>NC_040908.2:101822561-102144174 GCF_004126475.2 Phyllostomus discolor | reverse complement strand
GAGTTTGTCTTCTTTTTCTTAGATAAGTCCCTTCAACATTTTGTGTAGTAAGGGCTTGGTGATGATGAATTCCTTTAACTTGACCTTATCTGGGAAGCACTTTATCTGCCTTCCATTCTAACTGAAAGCTTTGTTGGACAGAGCAATCTTAGATGTAGGTGGTCCTTGCCTTTCAAGACTTTGAATAGTTCTTTCCAGCCTCTTCTTGCCTGCAAGGTTTCTTTTAAGAAATCAGCTGACAGTCTGATGGGAACTCCTTTGTAGGTAACTGTCTCCTTTTCTCTTGCTGCATTTAAGATTCTCTCCTTATCTTTAATCTTGGGTAATGTAATGATGATGTACTTTGGTGTGTGCTTCTTTGGGTCCAACTTCTTTGGGACTCTCTCAGCTTCCTGGAGTTCCTAGAAGTCTTATTTCCTTTGCCAGACTGGGGGAGTTCTCCTTCATTGTTTTTTCAAATAAGTTTTCAAGTTCTTGGTCTTCCTCTTCTCCTTCTGGCACCCCTGATTCAGATGTTGGAATGTTTAAAGTTGTCCCGGAGGTTCCTAAGCCTCTCCTCATTTTTTTGAATTCTTGATTCTTCATTCTATCTGCTTGAATGTTTATTTCTTCCTTCTGTTCCAAATTGTTCATTTGAGTCCCAGTTTCCTTCCCTTCACTGCTGGTTCCCTGTATATTTTTCTTTATTTCACTTTGCAGAGCCTTCACTTTTTCCTCTATTCTGCAGCCATACTCAACCATTTCTGTGATCATCCTGATTACCAGTGTTTTTAATTCTGCATGTGCTAGGCTGGCTATCTTTTCATTGCTTAGTTCTATTTTTGGAGTTTTGATCTGTTCTTTCATTTGGACCATACTTCTTTGCCTATGCATGCCTGTTACGTTGTAAGGGGCATAGCCTTAAGTATTTGCCATGCAGGGCAACCCACGTTGCTGTGTTGTGGCGCTGTATGTGGGGGAGGGGTCTGAGAGGGAACAATGCCACTTGCTAAGGTCTCCTCTGACTTTCAGTCATTTCCCCCATAATCCACAAGCAAACTGGGCCCTTCTGGTGCTGATTCCAGGTTGTGTGTGTATGTACATTCTAGGACCCTGTGGGTCTCTCCAACCATCTCTCCTGTGAGGCTGGGAGTTTCTCTCGCCACCACCATAACTCCCACAGGTTTTTACAGCCAGAGGTTTTGAGGCTTTATTTCTCTGTGCTGGAACCCTGGGCTGCATGGTCTGTCTTGCTCCCCAGTTGCCCTTCTCAGTTTATCTACACACAAATGTGGGACCGCCAGCCACTGCCTTGCCTGCCCGGTCCTTCAGCCATTGTCTTGCTGAGTATCTTCTCCGCCCCAGGTGCCCATTTCCGCCCCTCTTATCAGTCTGGATGAATGTTTCTTCTTTAAACTCCTTGGTTGTCAGACTTCTATACAGTTCAACTTTCTGGCACTTCTGGTTATTTTTTGTTTTTAAATTTCTTGTCCTTCTTTTGGTTGTGTGAAGAGGCAAAATGTATCTACCTATGCCTTCATCTTGGCAGGAAGTCTAGGCTTATTATTTAATACCTTCTACTACCTTTTACATATGCTTAAGTCTCTTTAGGGATGGTTTCTCTCATTTCAGGTCCTACCTCCAACACCTATGTTCAACCTTCTCTTCATTCTTTTTCCCTTCTCACTCCTAACCCACAATCAATCATGCTTCATCCTACTCTACTCTAACTGTTCCTGCAAAAGACACCACCTCTCTTTACTAAATAGAGCTGTTCCAGATAGGAGAGGGTTATGGGGATGGGTTAAAAAGATGAAAGAAATTAAGAACAAATTGCTAGGTATAAAATTAGTCACCCTGCCCTGACCAGTGTGGCTCAGTAGGTTAGGTGTTGTCCCTCAGAGTAAAAGGTCATTGGTTTGATTCCTGGTCAGGGTACATGCCTGGGTTGCAGGTTCAGTCCATAGTCGGGGCACATACAGGAGGAAACTTATCCATGTTCCTTCCCCCTCTCTTTCTGTCTCTTCCTCCCTTCCCTTCCCTTTAAACATAAATAAAATCTTTAAAAGTAAATAAATAATGTCTTTAAAACTAAGTAAATAAAGTTAGCCATGAGAATGTAAAACCGAACATAAGGAATATAGTCAATAATATTGCATTATGTCGGTCAATCTGTTGGATAGGGAACATGTGTAAGTTGTAAAGAAGAAAGCCATCAAGACCACTAGGGCTGCCAATTACTGTTGCCATTTGTGCCTTGAACCCCCGCACTAAGCTGAGGGGGTAAAGTGTGGGAGGTAAGGGAGTGATGAGATATCCAGCCCAAATCCTGTCCCTGATGCCAGACATGGGTTTGCATCTTTCCAGGGGAAGGCAACATCTTTTTCTATAAGCATAAAGATACATAATAGGGTAGCTATGGACTCGGGACCACAAAACAAAGGCCAGACAGTATCTAACTTACTACAGAAGAAGCCTTTACTTATACCTACTATGTACTAGAACTGTAATAAAAGCTTTATATGTATTATACCATTTCCTTTAATATCCTCCTCTCTATAGAAGGGAGCATTGTCACTCTTCATTACATAGATGAGAAAAATGGCAGATTTAAGTAAATTGCCAAGTAAGAAGCAGGAAAAAAATTTATACTCAGGTTTATCTCCTGTGAAAAAGGTGGAAATGTGTTCAATAACACGTACTACACCTAAGAAAGATGGCTTGGGGTTTGTAAGTTGCAATCTCCCAGTTAGTCTCATGGTAAACAAATACCTGCTTTAAGGGGTAGGGATTAGAAACACCACAGCTTGGTTTCCCATCCAAACCACAGAAGGGGTAAACCTTCAATACAAGAAAGCAGGAGAAAATGCAAGCATGTCAAAATTAACCAACATAGGAATGTGAAATATTCACTTCAGAACTGAAACTTTAAAAACTGTGCCTTTCAGTCACCAGCGCCTTTATGTATTAATGACTGAACAATGCTTTGGCACATAGCATGTTATTTTGATATAAAGTAAATCTCCCCTATGGAGCTAGACAGAAAATAACCATCACCCATGGTCCATTTCCTTAAGAGAATAATTACTGTTTTTCCAGAGAAAGTTTTATCAATGCCCAAGCATTACTTGGTGTGGTCTAATTACACTGTCTCACTCACCTGAGGCCGAGTTCATCATATTCTGCTGCACTGGTGGACTGGTAGGGGCTGTAACATTCAGCTGGGACAGCATAGCCTTCCTGGGGTCCTGCCATGTTGTCGTCTGATCTATGTGACTGAGACGAAACAAACAGTTCCATTAGATAACAAATGCCAGGTCCTATAAAAAACACTTGCACATATAAAAATAGGGTAGATTCTATGGGCTAATAGGCAAAGGCGTCTAAACTAGCTGCAAAAGCATATAGTTGTGACATCTCACTGCTCTTACCCTTCCTCTACAACCTTTTTTTCATTCTCTTATCACTCAGCTTTCACTTCTTAGATCTTACAAGTGCAAGATTTGGAAAAGCTACACTGATATTCTCTGTCTCTCTCTCTCTCTGTCAGCAATGAAAAAATGTCCTTGGGTAAGGATTAAAAAAAAAAAAAAGATGAAATGTGATTTATAATTGTCTGTAACAGTGATCATGTGACTAAAACTCAAACTTTGCAAGGGAATCATCCATCTTAGTTCTCCTAAGCTATGAAGGCCAATTAACATAATTTTTAGACCTAAAATCCTTTAGGTAAACACAAATATATTATCTTATTATACACCAAAGTCAAAATAGAATTAAAAGTTTTTAATCTGTAAGTTTTTATTGTCTCCTGTGACTACTGAAAGCCTTTATTTGCTAAACAAAACATTTAAACATTTTCTATGTATACTTAACTTACTACAAAATATCTTAGACATTTGCACATAGATTTCTTCATCTATAAAACTGGTATGAAAACAGCTAAAGAGTCTATGAAATATAAGATTACAAGCCATCTAGCACAGTATCTGGTATATGAACATTCAATAAGTATTAGTTTCCTTCTTCCAGCAAACGTTTCAGTGAAACAACTAAAAATATTATGAAACTACCTAAAACACTGTCCTGAAAACATAGCCAGAGAAGTACTCAAAGAATTATGCAAGGTTCTCATCTGTATAATTTATAAAAGCAAAAACCTGAAAGCCAGCTAACATCTAATGATAGGGATTGGTTATAGAAATATTGTTTAATATGATGGATTATAATACAGCTACTGAAAATATTTTAGAAGAGTTTGATAACATGGAAAATATTCATAATACAGCTTTTTAAAGTTGGCGGTAAAACAGCATGTACAATATGAGACTTACTATTTAAATATGCATGTAGTGAGAACATATGGGAAGGACAGACATCAAAATGTAACTGTTTATTTCTAAATGGCAAATTTACAGGACTCTGCTTTGCTAGATTTTCTTATTATTAAACAACCATGAACTCAATAAGACTTATTTTTAAATCTGTTTAAATTTCCAATCTTGAGTTCTCTTCCTAAGAATCATCCCATGATAAATACATATGTAAATGGTTAGGAAATGACACCCTGTCATTTACTTTCCAGACATGGAATCAGAACGCTATCTTTATCAATAACATTACCAAAAGCACAGTAAATAGACTCTGGCTGGAACAGACCAAAAATATTATCTCTACTGGAGATGGGAGAATCCTATAGGTCCTAGGCAAGCAGAAAAGGGATGAACACAGGCAGGTAACAATGTGGAAGGTGTGTACACTTAGGAATGACAGGGGTACCTGTCAATCAGCACTTCATTGTCCATTGGTCATAGATGCTTTTCAGCAGTAGCACTGGCATTTGCTCAGGTCTAGACAGCAGAGGCAAAACCTTATTGAAGTCTTACTATGTTAGCACCTCATTCCAAAATATGAAGTCCTTAACAAGCCCAGTAAGAGCTTATTCCTATTCCTTTTCATTCCTCCATGAGCCAATGAACAAATTAAACCATAAAATGTTCTCTAGATCTACAGGGCTTCTCATGCTTACAGATGGTAAGAAATACACATATAGTAATTAACATAGTCATACTCAATGAAAGTAGTTTAAAATCTTTTTTAAACTACTTAGAGAAATGTTTCTCACTGCCTGTTATAACATTAAGCAATCAGGAAAGGAAATGGCTGGTAATTCATTATTAGTGGTTCTTAAATCTCAATGAAAGTATATGCCACTACCTACTTCTCGTCCCCACTACTTTTAAAACTCCCTAATATTTGTGAGGGGTAAAGGAGAAGAGGGAGGTAAAGAAGCAAGTTTATGATTCTGACTGCTGAAAATTTTCTATTATGTAACAGCTGGGTTTCTCTAAAAACTAATTACATAAATCATATTAATCTATTCATAACTAGATAGAGCTCCAACCAAGAGTTTAGGAAGACCCCATTCTGAACCACTCATCTTCCCAAATATAGCCAATCCATAAATCTCTTCTCAAGGATTCTTTCTTCCTTAAATAAATTAAGGGTTTTAATATAATACAGAGAATGTATAGTTTTACTGCTCTCAAAATATCGATTATTTTGCTGAAATGACATAAGTACAAATGCTAAAATTTCTCCTCCTGAAAAAGCTTTTGAACCTTACTAAGAGTCTCATAGAGCTATACTATGTGGACCTCAGTTAATGTTCCACTTCTTTAAAAAGTATCTACATCTCTCTATGGAACAAAGATGCCATTATCCAAGTTGTCCAACTACAAAAGCATACAACTATTTAGATGCCTAAGAAAATGTTAAATGAAATTAACTTTAGAATTTTTGTCTTCATTGAATCTGTAAGATTAAATCATAAAAAATACTGCTTTGTCCTAGTAAGTCAATTTGCAACAGTATACCCCCAAATACCGAGTCTTCCTATTTAGTACAAGAACAAGAATCTTTATAAAAACATTTCATGCTACAAAAAAGTATTTTTGCGAAGACCAAATAAACAGTTTGCTAGGCCCACCCTTTCCCCAGTAGCTATCTGCATGGCACCTTCCCTTACCACATTCTAGTCTTTGCTCAAGTATTATATTCTTAGTGGGGCCTTCCTGGCCATGCCATCCAAAATCTACCCTATCTAAATTTCTAGACTCTTCTTTGCTTTAATTTTGTTTGATAACCTTTATCATTATCTAACATGTATTTTCCTTATTTTGTTTGGCTGTTTCCTCTAATAACAAAAGGTCCAAGGATATAGGGACTTTTCATCATATTACTAACTACTGCATCTTCAATAATCATAAGAGTGCTTAATACTTGCCAACAAATAAATAAATTTTTTTGCCCCAAGAATATCAAACTTTCTCCTAAAGTCCTTATACCCCTACTGACTTTATTAACACCCACTTTTTCCTATAAAAATGAAGTAACAGGAAAGGATCACAGATCCACTAGAATTAGCAATAAGGAAGTTACTGGTGACACTAGCAAGATTAGCGGCAGTGGCCTTACAAGGCCATTGTGAACCGGAGGTAAGGAAGCAGATAAATTTAGTTATATAAAGGGAAGGGAAAAATGCAACTAGATGGATATGAGTTTTGTTTTTTCAAGAGGAAAAGACACATATATCTAAAAGTAAACAGAAACAGAACAGTTGAAAATGTGTTAAGGGATCACCAAAGAATTACAGTCATACATCAGCTGGTAGAAAGAAACATAATGCAGACATTGCTTCCACTGTAAAAGAAAGTGGGAAAGGATAGGGCAGAAGCAAATAATTTAACTGGCTGGTCAAAGTTGAGTGGCTTCTGGTGTAACCTCTCTCTTAACGAGAGGTATAACATTAAGATGATTAACGAGGCTGGCATAATTGGTACCTCCCTTAGGGACTTACATAAAAAGGACTGCATCTGATACCCAAGAATTCTGAAAACAAGTTCTGTATAAGACACATATATGAAAAGGATGAAAATAAAACATGTAAATTCTTTGTAATATATTGAATAACAAATATATTGCATACATACTAGGAAGGAATAGAATTAAAAGGAATGGGTATTGAACATTCAATAAAAGGTACCAGAATATTACAGAAAAATTTCTGTTCCCACAAGAATATAAGCTGCTTAGAGAAGTACAACCGGGAGAGTGTCTGGTACATAGTAGGAGCTAAATAAATACATGCTGAGTTGGATGAATATTAAAGCAGTACTGTTTAAGAATGCAATGACTAAGAGTTCACATAAATGCTAATCTGGAAAAGTGTTAAAGAATTTTTTCACTCTGATTCTTAGAAATGTCCAATAATAGATAACAGAATAAAAATATACAGAGCAATGAGATAAAATTAAGGAAAAAGCATAAAACAGTATTTTCACAGTTGAACATGAGTGGTTGTATATAACACAAAATAATTAAAGATTTAGTTTATCTTGTTCCTAAGAATAGTCTAGTTGATGGACTTAATACAGGAAAAGAAGAAATGTGAAATTCTACAGCCCCTTCAATACATGCAAATAAATTCTTTGCTATTATTTTGGGAAAGGAAAGGTAATTGGATTTATGGCCAAGGTAAACCCTATGATCTCCCTCTAGAACAGCCAGGGCTGGGAAACAATGAACTTGCAGAAATTCAGTCTGTTGAAACAAAGTCTGACCAAGGTCCACGTCTAACAGCAGTTTCTCCTGTGTATACAGAGCCACCTCTCCTGTTGGCTTTTGTCTCTTACTTTACACTGCAGAAGCTGGTCTTACATATTGGATGACTTAACAAAATATACATACAGAACCCCCAAAAGGGTAGAAGTCCTGATGTGAAACACTAGAAAACTGACTTTGTGCATAATACCACAGGTTAATTCAGGCTCTGATATATAGCAATATTTAAAGAGCTTTATATCCTCTTATGAAATGTAAATCTTATGCAATTCAAACCCGGGCCTTAAACTTCCAGGATTCTTACCTTATAAAGAATAACAATATTACTGCTACATGTTTAAATTACTGAGGAAACCATAAGAACACTAAATGCTACCTGAAGCAGCTCTGGGTCATGGTGAGATGCAAAGTTCTTATCTCCCTAGGACCAATTGAGAGAGAATAAAAATGTGCCATTATTTCATAAGTCTCTTGCAAAGGTCGAAAAAAATCACTTAAAAAAAATGTACAATTTATTAAGATTAAGTGGTATGTCCAAGGGCACCTGACTAGTATGTAGCTATTCTGAAGGAATTTAAACTCAGACTGACACAAAATCTGCACTCTTTCTACTACATGAGAATTCCTCTTATGTTATGAAAACATTTTGTGTGTTGTTTAGATTTCTTAAGACTAACCTCTATATCACCATCTCCCCTCCTCCAACCCATTGATAATTTGGTACAAGGAGAAAAAAAACTCCTCTGCAGTAACATCCAGTGGACCAAAATCTGGAATCCACTCCTTCACATCTCTCCCACTCAAACATAAAGGGAATATGGTAGTTGAGAAGTTTCCAGGGCTTTTCCTTTTTCTAAAATAAATAAATAAATATATTTTAAATTGAGGTATAATTGACATTCCTAGGGATTCTTAAATGGGATCAATGATAGACAAGCATATCTTCTCATAGATCACTTGGATACTGGGAGGAATGAGAGAGTAAATCCCTCTATGTGAATTCTGAAGGTCAAAGTACATCCTACAGACCCTTCCCCACACAAAAGATGCATGTGCTGCCTCTCCAGCAAAACCGTGGGATTTACTATACAGGAGAGAAAGTTGCCAACATGTTAACTGCTCTAAGGATGCTACAACTCTTCCAGGAACCAATGACTACAGACAATGAAAAACGACTAGAGAATCTGGTATCGGGATGATGAGAAGCAGAGATTGGGCACAGTTAAGGCTTTCCCACCTGAGATCAGAAACCTACCACAACAGTTCTCAGTTAGGTATCAGAACAATCCTTCCTTAACAAAAGAGGACACAGAGGCTCAGAGAAGTTGAGTAACTGGCCCTCAGTCACATTGCTAGTAAGCAGCACTGCCAGGATCAAAATGTCTTTTAGCTTCTAGCTCAGTGCTCTTTTCAGTCTTACTGTTCTATAGGAAACGTTTTTCTAAAATGATAACCTGCCACTCCAGTGAAACAGATTTTCCCCCCAGGGAATACAATTTAAAAGGAGCATCAGAACCCTTTAAATGCTTTCTTTTTAAATTCATCAACTATTAAAACTAATCCAAGACCACAAATCAGATGGAAAACTACCTTTATCATACAAAATGCACACTCATTAGAAAATGTTAAGATATGTCAATTGATGGCACTGGTAAAGAGAGAAATTGGTTATGGTGGATATTATGCTTACAATCCCTTTTCCTTTAAATTGGTGGTTTGCAATTCTAAAAAGTTATGCTGGTTTTTGTTCTACTTTGTTTCTTACTTTAGAAACAACACTGATGGAACTGATATAAATTGATATAGATGTGATAACCTGCAAGTTGCTTGCCTATCCAGATGTTCATGTCTTGTTATATTTTAGTGTCTAATCTACAATATAGTAGTGTCTATAAAAGCTGGTTTCAAAGACTTGCATTAAACCATCCCTCAGAATTTACGAAAAGTAACTCCCTATTGTTTACTTCAACACATATCATCACAATTCAACATCGACATATATTTTTTAAAGAGTAGTAAATCCATTTTGGAAATGGATCATAGAGAGAGGATTTAGACTAAGTATGTTACTTAAAAAAATCCTTTTGCAAATCAAGTGTTACTGACACTATACAATCAATAGCTATCTATATACGCTCAGATGAACCTCTGATTCTTTTGAAACATCTGCAGCATTTCTTGAGACTCCTGTTCTTCCTCAGGTAATCCTTTCCCCATCTGGTCCACAAAACACCTAATTTCTACCTAATCTTTCAAAACCCAGATTCCTCCCGTTTAGAACCCTTGTGGGAAGAGTAAAAAAGTAAGAAGACATATATTCAAATCCCAGCTCTGTCCACGATAATCTGGGTTGTACAGACAGGTAATTTTATCAATTTGTTTTATGTTCAGTAAAATCTGATGGATTTATTTACTTCCCAGATTTGTGAGGATTAAATGTGGTAACATATATAAAAGCAACTAGAATTGTGGTTCCTGGAACACACAAAAGGCCCTTCAAATATTTTCCTGACTTCTTTCCTGTGCTAATCCAGTATTTAAAATTAGAAATACTACATGGTGAATGGGCCAAGTCCAGAAAATGTTTAAGAATGAGATATGAGTTCAGCTTTCATCTTATAGGTGGTGAAGAGAGATAATATGCAGACACTATAGGTTTTGGGGCAGGAAACTGAAATGATAAAAATGTTTCTACACCATTAGATCAACTTTCACAGACCTATCAGTTTAGAGTAAGAATGAACTAGAAATCATACAAGTACAGGGAAAGAACAGCAAACTAATTTGGGAACAAAGAATAATCTCATTCCTATAACCAAATATCTCAAATATTCATTGTTGAAAATTTCATCATACAAATATATATTTTTACTTAAGCCACAAGATGGGTGAACTGTCAATCTAAACCCAAAGAAAAAGCAACACCTCTTATGTACCAGCCAAAGACCATCCCAACAAATCCTAACATACTCTTCAAATTCTTGGTTATATGTTTTATTACCAAATATTGAATCCATAACCTTTATTTAAGGGAAACTCATTAACATAATGGGAATTGGGTTTTATAATGATAAAAATATTGATGACGCTAATTACTGAATTAGAAAACTAAGCTAATGCCATTCATTTAGTAAAAATTTTAGTGATTAACATTGACACTATGCTGTGATAAAGTTTAGAAACCTCAAGAAGTAATAACTAAAATTCCCTTATACCCTGTTCCTTAAGAGTGTGTGCTTCCAGCCAGCAGTATTAACACCTGGGAGGGAGTGTGTTAGAAATACAGAACTTCAGGTTCCACCCAACCCACTACGAATCTGCAGCCAGCCAACAGATCCACAGGATATATGTATGCACATTAAAGTTTGAGATGCACTGCCTTAGATAATACTTGAGCATCTACACTGTTTTAACAGTGACTAATGCCTGGAGGATAAAGATTTTCTTTAGACCTCGAACTTAAAAGAAAGCAAAACCAGTAATAACCTGCAGTAAAAAAATCTAAGTTCAATTTGCATCATTACTGCAGAAGGGTACGCTGAAAGCCATCAGCCACTGAGTGTACCATAAATATGCACCATTTAAGACACAGGTAATAGCATTCTCACTTTTTAAAAAAATATATTTTATTGATTATGCTATTACAGTTGTCCCATTCCCCCTTTACTCCCCCTCCACCCTGCACACCCTTCTCCCACCCACATTTCTTCCCCTTTAGTTCATGTCCATTGTGTTGGAAGTTCTTTAGCTTCTACATTTCCCATACTATTCTTGCCCTCCTCCTGTCTATTTTCTACCTACCATCTATGCTACTTATTCTCTGTAACTTTTCCCCCTCTCTCCTCCTCCCACTCCCTGTTGATAACCCTCCATGTGATCTCCATTTCTGTGGTTCTGTTCCTGTTCTAGTTGTTTGCTTAGTTTCTTTGGTTTTGTTTGTTTTAGGTGTGGTTGTTAATAATTGTGAGTTTACTGTCATTTTACTATACATGTTTTATCTTTTTTTTAGGTAATTCCCTTTAAGATTTCATAAAATAAGGGCTTGGTGATGATGAACTCCTTTAATTGAACCTTATCTGAGAAGCACTGTATCTGCCCTTCCATTCTACATGAAAAGCTTTGCTGGATAGAGCAATCTGGGGTGTAGGTCCTTGCCTTTCATGACTTTAGAATATTTCTTTCCAGCCCCTTCTTGGCCTGCAAGGTCTCTTTTGAGAAATCAGCTGACAGTCTGATGGGAATTCCGTTGTAGGTTACTGTCTTCTTATCTCTTGCTGCTTCTAGCATTCTCTCCTTCATTTTTACCTTGGTTAATGTAATTATGATGTGCCTTGGTGTGTTCCCTCTTGGGTCCAACTTCTTTGGGACTCTCTGAGCTTCCTGGACTTCCTGGAAGTCCATTTCCTTTGCCAGAATGCGGAAGTTCTCCTTCATTATTTGTTCAAATAAGTTTGCAATTTCTGGCTCTTCCTCTTCTCCTTCTGGTAGCCCTATAATTCGGATGTTGGAATGTTTTTAAAGATGTCCTGTAGGTTCCTAAGCTTTTCCTTTGTTTTTTTTTTTGTTTGTTTGTTTTTATTTATTATTTCTCCATTCTTTCCTGTTTGGTTGTTCTTTCTTCCTTCTGGTCCACTCTATTGTTTTGAGTCCCAGTTTCAGTTTCCTTCCCATCATTATTGGTCCCTATGCATTTTCCTTCATTTCTCTTATTGTAGCCTTCATTTGTTCATCTAATTTTCAACCCAAATCAACCAATTCTGTGAGCTTCCTGATCACCAGTGTTTTGAACTGTGCATCTGATAGGTTGGCTATCTCTTCCGTTGCTTAAAAGGATGGGTTCTGGGGCTTTGATTTGTTCTTCTGTTTGAGCCATCTCTCTCTCTGGTTTTTTTTTTTTTTTTTTGGTCTGGTCGTGCTGTTACGTACAAAGGGCAGAGCCTTAGGTGTTCACCAGGGTGGGGCACCCCTTTTGATGGGTTGTGACATTGTATGTGGGGGCGGGGTCAAGAGGGAACAATGGCTCTTGCTCTGTTCTCTGTGGGACCTCAGTCCCTTCTGCTGCTTCCTCTGAGCAAACTGGGCCCCTCTGGTGCCAACTCCCATGTGGGTGGGCTTGTGCATGCCATGGGACCCTCCAAGGACCTCTCCTGTGAGGCTGGGTGTCTCTCTGTGCACCTCAACTCCCACAGGTGACCTCAATCAGTGTCCCGAGGCTCTATTTCCCAGCGCCAGGATCCTGGGTTGCGCACACTGCCTTGCCTTACAATCGTTGCCTCAAGGGGTCTGCCGGTTGCCACCCCTCAGCAGGGGTCTGCCAGCTGCCACTTGCGCACTCAGGGTCCACCCACTGTGGTCTTGCATGCCCCGAATGCCTTATCTGGCCCGGTCCCAACTCTTTCTGCTCTCTGTGCCATGACTCATGCCTGGCTGCCCCACTCTGTCCCTCCTACTGGTCTGGATGAATGGGTCTATTTCAACTTAGTTGTCTGACTTCCATTCAGATCAATTTTCTGTCAGTTCTGGATGTTATTCTGCTTCTAAATTGTTGTTGTTCCTATCTTGGTTGTGCGTGGAGGCATGGTGCATCCACCCATGCCTCCATCTTGGCTGGAAGTGCCCCATTCTCACTGTTATATCACTGGCTGCAGTGGTGATAGTTTATCTGTGCTTACTTTTAATTAAAAAAACAACAAAAAATAAAAGCACTGCAACTTTTCAAAAACTGATTTGATATTGCACTAACACATTTTTATTTAGGGCAGCAATTTTCAACTATTTTCATCTCATGGCACATGTAAACTAATTACTAAAATTGTGCTGCACATCAAAAATACTTTCTTTGCTAATTTGACAAAAAAAGAAATAGGTACAATTTTGATTCATTCACACTGGACAGCTATTGTTGTGCTGGCTGTTGTCATTTTTTTACTTGATAATCTAAGGAAGAGAGGTCAGTGCCCCTGACTAAATAATCAGGTATTGCAAGTTTTAAAAATTCTTGTGGCACACGGTTGAAAATTGCTGGTTTAGAGCCACAGTTATCAATTTAGAAATTGCGGGAGAGGCACATTTATGGTCATTACAGTTCTACAAACATTTATATAGGGAGATAGTACTGAATACTAAATTTCTGGCAATGCAGTAATAGGTCTTCCAAAGCTCTGGAATGTCCTGCCAGACATTCATGTAGGTAAAGACACATTTACATGCAAAACTCCACTTTATACACAGACAACATGTGTTTTCCACAATTTTAATTACATAATAAATTTTTCTGGAAGGCAATCAATTATACTTATTAATTTTGCTTGGAAATTTATTAATACTATATCCTTTTTGGATAATCACAACAATTTTTAGTTAACAACTCAGCACATTTGGTCCTTCTTTAAAACTAGTATGTTCACGGCAATTATAGGTATAGATGCAGGCATGTGACTTATTGCTTCTAATATATATAGTCATGCCCAAGCATTTACATATTAATATTATATTAATATACACATTATTTACCACAAATTATTTCTACTCCACATTATACAGATCGATACTGTTGACTTTTTAAAATTATGTATGTAGTTTTATTACATACATAATAATTTCAATTTAGAATAAACATTTCCCAAAATATTTCTTACTTAAAGGGGCTGATGGCACTGACAAGGGTATAAACCACTGCATTAAGAAACCAAAACTATAAATCGAGTGTTTTTTTATAATACAAATCTAATGTCTCCTATCAGATTATCACAGGTAGACAATCAGAGAGCCAAGGGAGTCCCCCCCATTGGCCAAGATGGAGGCAGGGGGAGGTTCTTACACTGAGCAAGCAGGAAGCTCGAAACACCAATAAATAGGGCCTAAGTGCAGGACAAGCGAAACAAGATAACTGGATAGAATAAAGCCCTCCCCTGGACCCAATTGGGGATGGGACCAGGGGAAGGCAAGCACCTGCACTATAGATATCAAACTGGTGCAGGGGAGGTTGTGGACCAAAGAGGCCTGTCAGTCTAGCCTGGGGAAAGAAGGGACTGGCTGGGAGATGGAGCTACCTAGAGTGCATGAAAGCACCTGGTCTGCCCCACACCCAAAACTAATATAATCCCGGGGGAAACAAAGTCTCATGGATTGCTCACTTGCTCTCTCTTGCTGTGACCTGCACTCACATAGTGCAGTCACCTGTTCTCTCCAATGGCCCTGTGGCATTAGCAGCAACATGGCCCATGGCCCCCAGGAGG
This sequence comes from Phyllostomus discolor, assembly GCF_004126475.2. Lineage (NCBI taxonomy): Eukaryota > Metazoa > Chordata > Mammalia > Chiroptera > Phyllostomidae > Phyllostomus > Phyllostomus discolor. The sequence continues at coordinate 102,129,334 of NC_040908.2, read as the reverse complement.
GAGCCTCTCTCTCCTTGCTCACCAGGTGATGCACTGGCCCATATGTTGATGCACTCTCTCACCCAAGAGCACGCAATCATGCACCCCTGGCAATCGCATGGCCCATGGTAGTCAGGCTCCACACGCAGGATTCAGGAGGGAGCCTGAAACAGAACGTAGCTAATAACAACCTAAGCTACCTGGGCAGGGACTATAATGACCTCTTAGCAGTACCTTTCATCTCCTGAAGCAGAAACTCTGGACACTGCCTTTTTGTCTTGCTCTTGCCAAGATGAGCTTTGAGACAGGAGTCCACCATTCTCCCAGATCACGCAAGCATCTGAATAAAACCTCTTTCCTTTTACACCAGCATCTGCCTCACGAATTTGGCTTTTGTGACAACAGGCAGCCAAACCTCTATCTTTTTTGTTTGGTAACAAGATCATGAGTTTAAAGATCTCACTCTCCCTCTTATCCTTTATATATTTAATACATAAACACAGTGCTTTGCAAGTAAGCACTCAATAACCATTAGTTAAATCGAAAGCTTATTCTGTTGAGTTATTCTTTAACCACCAAGTATTTACTGTGACCTAAATTCTAAATGGGATCAACTGCCATGTAAGGTATGGCACACAGTGAGTAATGAATAAGTTAGCTAAATTTTGAGACTAAAGTTAATTTTACTTAATTTTAAGAGTCTCAAGACCCTTGGAGTAGTGAGAAATATATACCAATATTTCGATTTAAGTGTAACAATGCACTTATGTATAACTGTAAGAAACACAAAGGTGATTTAACAGACTCTGGTTTGGGAACAGGGGGCAAGGGTGGGTGGAGAATGAGGCGTTAAGTATCCTCTCAAACACCCTGTCAATTTGAAAACATGTTGCAATCTTAGTTAAAATCTACAGCTAATATATTTTTTAGAGATTTTTATTTTAGAGAGGAGAAGGGAGGGAAAAAGAGAGAAATATCAATGTGCGGTTGCCTCTCAGGTGCCCCCTTCTAGGGACCTGGTCCACAACCCAGGCATGTGCCCTGACTAGGAATTGAACCCATGACTCTTTGGTTCACAGACTGGCACCCAATCCACTAAGCCACACCAACCAGGGCAAGAATTAATGTTATTAAAATTAAGTTATTATAAACTTAAAACTAACTATATTGTATATATAGTTTATCCTTTTTGAAAATGTTTTTCTTCTAAACTGTAAAACATACTTCTCACAAAAACCTGGCAGCGTAGTCTTAAATTATTTGTACCTAAGCACAGCTACCTAACAAACTGGTCCATTGCAACTCTGCCATGGTTTTCTGATGTCAGATGGCACAAATTAGTTGTAAGAATTTAACAATATAATCTATAAACTACATGAATAGAAACTTGAAAAGATACATCTGACATGTTTAATCTAACACACCTTTTAGACTTTCTTCATTGTGATGCAGTAAGAGAAAAACAAAACAAAACTAATTTTTGGCAAGAGTGACTTGCTTAGACTCTGATAAAATGCGTCTTTGTGAACTCATCTTTGCTGCATAGGCTTGTAATATAACTGCTATGGGAATTGTTAGAAATTCCTAATTTCCCAATAAAGGTGAACAAAGATGACTCTGCTTTTAAGCTAGAGACATCCTGGCAACCGTATCACCACCATTCTTGAAGAAAATTTGTGCTGGAGTATCCATAAGACCACAAAAGCTAACTAAAGGATTCTTTCTATTTTTTTAAAGGTTCTCTTTTAGGAAACAACAAAAATAAGCATAAAGCTGGAAAACCAGAAATAATACAAAATAGATGTGAGGAATGTTTTAATTTTAAAACTTCTGTTATTGCTGTCAGGCACTAAAAATTCTATGATGGCAGGGCTGGTTCTAAAATTTAGAAGAGTGGGCAGTCAGCCCAGATTATTGCTCACTTATCAAGCCCATGTTTGTTGTGCAAGTGTTATTTATAGAGTCACATGCTAGAGACTGTACCCAAGCTAGCTAAACCTACAGGCTTAATTGACTCTAGGAACAATGATACATTGTTCAATCTAATCCTTCTATAAACTGCAGGTCCTAAGCCACAACCATATGGTTTTTATATTTGTGTATGTCACAATGTACTATTTTTAGAACCCTCAAAAGTTACACATAATGTAATTTCTTGATAAGGAGAAGACTCACATACTTTGCCTCCACAAAAACATAGTTATTATATTACTGAAAATCAAAATCTTAAATTGAAATGTAAGTAATATCACTCAAGACTTTAAAAAATGGGCTAAAATTATGAACCAAGGCAGGCGGAAACACATAAAAGCAAATGTGACAACTGATTACACTTTATAAATTGCACACCACGCTGTAATTTGACCCTATAGCCTTAGGCTGAACAAAATTAATATTTGTTTACAAGTATAAAATCAACTTAAAATTTCACCATGTTGTCATACAAGAGTGACATTCTTATACTATATATGTCTCCTTGGAAATGGTTATTCCCTAAGAAAGGGGGAGGATGGAGCAGCTATGAGGATAATACCAAGCTAAGTACAGGCTTCCTGTACTAAACACACGGTTCTCTCAATTTAGTCCCAGATTTATCTGTAGTTGTGCTTAGAAATATTCTTTTCATATTATAATGAGAACATTCTCCCCAAAAGTTAAAAAGTATTTATTTGTCCTTATTTTATAACATAGAAAATGACTGATGTCATTGCCGTATGAATTGTGACTCATGGTTGTTGTATTACCAGAACAAAGACCAGAAATCAAGTCTCTTAATTCTCAGTTATAAAGTCTACCTAGTTCCTTTCATAAGAGTCACCTTAAAAAAAAAAGAAAAAAGAAACATCAGAACTATGACCAAACAAAACAAGAAAACTCTATGAAATTTTCAAACACAGAAAAATCTAAATATTCAAATGTGATCCTTAACCACTTGCATCAGAATTACCTGTTATTTATTAGCTCACCTGTATTTCTAAGCACAGTAAGATTGCAGTGTAATTGATCTAGCAATTTTACATATTCTTTCAACAACCTGAGGTCCTTACATATAATAAGGCATTACCTAGAAGAGCCAGATAAGGAATGCTATCTCTTCAAAAGATAGTTATTTTCCTCATATCCACTGTTTTGCTTAAATTGGTACTCCTGAGCAAATAAGCATTTTAATATACTTTATTGATTATGCTATTACAGTTGTCCCATTTCCTCCCTTCATTCCCCTCTACCCTGCATACCCTCTCCCACTCACATTCCCCCCCCCTTTGTTCATGTCCATGTTCATGTCCATGTGTCATAAGTTCTTTAGCTTCTATATTTCCCATACTATTCTTGCCCTCCTCCTATCTATTTTCTACCTACCATCTATGCTACTTATTCTCTGTAACTTTTCCCCCTCTCTCCTCCTCCCACTCCCCTGTTGATAACCCTCCATGTGATCTCCATTTCTGTGGTTCTGTTCCTGTTCTAGTTGTTTGCTTAGTTTCTTTTGGTTTTGTTTTAGGTGTGGTTGTTAATAATTGTGATTCTGCTATCATTTTACTATACATTTTTTTATCTTCTTTTTCTTAGGTACACCTCTTTAAGATTTTATAAAATAAGGGCTTGGTGATGATGAACTCCTTTAACTTGACCTTATCTGAGAAGCACTGTATCTGCCCTTCCATTCTACATGAAAGCTTTGCTGGATAGAGCAATCTGGGATGTAGGTCCTTGCCTTTCATGACTTGGAATACTTCTTTCCAGCCCTTTCTTGCCTGCAAGGTCTCTTCTGAGAAATCAGCTGACAGTCTGAGGGGAGCTCCTTTGTAAGTAACTGTCTCCTTTTCTCTTGCTGTTTCTAAGATTCTCTCCTTATTTTTAATCTTGGCTAAGGTAATTATGATGTGCCTTGGTGTGCTCCTTCTTGGGTCCAACATCTTTGGGATTCTTTGAGCTTCCTGTACTTCCTGAAAGTCTATTTCCTTTGCCAGATTGGGGAAGTTCTTCATTATTTGAAATAAGTTTTCAATTTCTGGCTCTTCAGCTCTTCTCCTTCTGGTACCCCTATAATTCAAATGTTGGAATGTTTAAAGATGTCCTGGAGGTTCCTAGGCCCCTCCTCATTTTTTTAAATTCTTATTTCTTCATTCGGTTCTGTTTGGTTGTTTCTTTCTTCCTTCCCATCCACTCCATTGATGTGAGTCCCAGTTTTCTTCCCACCACTATTGGTTCCCTATGCATTTTCCTTTCTTTCACTTAGCGCGGCCTTGATTTTTTTCATCTAATTTGTGACCAAATTCAACCAATTCTGTGAGCATCCTGATTACCACTGTTTTGAACTGTACATCTGATAGGTTGGCTATCTCTTCACCATTTAGTTGTATTTACTCTGGAGCTCTGATCTGTTCCATTTCAGCCATTTTTTTGTCTTGTCATGCCTGTTACATATGAGGGGCGGAGCTTTAGGTGTTCACCAGAGCAGGGCAATCCATGTCGCTGGGCTGTGACGCTGTCTGTGGGGGAGGGGTCAAGAGGGAACAGGGACGCTTACTCCGCTCTTGGTTGGATTTCAGTCCCTTCTGCCGCTTCCCCCAAACAAACTGGGCGTTTCTGGCGCTGATTCCTATGTGGGTGGGCTTGTATATGTTCCAGGACCCTGTGGGTCTCTCCAACGAACTCTCCTGTGAGGCTGGAAGTCTCTCCCGGTACCTCAACCCCCACAGGTATTTTCAATCGGTGTTTTGAGGCTTGATTTCCCTGTGCTGGGGCTCTGGGTTGTGCCGTCTGTCTCGTTCTCCAGTTTCGCCTGGTTTATCTTCATGTGAATGTGGGACTGCCTGGTCAGCCAGCTACCTTGCATGCCGTGCTCCACTTCACAATTGCCACCTCGCTGGGTCTGGCCATTGCCACCCTGTGCCCGGGGTTTGTCAGCTGCTGCCTTGTGAGCTCAGTGCCACCACTTTTTTTTGCTGCAACCCCTCTCTGCCTGGCCACTGACTGCACCCCTCCTACGTGTCTGGATGAGTATGTCTATTTTAACTCCTTGGTTGTCAGACTTCCATACAGTTCAATTTTCTGTCAGTTCCAGTTGTTATTTTGTTTCTAAATTGTTGTCCTCCTTTTGGTTGTGCGAGGAGGCACAGTGTGTCTAACTATGCCTCCTTCTTGGCTGGAAGTCTCTGCAAGTAAGTATTTTAAATGAAGCTACTACATGACAGGTGTCAAAGAGAGGTAAACTTTTTTATACATGTTAAAGACATTGCAGTGTTATTCTTTCATTTTATAACTGCCACTCTAAAGGCAGAAAAAAAAGACCCAAAAAGATAGTGCAATAAATGTGTTGAGTACCAACTCTGACCTCATTTGCCATGACATGACTTAGTCTTGAGGCCCTCAACCAAGGACCAAGAGGACAGACAGGTTTAGGCAGTCACACAAAGCTATAATCAACTTTCTGTGTCTCATCAGACACCAGTGGCTTCCAAATAAGGATCTGTTCAGTTGGTTGGCACATGTGTCTACTGTGAGGAAACCACATTTAGTTCAAAACCTGGAACCACATTCACTGCATATTTATGACCACATTCAAGTCTTTAGCCATATTATCAACACAACAGGCTTCAGCCACTCAAAATATTAATATAGGACAAGTCTAACAGCCTGGGAAGCATATCCCAAATGGTAAATCTCCAGGAAGGCAGTCAAGAAAATATACAATAAACACTTCTAAGCAAAGTAGGCAAATGGCTCTACTGGAACAAAACACATAGGGACCTTTTAACATAAACTGCCAGCATCCCTTATCCCTGCCATTAAAAATTTTTTTTCTACTGATTGACTTTAGCGAGGAAAAGTGAGACAGAGAAAGGGAAACATTGATTTGGTGCTCCACCATTTTTATGCATTCATTGGCAGATTCTTGTATGTGCCCTAATAGGATGGAAACCTACAACCCTGGTGTATAGGCATGATGCTCCAACCAACTGAGCTACCTGACCCAGGTGCCATTTTTCTGAAAATAATACAATTAGTTAAAGAGTCTTATATATTTTCTCCTTAATTACCACTTGCTTTAAACAATAGTTTAATAACACTGTAGAATATCTTCAATCATCTAAAAATATTCATATTGAAATTAGCAAAATGACTTGGGGGAAGACCCCAAAATTTATATATTCTACACTGCATTTTCAGAATGAATGTGGCAAAGAGAAGAGTAGAATTCTTTCACTCATGATCAAGTTGTTGTCTACCTTACTTCCACTTCTATCCATTAAAAGTGACCTCTGTATGGTCATGCCATGCTGATAAAAAATTAAAGAAAATGAATGCTACATATTCATCCAAAACAGGATTGCCTTATAGGTAGAGCTGGCTTACACAAGATACTCTCAGTAGGCCATCAACAGTAAATTATAAACACAGATTGAATGTTTCCTTCCTTCTACCTCCTCTGGGCTTAACATGCTCATTAAAAAAAAAGGTGTACACACACCTAAAACTTATATAACATTATAAACCAATTTTACCTCAATTTTTAAAAAAGCCATTTGGCAAATCCTGCAGCTCACCAGAATCAGAACATTTGTCCTGAAAACTAGGACTGCTTCTTGTAAGCTGCAACTGAAATGTGATCCTGTCAGTGAAAATGCAGTCATCTTCTTCAAATCTTTCAAGATAAATAACGATGAAACTCAATTATACTATAAAATATATTAACATCTTTTTGAGATTTTTATAGATGCTGGTAGAAAATGTTACAAACAGTCACAATCACAGTCATTAAATGGAAATTAACAAAAAGGTTATATTGTAAACATCAAGCAACATGACCACTTAGAATGATCTTTGAGACCATGCTAGGAGGTTGGATCCTTAGTTTTACATGAGATATTGCCCAAGGAGTTGTTTCATATTAGTTTCTAGTCCTGAGGGTTTTTTTCTGTTTGTTTTGTTTATTTTTAAGGAGCTTTTAAGTATGAAGAGGACAATCCTCTACCCTCTGATTAAAATGCCAAACATTTACCAGCTCACTGAGAACAAATTCAAGCTCTAGGAATCTAAAAAGTTAATGAAGAGGCTGTGTACTAGATTGGGAGTTCCACTGAAATTTTCTATAAAACTCTATTTTGGTAAATAAACTTAATAACTGAAAAAGGTTTCCCAAAGCAGAAAAGTAAGCAGAACCGTACTTTGGTTATCTATGGAGCTCATTTTGTTAATTTCCTAATTCGTGTAGAGTGTACACATAGAAAACAATTCTTTAAAACAGTGTTAAGAACACACTTGGAGTTTAAGGTGAGAAAGATGAAATACCTGAATTATAAAATAAAAATTAGTTCTTTGTATCTTAAAGAAAAAAACTCCGCATAAGGAGTTTTCATAAAATATTTTGTCCACTACAACTTTGGCAAGAGGGAGCAGTGGCTGAATGGCAGAGTGGCCAATAATGTCTGCCTATCAAGAATTACTTGCATCTGAAATTGTGAAAAGTTGTTGTTACTACTGCTTAATAATGGAGCTGCTGGACAAAGACAAAACTATGAAAATGACTAGGGACTAGAACAGACTAGGTTTAACTGGAATGCCTAAGTCTATATATGTGAAGTCCAAGTGGAGATACAATTAAAATCACAAATGGAAAGAAGATTCTAAAGTTCTCAGAACATAAAAGATTACTTCACAACTGAAGGAAAACTTCGGTGATCAATCACTGTATGATCTCACTTACATATATGAAGAATCTTAAAAAGAAAAAAACCCCCAAACTCCCAGAAAAAGATCAGTTAGAAAAGATCAAATGTGTGGTAATACGGGGGTGGGAGTGAGGGGAGGGAGCAAATGGATGAAAGTAGTCAAACAGTAGAAACTTCCAGTTGTAAAATAAGTAAGAACTAGGAATGTAATGTACAGCACAAATTCTACTAATTGAAGTAGACCCGAAATTACCCTCAGATTATTTCAGTTATGTTCCAGGCATTACCTGAATCTTTTCGTCACTAACTGGTGATTAAGTCAAGACAAAAAAGACGACTGTTAAAATCAAAAGGCAAACTTACATAGAATAATACCAAGTTTGAGCTACAAGGAAAACTAGACCATGTGGACAACTGTGTCCTTTTATAGATGAGAATGGACAAACATAGTCATTAAAGTTAAGTACAATGGGACTATAAGAGATTTGCTATTCTGGCTCACAGAGTAGCATGACTTCCTTAGGCAACACCCAGGCTGATCTCTTAAATCAAGGAGCTTGATCTAGAGAGGTCAGAGTGAAAGGTACACGGGCACTGCCTACCTGCCAAACAACTGCAAACATCAAGGTCACGGGAAGAAGTATCATCTACAATTGCTTTGATGTTAATGACTCAGAGGTTGAAAAACAACTGACAACAAAGCCATTTCATCAGCATCTTTCAGTTCTTCATTAGCCAGGTGGGAGATACTTACCTTAGAATGTATATAAACCAGATTAAATGAGCATATTTCACTTAACCAGGACATCAATAAAGGTATACCCTAAAAGTTACTTCACAGGTAAGTGAAGGGATCTCTTCATTTGGACTCTCGGTGCTTGGTATTTACTATTAACTACTACTTGTAATCCTCTGCCTTAAGTTATGGGAAAAATATCTACAAGTTACACTAGGTCTCTTTTTTTTCCATGCTTGGACACACAGTTGTGCTCAATAAGACTACGAGACTCTAGTTAAGTGTGTTGTGATACACTGCTTACAGGATGAGTGCTATTCTTGATCCTATAAATTCAGTCCTTTGTCTGAAGATGACAGAAGTGAGACTCGTGATATCACTCACACCTAAAATCATGATACTAAGTAGGTGGTAGAGGCAGCACTGGAATTCAAGTCTCCTGTCAATCAGCTTCTCACTCCACAACTCCAACTCTCTCATACCAACTCCCTCCCCCACCCCAAACTAAACCCAAGACAAACAATATTATTTGAGCTACAGTTCATTTAAAACACTTACTGCCGTCTATATGTGTTATATATACGTTTTTTGGCTAATCCCTGGTGATAGCCAGAGGGAAAGGGGGATGGGGAGGAAAAGAGACTTTGCTTGAGGTAAGAACCACACGATACAGTGTGCAAGTGATGTTTTATTGAGTTGTACACTGGAAACTTGTATGGGCTTTTTTATTTTAATGCTCACTTAAGGATATTTTTTAAATATTGATTTTAAAGGGGGAGGGAAGGAAGAAAGAGGGAGAGAGAAATATCAGCTGTCTCCCCTTCACACCCCAATGGGGATAAAACCCACAACCTAGGTACATGCCTTGACTGGGAGTCAACCCCACAACCTTTTGGTGAACAGGCAGACACTCCAACCAACTGAACCACCAGCCAGGGCAAAACCTGTATGGTTTTGCAAACCAATGTCACCCCAATAAATTCAATAAATAAATAAGCAAACAAACAAACACTGTACACCTACTAAGTGTCAAGTTCTGCTGGCATCAAAATAAGACATAGTCCCTGACCTGGTAAAGAAGTTTCCTTCTAGTAGAGAAGATCCAGAAAGATAAAATTTTAATAAAAAATTATACGGAGGCTCACAATGTTTGTGGAAAAGTTCTTGGTCCAACCTATGAATACAGAGGACACATAGAAGAGATAACCTCTGACCCTAGTGCTGAAGAACCTATAAAATTAGCTCATTGAAGAGGCTGGAAAAGCATTCCACAAAGCTGGGGAAGCATGGCCTAATTAAATCACAGGGGTGTGATTTTTGTCCAATTAGAGCCAAAGTAGATTTCAGTGAACCTGAGGAGGTCACAGTCAAAAAAATTACAGTGCAGGTCATGTGTAACCAAGAGATACATTCATTACTAGTATGTGTTGAAATGTGAGAAACAATTTAAAACACTGCAAACTTGCATTTATTATATTTATATGACAAAATGTGATTTATTTTCAGTTACAATCTAGAGATTGTTAAACAAATATAAAAAATAAAATTTTTTCTTTTCAGATCTTTTGTGGAGTTCCAGCCAAGATGGAAGCATACATAGAAACCCTTCACTTCCTAATACAACCAAAAGGAGGATAACAACCAATCTAAAATCAATAACAACCAGAAGTTCAGGAAAATCAAACTTCATGGAACTCTGACAACCATGGAATTAAACAAACAGTCAAACAGAACAACCAGACCAGTAATGCAGCAGATGGAGAGAACCGCAGCTGCAGGCTGCACGGGTGGGGCTGAGTTAAAGGGAAACTGAGACCCAGACCGGGCTGTGGACTACAGCAGTCGCCTGGGTGGGAGAAACTCCCAGTCTCACACGAGAGTTCGTTGAAAAGTGGGCTAGAGACAAGCAGTGGAGCTGCATTGTTCCCTCTCTGGCCCCTCCCCCCAAGCAGTACCACAGCACAGCAAGGAGGGTTGCCCTGCCTGGGTGAATACCTAAGGCCCCTCTCCTCCTCACAACCTAACAGGTGTCCCAAACAAAGAAATATGGCCCAAATGAAAGAACAGAGCAAAACTTCTGAAAACAAGCTAAGCAATGAGGAGATAGCCAACCTATCTGATGGAGAATTTAAAGTCCTGGTAATCAAAATACTCACAGAACTGACTGAGCTTGGCTGAAAAATGAAAGAACAAATGAAAGGTACCCAAAATGAAATAAAGCAAAATTTTCAGGGACCCAACAGTGAAGGGAAGGAAACCAGGACTCAAATCAACGATCTGGAACAAAAGGAAGAAGTAACATCCAACTGGAGCAGAATGAAGAAACAAGAATTCAAAAAAAAATCACGAACTTCTGGGGCAACTTGAAATGTTCCAATATCCGAATTATAGGGGTGCCAGAAGGAGAACAACAGCAAGAAACTGAAACTTATTTGAATAAATAATGAAGGAAAACTTCCCCTATCTGGCAAGGGAAATAGACTTCCAGGAAGTCCAGGAAGCCCAGAGAGTCCCAGAAAAGTTGGACCCAAAGAGAAACACACCAAGGTATATCATCAAGTCACCCAAGATTAAAGACAAAGAGAGAATCTTAAAAGCAGCGAGAGGGAAAGAAAGTTATCTACAAAGGAGTCCGCTGATTTCTTAAAAGAGACCTTGCAGGCAAGAAGGGGCTGGCAAGAAGTACTCAAAGTCATGAAAGGCTACATCCAAGATTACTCTATCCAGCAAAGCTGTCATTTAGAATAGAGGGGCAGATAAAGTGCTTCCCAGATAAGGTCTAGTTAAAGGAGATCATCATCACCAAGTCATTATTATATGAAACATTAAAGGGACTTATCTAAGAAAAAGAAGATAAAAACTATGAACAGTAAAATGACAACAAACTCACAACTATCAACAAATGAACCTAAAAAAAAAAAAAAGAAAAACAACAAAAACAAAAACTAAGCAAACAACTATAACAGGAACAGAATCAGACAAATGGACATCACATGGAAGGAGTTCAGTGGGGGAGGGAAGGGAGGAATGGGGGGGAGGTACAGGGAAGAAGCAACATAATTGGTAGGCATTAAATAGATGGAGTGAGGTCAAAAATGGTATAGGAAACCGAGACCTCAAAGAACTTCTATGGTACAACCCATGGACATGAACTAAGGGGAGAGGAAGTTGGAGGGTTGTAGGGATGCAGGGTAGAGGGGGGATCAAGGGGGGAAAATTGGGAAAACTGTAATAGCATAATCAATAAAATATACTTAATTTTTTTCCTTTTCAAATAAATAACAGAAACATGGTTATTGCTAAAAAACACAACTCTCAAAATTCTGTAACATTAATTAATCATAATCTTTAATAGTTAGCTTTGCAGAATGTTTCTAATAGTCATCACAAATAATACTGCTATGCTCAAGAATTGTAAAAACATTTTCACAGGACTTGCAAAAATATTTTAATGCAATTTACTATCAAATATCATACACCCTTACAAAACACGAGTTATAACCAAACTGACAGCTTAAACATTATGGCTTAACATTAGTCATGTACAAATGTGCAGTTAGTCATGACTCTGAACCTACACACCCTAAATATGTAACATATTTCCTAAATATGTAACAATATTTAGGAAAATTATAGTTTGTATTTCTCAGATCAGCCATAACCTCCACAGGCCAAACAAAACCCTGAAAATAATTTCATGTGATTCTAGCAGTCAAATTATATCTCCAAACATTATCACATGCTCCAGGGAGAGAGGACAAACCAAGCCTGGTTGAAAAATACTCTGTGTTGTGGTCTTAAGAATAAAGATCATGTTCTATTCATCTTTGCATCTCTAGCTCCTAAGCATTCCTTATATATGTAATAATGTTATGTCAACTATCTTTCTTAATTTTATAACATGTTCTATTAATGTTATCAATTAATAAACATTAGGTATAAAATATATATGTACAGCAAAATATATTTTAGTTTTATAATATACATTTATAATACATAACAAATACTAGGTGTATGTGCGTGTGTGTATATCAATTAAAAATGTAAGAATGGATCCAGGAATACACGAATCACCAGAATAAGGATAGCTACAAGCCTCTAATGAGTATACAAAGAACATCTATAATAATAAACGATATGGTTCAATTTTCATTCCTGCAGATTAGAAAACATTAATGATCTTAATACTTACTTATAAAAATAGTATGCTACAACTTCAATTCCAAATTTGGAAGACTATTATCTCTATGTGGCAGAAACATTTACTGATCACCAAAAAAATCCCCAAACGCTCCTGCACATTTCCTATGTCCCTTACAGTGAGGAGGGATCTAGGGACTCATTCTTGCTAATGGGCTAGTTTTGTTTCATTTTCAGACCAAAGCATAGTACTGTGTTTATTTTCTTTTTTTTTAAACAGATTTTTAAAAATTTTATTTATTTTAGAGAAGGAAGGGGGGGAGAAAGAGAGAGAGAAACATCAATGTGCGGTTGTTAGGGGCCGTGGCCTGCAACCCAGGCATGTGCCCTGATTGGGAATCGAACCTGAGATGCTTTGGTTTGCAGCCTATGTTCAATCCACTGAGCTACGCCAGCCAGGGCTATTTTCTATATTTCTCTTTTCTTGTATGATGACAGTAAAGGCAACATGTAAAAATGGCAAAGTCACAAAACAGACACATCTGGGATACCTGAAATATCATTAAAAAGGAAAGCCACAAGAACACAAAAAATATTTTGTGAATGAGAAATAAAGTGCTTACTAAGATTTTTGGATTGTTATAGCAACGCACGGCCTGTCCTAATATAACACAAAGTACAGAGGGTCCCCGATATAGGAAGATTTATCTTATGATTTTCCGACTTCTTGATGGTGCCAAAGCGATAGGCATTTAGTAAAAACCAGCTAGGCTAAGCTATGATACTTGATAGGCTAGGTGTATTAAACGCTTTTCCAATTTACAATGTCTTCAACTTAATGATGGTTTTAATTGGGATGTAACTGTAACCCCATAGTAAACAGAAGAGCATCTATACAAAAAAAGGGCTGCTAGTATCTAACAACACACCCATTCAGATGTTTAATACATGAGAGTTCTTCCTGTATTATTTTAATAGGCCCCAAACTCCTCACCTATGACATAGAAATAAGGGTTCAAATTTTTCACTGATCACTATCTTTAAAAAGGATGGACTTAAGATATTTCTCCAAAAGAGACACAAATAGTCAAAGAGACACAGAAAAAGATGTTCACTGCACTAGCCATTAGATAAATACAAACCAAAACCCAATAAAATACCACCTTACATTTATTTTGATGTCTACTTAACAACAAAGAAAAAATAAACAAGAGTTGGCAGAGATATACTTACGAACCTTTGTACATTACTCATATGAATGTCAAATGGTGTAACCACTGTGGAAATATTTGGCAGGTCCTCAGAAACTTAAAACATAAAATTACCACATGATTAAGCAATTCCACTTCTAGATATAAACCTGAAAGGACTGAATCCAGGGTCTCAAACAGATAAGTGTATACCAACGTTCAAAGAAGTATTATTCACAATAGACAAAAGATGGAAAAATCCCAAGTGTCCACCAACACATAAATGGATAAAAACAAAATGTGACATACAAATACAATGGAATATTACTGAGCTATAAAAGGAATGAAAGTCTCATATATAGAACAAATATTGTATTATTCTACCTTTAGTAAGTACCTTTAAAAGGCAAATTCATAGAGACAGAAAGTAGAATAAAATTTTCCCCCAGATCCCTGAAGGGTGTGGTTCAGTTGGTTGGGTGACATTCTGCAAAGTAGAAGATCTCTGGTTCAATTCCCAGTCAGGGCACAAGCCTGGGTTGCAGGTTAGATCCCCAGTAGGAGCTTGTACAAGAAGCAACCAATCAATGTTTCTCTCTCACATCAATGTTTCTTTCCCTCTTTCTCCTTCCCTTTCCCGCTCTAAATATAAATAAAATATCAAATTAAAAAAAGACTTCCCCCAGAGGCTGGTGGACAGGGAACAATGAAGAATCACTTTTCCACATAATAAAGAATTTCTGTTTGGGATGATGAACAAATTCTGGAAATGGATACTGGTGATGGTTGCATAACACTGAGAATGTACTTAATGCCACTAAACTATGTACTTGAACCACATTTTCAAGCTTGTCTTCCAAAGACTGTTATCAGCTTCAATTCAAAGTAACCTGCAAACAGGAAAATTTGAAAGAAAATCAAGGTGACTTCACAAAACCACTTGATACCTTCCACTGGGAGAGTTAGGCTTTGGTAGCTCAGACAGTAATAGCAAGCAAATAAAGCAGCAGAAATTCTCAAGCTACAAGCTAGAAAGGTAGACAGGCCAGCCTTGTGGGAAATCAACGAGACACATTCTGCTTAGGTAAAGGTTTCAGGCTCACTACATATCCCCAAAGAGGCATACTTTTAATTGACTAGAAAAATATTAGATTTGGGCACAAGTCAAAGTAGAATATTATGCTGTGCAAGGTGAAAGATTGGGTATATTGTTCTATGACATTCTCACATCATCATCAAAATCAAGTAAAAGTCTCCGAAACAGAATCCTACGTCATTAAAAGTGGCAAACTTTGTAGAATAGTTTCTGTGTAGATCGGAAATGTCTGATAATTTATTTCATCAAGGTAAAGAAAATGAAACTGTACACTGTGATCACAACTGCATAAAAGAAATACTATTTGGATATATGTATTTTCGTAAGGAAATATAGACCTCCCCTTCCAAAAAATTTGCATGTGTAAGAATTTTTCATCTCTTAAGTTTTGTTAACGTTCTTAATGTTATAAAATAAAAAAATATTTTAGGTATTAAAACATGTATCAGTTCAGTATACACAATATTTTTTAATTACTGCAGACCATGAAAAATTCTACAGACATTGTGAAAACTACAAAATAAACACAAGATAGAACCCTTATTCTCTTGAGGATGCCATCTAAAAGGAAAAGAGTTGGATGAAACTATTAGATAACCAAATACATCATTACCAGGCTTCATCTGAAAACTAAAGCTATTCGTCATTAGATTTTATATCTCAACAATCTGCCCCGCAAGATAATTATGCACCATGTCATCATTTTAGAAGTTCCCAAAATATTGGCTTGGCTGGCAATACTTCAGTTGGCCAAAGACCAAAACATCCTGAAACTTCTTGAAAGACAGACAAAAGACAAACGACACTAAAATGACACTCCTAATTTCTGTGGAAAGAAGTGAGCATACTACTTACAGTCTCTTTATTAAGAAATAATAGAATTCTCTTTGGCACTGATCAGCTGGTCCCACTGAGAATGGCTATCTTCTCAACTCACTTATGACAACTTGTCCTGTTTGTTAGTTTTGAGAAATTGTATGCAATTATAGACTCAGGTCCCTCCACAGGATAATCTTAATGTTGAAATATTCCCTAATAATATATACTCTTTTATTTATGCAAGTAATTGATGAATGTTTCTGAACATTGACTATGGGCAAAGTCATCATGCATGGTGACACAGGGTACAAATAAGAGAGACCCAACCTCTAATCATAGTCTCAAGTTTCAATAGAACAAGGGCTAAGGGGAAAATAAGTTAAATATTTTGTTGGGTTGGCCAAAAAAGTTCATTTAGTTTTTTCTGTAAGATGGCTCTACCAGCACTTAGTTGTCTTTAATTTCATTTAGAATAATTTTTTTTTAGATTATACTGTGACAGCTGTCATATCAACTTTCATTAAAAAGATTTATCAAGCCCTGGCTGGCATAGCTCAGTGGATTGAGCTCGGGCTGAGAACCAAAGCATCGCAGGTTTGATTCTCAGTCAGGGCACATGCCTGGGTTGTGGGCAGGTCCCCAGTGGGGGCCACATGAGAGGAAACCACACATCGATGTTTCTCTCTCTCTTTCTCCCTCCCTTACTGTCTCTAAAAATAAATAAATAAAATACTAAAAATAGAGAGAATTAAAAAAAGACATCAACACTGGTGAATTTTTGTGTAGCCATAATATTGAAGATGGAAAAAAGGCAACATTTTTGGCACATTAGGCTTTATTATTTAAGGAAGGTAAAAATGCAACTGGAATGCAAAAAAAAAAATTAGTGCAATGAATGCAGAAGATGCTGTGACTAATCAAACATGTGAAAAGTAGTTTGTGAAGTTCTGTGCTGGAGATTTCCCCCCGGACAATGCACCATAGTCAGGTAGACCAACTGAAGTTGATAGCGATCAAATGGAGACATTAATTGAGAACAATCAATGTTGTACCACAGGGGAGATTGAGGACATACTCAAAATGTCCAAATCAGTAAAGTTATTGATGAAAATTTTAAAAAATCTGTCTTTAATTTTACAGAAAAAACTAAACGGACTTTTTGGCCAACCCAATACATAAGTGCAATCAAAAGTAATCATTTTAACTTTTCCAAAGAAATTCTTCCCACTTTCCATGATCATAAAAGTAATACTATATCACTTATATACCCTTACATACTCAGAAATAACAAGTCTGGTTAATCATTTCACACCTATCTTAAAAGATTTAAACTCACCTGCTTCATAGGACACCTTCTATACAGTTGCTAGGTGAGCTTCCCTGGAACATAATTCATTATCCAGTCTCTCCCCTTCCTATACAATAAATCTGGCTTCCCCTTTCACCCATTCCCTGGGTTAGCACTCAATTTGACCCTTGTCCTACCCTTTTGTCCCCAGCTTCCTTTCTCTCTTGTACTTATATTGTCTATTTCTTATCCAGCACACAGGTCACGCTCATCTTATATTCCATCCCCCTGTACAAACCACATCTCTTCTTTTTCTTATCCAACAGACACTTCAAATTCTGACTCCAAAACAGCTGGTTCAGAAGTTGTACTGGCTAGTGATCATCCTATCTTAATGTGCTCAAATTGTATAGCATTAATATTCCTGTAGCTTTTTGCTTTTCAAGAACAATCTCAAGTTTTCCTCCATATCCTGCAGTATGGCGTTTTGCCTAGAGTGGTCACTTTAATAACCTTAAGAACTCATACTTCAAAATATAACTAAACAAAAACTACAAAGCAGTAAGTGAGTAAGTAAAAGACAACAGCAACAAAATTCTAATTCAATGTTGCTAGTAGGAAGACACATAGTTATAAATTGACAGAAGAGTTGTTTGGCAATATCCAACTACTGTAGTGCAAATAGTCTAAATATATATAATCAAAATGTTATTAATGAGTAGTGGGATTATGAGTAATTTATTTGTTCTTTTGGCTTTTCTGTATTTTCTAATATCCACTCCTCAATGAACCTCCATTACCTGTGCAATAAAAAATATAATTTGTATTTGTTTTAAAAAGTGAATTGAACCCTGGCTGGTATGGCTCAGTGGGAGTGTGTGAGTCAACAGATCCATGTATCTCTCACACAACTGTGTTCCTCTTCCTCTCTCTCCCTTGTCATCTCTCTAAAAATAAATAAAATCTTAAAAAAAATAAAAAGTAGATTGACATAATGATCAGAAACCGGCAGATAATGAATAAAGACATTTCAGACATTCGTGTGCTATCCACAGAATAGTAAGATAGTACTTAAAAATGCCTATTGCCCTGGTTGGTGTGGTGCAGTGAACTAAATATCAGCTGGCAAAAGTTTGCTGGTTTGATTTCCAGTCAGGGCACATGCCTGGGTGATGGGCCAGGTCCCCAAGTAGGGGAGGCAAAGAGACAACCAGTGGACATTTCTCTCCCTTCCTCCCCCCTCTCAAAAAAAATATTAAAAAATAAAAATGCCTATCAAATAAATACTCTATAATGGTTCTAGTGCTGCACAGCTACCCTGTATTTGACACCAACATTAAAGTGTAATTCTTATGGGATCATTAAACGTGGCACAGTAATGCCATCCAGAAACCGTCAGTGTGTGGCACACAGTGAGCAAACAATTTACTGAACTGAATGAACCACTGTTAACCCATGTATAGCTGTAGATCTTATTTTCTCAGTTATCCATTATACAGTATTTTTCAGACAGATAAACTGAATCCAAGCCTAACGTCCTTTTGCAGAAATACAGGCTGTCATAAATGTATCCTTATCTCAGCTTTCAAATTAATGGTTCGTAGGCTCCCCAAAGTCCTGAAACCAGGTATGTACAGAGGTAGTACAGAGGTAGAGGAAGTCAGGTAGTTACTTGCAGCTTACAGCTCAAAGCTGCAATCTCTCTTACAAGTCAACTAAGAAACAAAGATTCTTGGTTTAAGCATGTAGTTATTTTCATATGTTAAGAAATACACTTTAAAACAGACTAAATACATTCAAAATTCTTTATAATATAGACTGTACTCTGTTGATTATTCTAAATAGTCAAAAATATTCAAAGTTAGCACAGACTTAGAAAATTCACAAAGGTGTCTTTTAAAGACTTTTCTGAAGCTTTATTTTACCAAAATTCCACAATATGCTAAAATGTTTTAAAACATAAATAATAAACTTTTTCATGACTTCAATTTTTTTAAAGTTTCAAAATGACTTTATTTTTTTAATCTGCATTGTATCTGTATTGTAATCTGTCCCCTTATACTCCCCTTCCTGCTGCCATCACCACATTCTTGCCCACATCCATGAGTCCTTTCTCCTTTCAACTCAATCCTTCTACCCTCTAACAACCCCCCTACTCCTATAGCTGTCATCCTGCTCTCTACCAGTCTGTCTCTATTTTGCTTGTTACTTCAGTTTCTTCATTAGATTCCACATATGAGTGAAGTCACATTGTATTTGTCCTTCACTGACTGGTTTATTTCACTTAGCATAATATTCTTCAGGTCCATCCATAGTTGCAAAGGGTAAAATTTTCTTTTTTACAACCAAGTAGTATTCTGTTGTGTAAATATCCCATAATGGTTTTATCTGCTCTACCTACTGATACACTCACGCTGCTTCCATACCTTGGCAACTGTACATAACACTGCAATGAACATAGGGGTACTTATGTTCTTTCAAATTAGTGTTTTGCGCTCCTGTGGATATACACATATTCCCAGAAGCAGGATTGCTGAGCCAAAAGGCAAGTCCATTTTTAATTCTTTGAGGTTTCTCCATACTACTTTTCAGTGGCTGTACCAATCTCCATTCCCACGAACAGTGAGAAAGGTTCCCCTTTCTTCAACAGCACTTGTTTTTGATTTATTGATGATAGCCATTCTGACAGGTGTGAGGTGATATCTCATTACAGCTTTAATTTGCCTTTCTCTGATGATTACTGACGTTGAACATCTTTTCATACATCTATTGGCCATCTGTATGTCCTCTTTGAAGAAGTATCTACTCAGGTCCTTTGCCCATTTTTTAATTGGGTTTGTTTTTTTTGGTGTTGTTTTGTTAAGTTCTTCTTAAATTTTGGAGGTTAACCCCTTATCATATGTATTGGTGAATACATTTTCCCATTCTGTGGGTAGTTTTTTTATTTTGTTGGTGATTTCCTTTGTTGTGCAAAACCTTTTTAATTTGATGCAGTCCCATTTGTTTATTTTTTCTTTTGTTTCCCTTGTTTGGGGAAATACCATATATCTGATAAAATACTGCTATGAGCAATGTTTGAGATTTTGCTGCCTATGTTTTTTTCCACAATTTTTATGGTTTCAGATCTAACATTTAAGTCTCAAATCCATTTTGAATTTTTCTTGTGTGTGGTGTAAGAAGGTGGTCTAGTTTCATTTTTTTTTCTGTACCTATCTGTCCAATTTTCCCAACACCATTTATTGAATAAACTATCTTTAGCCCATTGTATGTGCTTGCTTCCTGTCAAATATTAATTGACTATAAATGTGTGGGTTTATTTCTGGGCTCTCTATTCTGTTCCATTGATCTACGTGTCTGTTTTTATGCCAGTACCATGCTGTTTTGATTATTATGGTCCTATTTTTTTTTTAAATGTCAGTTCTTAAAGTCCATGGTATGGCTGAGAGAGAAACTATGTGGCTAATATTAAATATAAATATAAGATTATGCATGTTTTGGTTAACAGCTGTTAAGTGAGTTTTAGGATAATTCTTTGGTGGAATAAAAGGATGGTGGGAAAATACTTCCTAAAAACCCTGAAGTAAAAATAAAAGACCACCACAGAGGACCTGTCTGTTTACATGGTAGAGATCCAATGCTGAAACTGAATTCTGCTTGTACTTCTTACTCAATCAGTTGGTCAAGTTATTTAATCTCTTTGAACCTTAGTTTCCTCCTGTGTAAACAGGAGTGATGTCCACGTTCCTAAAGTGTAGAAGGTGCTCAATGTTAGTTCATTTCATTTACAGTCTGCATTTATTTTAGCAATTGAATTTAATAATTTCAAAAGGTGAAAGATCCAGAAGGATTTTATTAACCCCTATATTCTAGCATGTACACTACTTAATGGTAAGACATTACTTTATCTTGTTTCTCTCTTTATAGTGTCAAATTCAGACTAGAACTTGTATCTAGAGATTGCTGGAGGGAGTGTTCTATTACATTATAAATCCTCATGGGTTTGTGATAAGTATTATATGAAAATACAGCTAAACACATAGCATAGTGCTTGGTTAAATAAAGATTCACTTATATTTTAGTACAAACTAGTGGTGAGGGGCATGGACTTTGGTGCCAGAGTGACAGAGTTGGAATCCTGGCTGTGCCATCTACTGGCCGTATGATCTTGGATGAACTGTGCCTTAGTTTCCTCAACAAGACAGAGCTGTGAGGATTCAGTGACTTACTCCATATAAAGGACTTAAACCAGTACCAGCATGTAATAAACACTTAAAATATGCAGGTCATTATGTTGATATATTTTAGAACAAACCATACCCTTGAAATTTAACTGAATATAGTAAAAGCCAAGTGAAGTATTTCAATTTCATTCAACAACATTTGAGCAGAAACTACTGGGTGTTATGCCAGCAGAGGAATTAAAGATATAGCCCCAACAAATAAAGAGTGCAAGGTCCAGAAGGCAAGCAACCACAGAATCTCAATTTTCTCTCAAGAGTACCAGAACAGAGAAGTACCTTGTTTAATCAAATCTACAGTCCAATGAGTTGTAAGAAGTACCCTCATTTCACAGGTTAAAATGTGAAAAATACTTATTAAAATCAAAGAAATGTTATAGAAATAAAAAAGTTAACACCACAAAAGTTGAGATGGGAGATTCAAATACTGTCAATGAAAGCTACAGGGAGAGTTCCAGCCAAGAATGGAGGCATAGGTAGAAATGCTTCGCTTCCTTACACAACCAAAAGAGGGATAACAACTGATTTAAAAACAATAAACAACCAGAACTGCCAGAAAATTGAACTGCATGAAACTCTAACCACTAAGGAGTTAATAAAGAAACATTCATTCATCCAGACTGGTAGGACAGGTGTAGAGGAACAGTGGCAAGACAGTGGACAAAGCAGGCAAGGAGAGGCAGACTCACCTGGAAACTAAAGACTCAAAATCTCCAGCTGTAAAATGCTGTGGGGGTTGCAAAGACAGGAGAAACTCCCAGTCTCACAGGAGAGTTTATTGGAAATTGGGGCTACAGCACAGCCAAGGAGTACCATGGTTCCTTCTCTGACCTCTTTCCCACAGACAGTGCAACAATGTAGCAAAGAGAGTTTCCCTGCCATGGTGAAAACATAGCACTCCGCTCCCTTATAATATAACGAGTCCACCCAGACAAACAGCCCAAATGAAAGAACAGATCAAAACTTCAGGAAAAGAGCTAAGTGATGAGGAGATGAACCACCTATCTGATGAAGAGTTCAAAACACTGGTAATCAGGATACCCACAGATTGATTGAACTCAGTAGCAAAATGAAGGCTACCCAAAGTGAAATAAAGGAAAATATACAGTAGACAAACAGTGAAAGGAAGGAAACCAGGACTCAAATCAACAATTTGAAACAAAAGGAAGAAATAAACATCCAACTGGGACAGAATGAAGAAACAAGGATTCAAAACAATGAGAGATTTCAGAACCTCTGGGACAATTTTAAGCATTCAAATACCTGAATCATGAGGGTGCCGGAGGGAGAAGAGGAAGAGCAAGAAATTGAAAACTTACCTGAACAAATAATGAAGGAAAACTTGCCCAATCTGGAGAAGGAAATAAGACTACCAGGAAGTCCAGGAAGCCTAGAGAGTCCCAAAGATATTGGAACCAAGGAGGAATACACCAAGGCACAGCATCATTAAGTTACACAAGACTAAAGATAAGGAGGGAATCTTAAAAGCAGCAAGAGAAAAGGAAAGAGTTACCTACAAAGGAGTTCCCATAAAACTATCAGCTGATTTCTCAAATGAAACCTTATAGGTAAGAAGGGACTGGAAAGAAGTATTTGAAGTCATGAAAAGCAAGGATTACTCTATCCTGCAAATGATTAGTCATCTTGGTCCAAGATTACTACATCCAAGATGACTCTATCCAGCAAAGCAACCATTTAGAATGAAAGGGCAGATAAAGTGCTTCCCAGATAAGGTAAAGTTAAAGGAGTTCATCACCACCAAGCCCTTATTATATGAAATGTTAAAGGGACTTATCTAAGAAACAGAATAAGATCAAAAACTATGAATAAAATGACAACGAACTCACAACTATCAACAACTGAACCTAAAAAACAAAACCAACTAGAACATGAACAGAATCACAGAAATGGAAATCACATGGAGGGTTATCGATGGGGAGAGTGTGGGGGAGAATGGGGGCGAAGGTACAGGGAATAAGAAGCATAACTGGTAGGCATAAAATAGACAGTGGTAGGTTAAAAACAGTATTGAAAATAGAGAAGCCAAAGAACTTATATATACAACTCACGGATATGAACTAAGATGGGGGAATGCTAGGGGGCTGAGGGGTACAGGACAGAGGGGGGAGAAAGAGGAGAAAAAAATTGTGACAACTGTAATAGCATAATCCATAAAATATACTTAAAAATAAAAAAAAAAGAAAGCTACAAGACATTTTGTGCCAATATCTGAGCTGGAGCTGGGCCTTAAATGATAAAATAAAAATGGAGCCTTTGGGGAGGCCTTCCTGGATAACTTATCCCAGCCCAAACAGTGGGAACACGCCATGCAAAACCATAAATGTGTGAACATGTATGATCATTGCAATGCAACTGACTGGTGGGGCATGGTGGGCAGGGAGAGATGGTGAGGGGAAGAGGTGGTGGACAGGTGATATTCAGGAGGTCTGGGGCCAGGCTACAGACCTTAACCTCTAGGCTAATGGTTCCTCTGACTTGCATAAATATTACATAAATGAGACTTAACTAATTTAATTAACCAAACTAAGTCCGTGACATAACTGACCCAAACTAAGTCCGTGACATAACTAACTTAACTGAATTTTGATTAAGTGACCTACCTATATTGACTACCTGGGCCAGGTAATATAGGGCTTCTCTGTTGTACATCTCTGGTAAACTATGGCTTCACAACTGCTTTTGTCCTGAAAAGACTACAATATTCAGACATGAAAATACTGTAAATTTTGAAAAGCATAAAGAACAAGATGAGTAAGCAAAGGAATAGAAAAAGTAGAAATACATATAATACAGCTTAGATCTGAATAGGAATCTTGAATTCATTAAGTATTATTAATCTTGCCCATAAAATGAAGACCTAGGAGGTCTGCTGTGTTTTAATTTTGAACAGTTCAAACTAACAGGTTGAAAAATATGACCTACACTTTATAAATATTCTCTGCCTCACAGATGAACCTCTTTCTTCATGCTTCCTAATAATCTTTCTTTAGTTTCAATTTGTTTTCCTCAGTTCAATATTTATGGTTTCTAAGGGCTTAAGTTTCCAAGGATGAAAGACTTAGATGATACATCTGTTACACGTTTCTTTTCAAGTTGCTTACAGTTAACATAAAAATGGACACTTCTTTCCTTGTTTGAAGACAACTTCTACCGGCTGAGGGCAGAGGCAGGTTTTGGGTATCAGTGGTATTTCTGGTATACTATAATTCCTTCCCAAACGCTCTGAAGAAATTATTCACATTTTGCTTCTTCTCTCCCTACAAAGAAATACTTGCTTGTCCACTCAAAAGGCATACAAAACCAACACGTGTATCTGGGATTCTGACCAATTATTGGAGAACACCATAAACATTGAGTCAAACCCCAATCATTAAGCAGAGTACTTCTATTCTTAGGAAACAGCAGGGTTTGGTTCAGTTGGCAACACTCCTGCCTTTGGATTGAGAGGTCACAGTCTCACATTTCACATAAGAACAACCCTTGCTAACACTCCTACAGAATAATTCAAGAGGCATTAAATCACAATCTGACATCAAAAAACAATAACAAATCTGACATCAGCAAAACTTAAAAATCTAGAAATATGGAAATAAATTGGACATACGAATCCTTTTAAGCAAAAGACTGTGTGTGCACTTAAAAATAGTAGCAAGAGAGTGAATGTGACTGTGTATGTGTATGCATGTGTGCATGTATTTTGGCTAAAGGTACAATAAATGAATTTTATTTTATACGTCCACTAATTTGCTTTTAAATATCGTCCTGTTGCAAAAAAGGTTAGGGCAACATCTGCAGTAAAGACTTCATTAAAAGTAAGCTTCTGGTCTCAAAATATCTCTATTAAATAAGTTAGCACCATACTGGGGTA
The DNA here is from genome assembly GCF_004126475.2 of Phyllostomus discolor. Classification (NCBI taxonomy): domain Eukaryota; kingdom Metazoa; phylum Chordata; class Mammalia; order Chiroptera; family Phyllostomidae; genus Phyllostomus; species Phyllostomus discolor. Next base: position 102,104,283 of record NC_040908.2, on the reverse strand, counting down.
GTGGGCTAAAAATATAGGGAAAATTTCTGCAGAAATAAGAGGCTGTATCAAGTGATTTCATGTAGACAACCCACAAGCACACAACTCAGACAGGGTGGCACCAAGTGCTTAACAGCCCTTTATAAAAATAGATAAATAATGTTGCAATACATGAGCTCTCATTTGAAAGCACTAGGCTGAATTCTTAAAAGCAGAAGCTTATTCTGTACTTTAAAAATAAGCATCCCAGTAAAATCAATAAGCCTCATTTAAAATTCATACATCAGGTGTCTTAATTTAAATAGAGTTCCTAAAACATCGTAAGGTAAATTTCCTTAATAGAACTATTTTCCGTATTTAAATACTTCCATAAAAATAATTCAGTCCTTAGATAATGAAAACTACATAACTTGAACTAATTTTGTACATAGTTGGAAAAAATTATCTGTGTGTGGGTATAACGAATCTTTCATAATGCCATGGATTTTCAGTTTTCATTTAAATGGACATATCTGGTATTATTTTCAGCATCCGAACAGCTTTAGTTATAAATGCCTGATCACAGGTCTGGAGCCAGAAGGTATCCAGAAGGTCATCCGCTTCTCACAATGAATTGCCAATGATAGAATACCCTCGAGTACACACCTGCCAGTGTGCACATTTGCTTAGTCTTCTTTACATGTCTTTAAGGCCACCTTTTCTTAATCAGGTATGATAAAAGAAATCATTCTTACTGCTTAACATTCCCAGAATGGGAAATTCCGATCAGGACAGTTCCATTAAGGAAGTTATAATGAGTGATTTCAATTTGCTACTGTTTTCACAGTTATTATATAAAAACAGAGCTACATGAGCCTAAATGAAATCCTTATCAAATTCTAGTCCAATGGGATTACTAAATCCTAAATTGTATCTGTATTCCACTGGATTTAGTTGAACCAGATCAACTAAAATACTGGTTTTCAGATAAAGCAAGATGTCTATGCAGCCATCTCTCCCTCAGTGCCTATACCACGTGACCTACTCTTAGCAACAAATAATGCCAGGTAATAAAGAACATTTATACAGTCTTTTACAATGTAGGCAGTACTCTGACATACATTATCACAAATATAAATAAAATAACAAAGGGAACTTAAATTCACAGCAGTGCAGGGGAGCATGGGCTAAACTTTCACATCTGTAAATGAGGATCCGTCCATTTCACAGCTTGACATATGTGTTCAATGATTTAGAGTATATGATATGTTGAAACTAAAGTCTTTTTGATTCATTCAATGACTATTTGGTAAGTGGATGCATACATCAGATTCCCTCAGGAAGCTTTTGAACAGTAGATAATTCTCCTTACTGGTGTCATTTCTTTTAAGGAACATGGTAAAGAAATTAAAGCACCTTAATTTGATTAGTGTTCAATAATCACCAAGTATGCAATGTTGAATGAGACTATGAGAAACACAGTATAAATTTTACTCAGTCTGCAAAAAAAAAACTTCTCTGATGGTAAAGAGAGAACCACAGATTTAATAGAACTAGCTAGTGCTATGGAATGACACAAGCACAGATGGGTATAAGTTACTTTGCTTCTTCAAGCCACACCCCCAATCTATAAAACATGTAATATTTACATATTTAAGACTATGGAGAAGATTAAATGAGGTAAGGCTTGGTAAGTACTCACACAGTAAGTATTCAAGACATGGTTACCCTAACTTTAAAGCAGTTAATGTCAAAAGTAGTACATGAAACAATTTTTACATGTTCAAAAGGAAGCTTAAATGTTTTTCTTTGAAATTAAATCTAACTATAACTCACTATCCACAAAATATTAACATTCTCCCATACATGGAATGAATAAAGCAAATAAACGATCACAGCAATTTGCATTATTGGCTACAATGGGTTAAAAAAATCCTAAGTTGTATCTGACAATCAAAAAAGCCCCAAATTAAAACTGATTGTAAAAGAGATTCCAAAAGATATGTAAAGTATCTGGAACTGCTATAGCTCTTCTCTCAGAAGACTATAAAAAGCCTTTTTTGGCACTTATGGATGGTGATTGTCTAACCAAGTTTTTGTGCTAACAAAGAAGATATAAATGAGAAGGAGCTGGCAGTTTAAAACCTGAACTCCTCTTTCCTAATATCCCTCTTTACAGCTCAATAGATAACAAACAAGTTATTATATGTCAGTTTTTCCTCAAGAGAACCAATATCTCTTAAAAGCACTTTGCATTCTTGCAAAAAGTATGCCACCAAACTAATCACTGATTCTATAACTAGGAAAGTCAGCCCTTTCTTTTCTAACTCTTTCAGCCCTAAATACAAATTCCATCTTAATATCTACCTAAATCACTTAATGTCATTAGAGCTTTTTTACTTTTTGTTTCCCTCCAGTTAAGTCACAATCGAAAAAAAAAATCCCTCCTCTAAAATACTACTCCTGTTGCCAACATTTCTAAGTGTTTTTGCTTAATGATAGTATTTATACACTAAACTTAGTATATTTTATGTTCAATTAAAAATATTGTAAGTACAACATCACATCAGAAATTAATTTGATATTTATATATAGACCTGGGAATTCACATGCATTTCTTCACTGATTTTCACAGCATTCTGGAGCTGGAAAAGTTCTTAGACATCACATATTTCAATGCACTGATTTTATAGATAAGAAAACCAAGGTTCTTGGAATTAATTATTGGGTTTGCCAAAAACTTTGTTTAGCTTTTTTCCACACGATGGCTCTAGTAATGCTTACTTGTCTTTACCTTTATTCAAAACAATTGTTAGATTGCATTGTGACAGCCATCATATCAATGTGAATTTAAAAAATACTTATCAAAATGGTGAATTTTGTGCAGCCACTTTACTACTGAAGGTGGAAAAAATATGAAACATTTTCAGCATATTATCCTTTACTATTTCAAGAAAGTAAAAAAGCAAGTGAAACTCAAAAGATTTGTGAAGTGTATGGAGAAGGTGCTCTGACTGAGCGAACATGTCAAAAGTGGTTTGCCTGGCTTTTGGTACTACTGACCTTTTGGCCAAACAATTCTTTTGCTGTGGGGCTGTGTCTTATGCATTGGAAGATATTTAGCAGCACCCTGGCCTCCACCCACTAGAAGCTACTAATAGCAGGAGATAGCTGACACTCAAAATATCCAAATCAATAAAGTTACTGGTGAAGACGAAAAATGTGTCTTTTATTTTACAGAAAAAACTAAACAGACTTTTTGGCCAACCCAATAAATCAGCTACCCAGTCAGCCAGATTATTAAGCATTTATTATATGCTACACACTATGTTAAGAGCTTAAGACATAATGGTGAACTAAATGGGCCTCAAAATACCCAGGGGCGTGACAAGCAGCCAGGCAATGAAAATTAAAATAAAAGGAAAGATTTTTTTTAATCAGACATAGGATTTTACTAAAATCACATATAGCCAGATTACAAAGCCATTCACCAAAAAGCAAAGTCAAGAAAAGGTTTCAGTATTCAGTATGGAATAAAATCCTATTCTATCTAATCCTATCCATCCTTCAAATACAACCCAAGACAAAACTCTACAAACCTCCAACAACTCCAACACAGAAAGCAATCTCTTCTTTTTCTGGTTTACTAACATAGTGACTACTTAGGGCTTACCACATTGTTTAGCAGTCAACAAAATATTTTCTCATGTCATGTCTGTGTCACATACCTTGCCTGCTAACTGAGGATGGGGACGATGTGCTCTCAATCCCTCTAGGTTCTGTAGCTGAGCATATTGCTGAAGCTTTCTGAAGGCACCAAAACATGAAAATAACTGATACTCAGAATACCCAAATCAATCAAGTTACTAGTGAAAACTAAAAACGTGTCTTTTATTTTACAGAAAAGGCTTCTGAAATGACTGGGAAAACATGTAAAAACAGTTCTCAATATTTTTTGGCATGCAGTTAATATGTGCTGGCACTATATAAGTAAAAACATATCCCCATGCAACAAGGTTCATAGGAGGCCAGAAGAGGAGGCTAACTCTAAAGCCCACCTGAGGGAGTAGGGGGGAGAAAACTGTACTTGAACAATGATTGAAATAAAAAAAAAAAAGAAAAATAAATAAATAAAGCCCACCTGGAACTAGGAAAAACCTGGGAAGACACTCTAAGGAATTAAAATCTGAGCTCAACCTTGAACTTGTATTTCATTTAAATAGTTCTAGGGGTGGGGGTGGGGGGCAGTGTAAAAATACCCAAAAGGCAGTTTCCAAAGGCTACCATTTAGCTAAATACTATAGAAATGCCCTAAATATGAATTTAAGTCATAGAATAAGGAAATTTCTCTCAATTACAACTACCACAGTTAAGAAACTCACTATTCCGCTCAATCTGTGAAACTCAGTTACTCAGGAATTAGGCTGCTGTTCTGTAAAGGTGCAGTGATTTGGTGGGCATCCTGTAAGGAAAGACACCATTCTCTCTCCTTTTAGTCTGTGTTGTTAAACAATCATGGGTTGTTGGAAGAAAGGGGGAGGGGCGAGTTATAGAGATAGTAAATTAGGAAATACTCATCTCTGAGAATACTCACAACTAAAATATCCTATTCAAATATCCTATATTATGACAACACTTTCAAAGAATTTGAATTAAAAGCACATTTCAATTCTTATAACATAATTCCTGATTTTATCAACTAATGCTTTCTTAATATTAAAATTACAGGTATAACTAAAAACCAATTTTCCTTAGTCATCAAAAAACATTTCTGGAAACTGAATCCAGAACAATACAGATTTTTAAAAATAGGACAGAGAAAATTCTGTAGAACAATGTCTAATTTTTTAAACACACCAGAATACAATGTAGAAAAGCTGCTAAGTTTTAAAAGTTTGACACCAGAGAGTGGAAAGGCTGTAAAAATTCAGATTAGTAGTATCCTGTTTAGGATAAAACCACTACTAGTAATTTTATTTCTGAGTAGACTCATTGGTTTTCCGAAACTCATTGGTTTTCATTTCATCATTTTTATCAAACACAAATGAGCCCATTTGATTTATTTTCTGCACCATTAAAAAAAACCTCTACAGGGAAATGAATGATGTTTTCATAGGTAGGCAACAGTTATCTAAAATCTGATAATCAAACTCTTCTCAGACTCCAGCTCTACAGGATGTATACATTAAATTGAAATCCCTCTATTAGACAACTCCTAACATCTGTTTTCATGAGCTTAAGCAAAACTGCTGGACAAGATCTGAACTTGATAAGATGACCTGATTTTAATTAACTGAAAGGGAGTGGGGGGTAGGGGAAATTATATTCTTGGATGCTGAACTATTTCCTGAAAACTCAAAAAATAGCTTATATCCTATAACCACTTAATAATCTAACTACTAAGAAAGTTGGTTTAGAATGCATAATATCAGCCTACTCTTTGAAAAGTGACTGACAATAATTGAAGAGGACAATCTTTGCACAGCAGTAGTCCTGAACTCTTATCCACACAGGCTGCAGGGTGGGGGCCTGAGTGACTGCTGGCGTGTAATCACTGACTTGCTCAGCAACTTTGCTGTAATGGCTTCAAATTGCAGGCCTGAGGAAATGCTCCATAAATAGCTGCTCTTTTCTCTTGTGAAGGCTCTTCATAGACCCAATACAACTCCACTACCAAAAATGGAGGAGTTGCCATGGACCTTTAAAAAAAAAAATTAAGAGAACAAGAGATACTCTGCTAACCACATTACTGATTGTAGGAGTATGAAACACAGTGCTAAAATCTAATTCACTGTTTAAATTCAACTTTTAGGTAACAATTTATGAAGAATCAAATCAGTTATTATCCAAATTTCATGAAGAACATAAAGCCTTGTTTTTAGAGGTGTTTAGAAAAGGAGAGAGATGCTTAGTTTTGAAATTAAATGTTTGAGAATGTTTTCATTAACTCCCCAAGAAGCAGTGATCTGCAAGTGTTCCTTCATAAGCAACTTAGAAACCTAAGCACATGTGGTGCTGCCACTGAAAACACTTCCGGGAAGCGGAAACAACAAAAATACACACGTTCTAAAATCACTGTGAATTCTCACCAACTGCATTACATTTATATACACATATATATGTGTGCATATATATAATATACACATATAGTTCGATAATTCAGATAACTTACTAGTCTGTAAATTAACAAAAATTCAATGAATAGCCAATCAATAGTCAAATCTATTTGCAATAACAGTACAGATTTTTCTCAACTTAATTGAATTCAGACAGGGAAGGAAAGCAATGTAATTAAATTGAAGACAAATAAGTACCAGGACATCCAGGTTCCATTTCTGCTGTATGTTGCATGTGAATTTATGCCTAAATTAATCTAAAAATAAATAATATAAAAGACAGTTTTGGTAGTCAACTTCTAGAGGATAATTACAATTACATGTCAATTACAATTCATGGTCTTGAATCATACATGTAAATTGTAATCCCAAAGCCCTTATTTTGTCTAACCTACTGAACATTTTAAAAATAACTTGACTGACCTGATGGCATCTCAAGAGGAAAATACCTATCAACTTATATTAGACTATTCACAAAAACTGAAACTTCACTTAATAGTATAAACTGTTTCCAGTGACATTATACTCTACCTGAGTTTTTTAGGTCCCAGATGAAAATTCACCTATTTTGAACACTATTTTTAAAAACTTCCCATTTAAGTACTGTAGACTTAAAAACATGGCCACAATATTTTGCAACTCCTATCAAGAGGCAGAGTCTACTTCCCAACTCGCTGGATCTAAGCTAACTTTGTCAAATGCTTAGACCATCAATTTTCAACCAGTTTGCCATGGGAGACAGGCACAATGGTGTGCCAAAAGAATTTTAAAACATGCAATACCTGACTATTTAGTCATGGCCACTGATCTTTTTTCATTAGATCATCAAATAAAAGAATGACAACAGCCACCACCACAATAGCCATCTGGTGTGAATGCATAAAAATTATACCTATTTTTTGGTCAGACTGGCAAAAAATATATTTTTTTTTGGTGTGCCACAGAGTTTTAATAATTAGTTTGTGTGCCATCAGATGAAAAAAGTTGAAAATTGCAGGCTTAGACCTAATAGAATGTAGAAGTGTCATTGTGTAACAGCCTCAGGAAGTTTTGCAGCTTCTGCCTTCATCCTTCTAAAAGACTCCCACCAACATGTAAGGAAACCTTTGTGTACACAAAAGAGTCAGGGGAGCACACAGCAAGAGGCAACTGCCTACTAGCAAAGAGAACAAACCCCAGAATAAAATCTACCTTGCTGGCACCTTGCTCTTGGACTTTGTAGCCTCCACAACTGTGAGAAATACTGGGTGCTTGTTTAAGCCACCCAGTCTGTGGTTTGTTATGGCAGCCCAGCTTACTAAAACAACCAGTTAACAGTAAATGACCTCCACATGACTTACTATAAAACAGAGTTGAAATCTTAACTCTTATAATCTTAAAAGTCTAATGTGTTGCTGTTGACTCTATTCACTTCTTAATTACTAGCATTCCTGAAACTCCTAACTTCCTTCCAAAACCAAATTAAACTCTGAGTTTAGGTAAAGAATTCTGACTGCTCTGCGTCCCGGGAAAAGTTTTACTAATAAATTTTAAATCCTGGAGTGTTTAAAAGACAAAATTTAGTTTCCACAGTAACTTCTAATAGTGACAGAGTATTAGGTTTGCTTTACAATTTATTTTAATATAGCTTATTAATAAACAACCTTTCAAATATTTATCTGGTTTTGGTAGTGTAAAATAAACTAAACCATCTGATTCTGCTCATCTAAAACAAATTCTAAAGCTTAATTTAAAAAATTCTTTAAATCCCTGAAAATGTTTCAGTCATCAGCAGTTTCCCTATGCAACTTTAAAAATTTTTAAATTGCAGTTTTTACACTGTATTTTACTATTAATTCAATTTGTACAGTGATAGATAAAACAAATAATCGATGCATGAAGTTTATATTTACATAATTCTAATAAAACTTACTTGATAAACAAATGAACATTAAGCTAAATTTAAACAGTGCCAGAAAAATGAAGAGAGTCACTTTCAACTAGCATTTTCTGACAAATAATAGTGACAGAAAGTAGCAAAAAACTTCTTAAATAGGCCGTAATATCAAAATAAACTTTAGAAGTGCATACAGGACACAACTGTATGTGACAACATCCATGTAATAGATGGTCCTCACAAAACTTTTTTTCAAGCAATAAATAAAAACAAGTCATTTAATAGTTTTTCAAGTATTTTGATATTAGAACTGCTTTTTTAAATTCTCAAAGCTAGAGGTTAGATTTAACTACAATTAACAGCTTCATTTTGATGAAGAACCTCTACGATACAAATGTCATCCAGGTAGGAAGATCAAACCCTTGATTACCAGAAAACCTGTTTGCAGCACAGTCTTTGACTCCCCACTTCCTCTACCCCACATTCATTGAGTTGAAAATGCTAATTCCTTAAGCGTAGTACCATCTCTTCACCTGGGCTCCCATAGTAGTCTACTCACTGGTACCACTTTTACAAGAGAATTTTATTATTTATTTAAGTCTAAAGCAGTCTAAGGAAGATACTCATAATACCCTAAACAGAACTGTTATTTATATACAGAAAACAAATATATCTTTTAAAAACAGTTCTACATACACTATTTGAGTTTAAGAATAACCTCAAATTTATACAATTAACTTCACAATACACAAGGCAAATACTCTAGCATCTTTTTAGCACAAAATTTCACTGCATTTAATTATGCAAGGACTGAAGGCAACAATCAGGGTTGACTTACTGACCAACAGACTCTGAAATGAATGAGCACTCTTAAGGGATGTGATCTACCAATAAATACATCAACAGCTACATACATAAAACTGAACAAAAAGGACAAAAATCTATGTTTACTGAGCTTATAATCAGTTAGCCTCAACAGGTTCTCCAGTGAGAGACAGTTAGCTTACTATTAATTTTGTCCCAACTCCAGAGTGGGACCTAGTGAATCCTTAAAATAGTGTCTGCTACATAAAACCATTGGGGGTGGCGGGTGATGAAATCAAGAGCCCGGTAGGCACACTGAGTGAATTCAAAGAAAATAAATTTAAAAAGTAGGGAGAAAGAAACCAAGTCCACACCAGTACAAGTGAGCTGACACATACCATCAAACCAAGTTGTTCTTTCTTGAGAAAAATCACCGCGTGTGTGGGAGTAGAAGTAGTCAGGACACTGATAGATAAGCTGTGCAAATTCTTATCTGCCCTGTGATGAGCACTAAATGAAAATGTTAAGAATAGACAGGTACACAAAGGGCATGCTTTGTCTTCAAATACAGAAGACAATGATAATTTTATATCATTGTCTGGAAACAGTGATTATTTTGTCACCCACAAGAAGACATCTGTACCAGTCCTAACAAGAAAATCTGCACACCCTCCAGCTGAGAGGGGATAAAAGTGATCCTATTACATCATCTGGAGCCCATCCAAACTACATAATTTCTGAAACATAACCTATATCAGTCTGAACATGTGTAGAGGAAAAACAGAAACATCTGTATTTTAGCCAACTCTTCCCCAGAAGAGTTTCTTTTTAAGATTAAAAAAAAAAAAGTCATCCAGGTGAGCTTGGTAAATTTTAACTATGACTCTATCACTGGTAAGTTTCAAGCAGAGTCTCAGAAATCTCCATTTATTTATTTAGCTCATGTCTAACCTCAGCACTTGACTATTTTAACACACTCCTTACTCTACATAATTAACAACAAAGGGTCCTCACACATCTCAGTCACCACCTCTGGGTGAGTGTTTTACCCTACACCCAGTTTTCATGAAATAAAACTAACTACTTACATCTCCATGGCTAGTTTATAGGTTAAAAAAATACTCTCTCCAAAATAATATAAAATGTAAACTGTAACTGAAAAAACTTAAAGTAAAACTAAAAAAAATAAAATTGTTCTGCAAAAAAGTAAAAATCTTTATATTAATGCTATTCTATGACATTGACTATAGTCTATTAAAGACACACAGGCAGGCTAATTTTCTGAGCTATCTATTAAAAGAAAACAACCTATACTAAAATAAAACCAAGTTATATACTGCTGGGGGTTTACCTACGTAAGTATACCAATTATTATTTAATTTATACATGCATAAATATTTCCCTTAGCCTACCACCAACTATGTGGATGAAAACTAGAAGGAATGTGGGAAGAAAGACACACTCTAACTTCATAAAACTTTTACTTTAAAGTCCTATTTTTAAAATCTGTGTACACTAGACAAATTACTTGAAAATGACATACAGATATGATTATCTCCATTATCATTTATAGGTCCTGATTGGTCCCTGTTGTATTTGAGTGAAGCCCAGTAGAGGCAATGAAAGTAGCAGAACACTGAAAAAGACGTATCAACTATACTAGGGAGGACCCCCCCAAAAAAACAGAATTCATTTATTAAAACTTGTGTATTTATTCTTACATGTTAAACTTCAGCCACCTTCAAAGTACTCTCCATTCGATACAATACACCTGTTGAGACCTTTATCCCACTGTTCAAAAGTTTTTGAACTCGACGATTTTGATGCCTGTTAGTGCTTGTCCGTTACTTGTTTAACCTCTTCCATGTTGGCAAACGTTTCCCTTTGAGGACATTTTTCATCCAGGGGAACAACAACAAAAAAATCACTCAGGGAGAGAGTAGGTGAATAGGGAGGGTGGGGCATGGGGGCCATGCCATTTTTGGTCAAACAGTGCTAAACACTCAGTGTAGTGTGGACAGATGTGCTCATAAATCACCCATCATGAAATGGGCAAATGTGCTGAAAGTCTTCAAAAAAAATTCACTGAAGCTGATTGTAACCTCTCACAGCAACACCAGCTGGTACACTGATACAGATGGGTTCCCAGAACACTCACCTAGTGGGAGAAACCCTACAAGGGGCCCACCCTCCAAAAGATAATTCCTGTTTTTTGGGGTCTCCCCTCATACTTTCAGAGAGGTATTTTATTATTATATTCATGAACTAATAAGTGCATTCCATTAAAAAGAACAATGAGCTTAGAAAAGGGTCCCTGGAAATTATGAATGAGAAACAGCTTTTGGGGGGTAAAACTCAACATAAAAGTTAAAAGCTAAAGTTGAAGGAATCTCCCAGAAAGCATAACAAAAAGCTAAGTGAAGGAAAATAGGGCTTAAAGACAATAAAATTATAAAATTACCCAGGCTGGTGTAGCTCAGTGGATTGATTGTACATGGGCTGCAAACCAAAGAGTCACCGATTCATTCCAGTCAGGGCACATGCCTAGGTTGTGGACCAGGTCCCTGGTAGGGGGCACGTGAGAAGCCACCACACAATGATACTTCTCTCCCTCTTTCTCCTCCCCTTCCCCTCTCTCTAAAAGTAAGTAAATAAAATCCTTTAAAAATTAAAAAAAAAAAGAATTATTCTCACTAGCCATTCCAGGAAAAGGGAACAGATAAAACAGACTGGAAGAAATTATGTAAGAACTAATAAAAAAAATCTTTCCCAGGATTGAAGGACAGTTAGGGCAAGTACACTGCAAAATGTTAAGGGACACCATTCACAATGAAGACAATTTCCAAGCTATGCAATCTTTACAAATGAATTTTAAAAAGGTATATACCAAGGCACATCATGAAATTTAGGACCACCCGCCAAAAGATTAAAAAAATATTAAAATCTCCAAGGAAGCAAATTGGGTTTAATTGATCAATAAGAAAACTAGAAGCTAGACTAAAATGACATGTTGACTTTTAAAACTCCAAGGAAAAATAACTAAACCTTGAATTCTACAACCAAACTGCCCATCAAAAGTTAACAGATAAAGACATTTTTAAACATAAAAGATCTCAATACCATTACCTACCATGTACCTTTTTTCCTCAGCAAATTCCTGTGGGATAAGCCAACTCTAAGAGTGAGTAAATCAAGAAAGAGAAAAATGATAAATAGGGTAACCAACCAACAAGAGCGATGTGGGGACCTGCCAGGATAAGAGTGAAGGAAAGTCCCAGCACAAATGATATGAACATGTTACTTTTATAATAAAAAACATATACCTTATTTTCAAAACCGTTAAATCTGATACATGGGGGAGGAGGAAGAGAAAGGGAGGACAATTTCATTAATATAAAAGAATACCACATTCATGCTTGTACATTAAAAAATCCACATTTTACCCTCATCTCCCAGATGATAGGGTTTAGTTCCTTCCCTAAAGCCAATTCCATATTAAGGTCACTTCTGAATATGTGAGATGTTAAATTTCAAACTTTGTAGTTCACATTTAATATTGTGAAAGCACATAGTAGCACTCTGAAGAAAGTTTTCACTCTAAAGCCCAAATCAAATTAGTCTATAGATAAGTTTTCATGAATATCAAAAAAGACATCTCTCTAAACATACTTACAGGTAACATAAAGACCTTACTTTAAAAACAAACAAACAAACAAAATGCACTTGAACAATGATTAAAATTTTTAAAAAAAGTTAATGCAACCGTACAAATGAAAAAAACAAACAAACAAACAAACAAAACCCTCCTCACTTTAGGTTAAGTAAGCAGTTGAAAGAGGAAGAAGGAAGGAGTTTTTAACCAAGAGAACCTTCACCACCCTTAAATGAGGACCCAGCTGAAGAGTTGCTAAGTCCAGTGAAGAGATAAGAGAACCACACTAAAGTGAAGAAAGGTAAGTAATAGCACTACCACTTATAAAGCATTTTAAATACTTGGTGGAAACAAACAGCAATAATTTAATAGATACCTCCATTTGCATTATTTTGTTAATTTGCAACATTATTCAGAGACACAACATATTATTTGATATATTAAAAATTATGCTTGTTGTCATGCTAAGAACCAAATGAAAATTAAACTAATGACCACTTTTTCTTGTCTAAAATATTAAAAGGAATAATAAGAAAAAAAGACCTTTGTGATGTATACCAAACTACTTTGTTTGCCTTTAGAAGGGGTCAAGTCCTACCCACACAGAAGTGCTGCCAGTGTGGCAGTACTCGTTCCCCAGAAACTCAGTGCTACAGTACTTAAGCAACCACAACCACGAAACAATTCTTCTTCATAAAAACAGAAATGTTCCTTTCAGGGCTTGAAGTTCTGATTAATCCTAGAATCAGAAGATCTTTTTTGTAAGAACTGCATCACTTAGTAACCATAGTTATAGAACCACACAGCCCTTTAAGAACTTCCTTTATACATTGCTACTCAACTATTATTAAACTTTCAAGCCATAATTAATGGTTAAATTATGCTATTACTGAAGTTGGCAAATTAAGTTTGAATAATCTTAAGTCTTAACAACTGATTTTTAAAATGACTTCACTTTGATTTGCCCTAAGCCTAAACTACACCATACAATTTGAGAGCCTAAAGGTTAGGTTTAGAGTTTACCTCTTCTCTAAAGCCTTAAAGTAAAAGATAATTCAGTTATTAGCCTAATATTAGCATTAGTATTTTAGGATGCTAATGTGCATTATATTTCTAACTACAAAGTAAAACCTATTTTTCCACATTCTAGTGAGGACTGATCTCAGGGAATCAAAAACATTTAAAAAAATATTTTAATTACTCAAAAACCACCTAGGTATTTTTTTCTTAATAGTTAACATTAGGGTTTTTGGGAGGAATATTTTTAATGTTATTTTTAAAAGAAAATTAACTCACCATTTTATAGCCTACTGAGAGTTTGCTGCATTTAAACATCTAGTCGGTTAACTAAACTTTAACCTTTCTTAGTTCACGCTAAAAATACTCATTATTTTCCCCAGGAAATACATTAATCTCTATGTTCTATTTACTCTGTCACATCCACTATCTTCCAACTGTTTTTCTTCTGCCACTGTATTCAACAGTTCCTCCAGAGTTTTTCTGCCTAAATCATTGTGGCACCATGGGCCATTCTTCCCTGGGATGCCCACCCACTGAGCAGAAGCAAGCATTTTTTTCTTAACACTGAGGGCACACTTTAATCTTCTCTCCCCACTCAACCTCGACAACAAGACAAACAGGCAGAGACTGGCCCTGTCCTCACAGAGGGAAATACTTTGTGATTACAACTTGAATTGCTTTTTGCAACTTAATCAATATTAAATTACAATATTACAAACTTTTCACTTTTAAAAGGAAATCATATCAAGTTACACTAGATACACAGTGAAACAAAAAAAAAGTATAGCTTTAATCCTTATGAAATTATTTCTTTTAAAAATACCTAATCTTTATAATGGTAACAATACACATTGCCAAGTGTTTACAGCCTTCTGGGAATGAGACAAGTGTTTGGGTGAGGCATATATCAAATTATAACAGAAAAAGTTTAATTCGTCTCCTTTAATTGATAGATTTCTAAGGTAGCTTTAATTAGAGCAGTGGAGGATTAAATTCTGAAATAAAAAAGAAATCAAACCATTAATAGTGATCAATAACATCTGCTGCAAGGCAAGTTCATTTAATGTTGTAAAATTGGCTAATTGGTATTACGTGCAATGTTGAAAATCTCTGAAAAAATACCTTTTAAACCGTGGATCAAGATGCTCAATATAACCTTTACACAGATCACAGCTGCAAGAAATCTTGAATTTTCAAGGTTTAAAACACTGTGGCCAGTTACTCAGAAAGTGATAAGTAACAGAAATGAAACAAAATAATCCTTTAAAAATTAGAACATTATTAAAACAATGCAAATCTACAAATTTTTAAGACCACTAGATCACATTTCTTAAATCACAGTATAAAGTCCAATATTGTACATTACATGTAATAAGTTCTTTGAACATGGAAATAGTTACAAGGTATCAGATTCAATAAAATATATCTGAGAAAAACACTCCTTGTAACCAGAGATATTATAGAACACTAATTCAGGAAGTTATTCACCAGCTTATAAAGAAATAGGAAGCTGTTGACCAACTACTTGAAGAACTATTTCCTGTAGGAAAACTATAAGACAGATGAAGAAGGCAATAATTTGCAGAGTAATAGAGAGAAAGGATTCTTTTAAAATAAAAGTTCAATATACAACTCCAAAGAAATTAGTTTTAAACAGTAAATTTAGTAGAACACGTTACATGTAATATACAGACTAAACTTTTTTTTACATAGTTCACAATCGTACCAGATCTTAAGTATGTGTCATTGATAAATATAACTAGTGCCACCATTATTTTACTTTATCACCTGCCAAACTAAGGTATGTCTTCTCCAGAAGACCTCACTGACCTAAGAAGGGCTTTAAAAATACCGCGACTGCCTGTCTATAATCCTTCAGTAATTGTGCTGCCTTGAAACTGGAGGATAGGACAACTGTTTTCCAAAAGCCATTCGTCTGTTGTCACAAGGCAACACTTAATTGTTTCCAAAGTCAACATTTATGTTTTCAATCAAATTATATTACCTTCCAAGTCTGGACCTTTTATAATCCAATTTCTTCACGACAAGTATAAATCTCAATAAATTATGTACTTGTAACTTAAAAGTTAGTTCCCACAAGTATCTACAAAGATGTTTAGTAAGATGTAATTTTTTCACATGCAACTAGTTTAAGTCTTTATTCTCCATCTAGTGACAACAAGAATCTTCTTTAAATACAAGGGGAAGAAAACATATAAGCATTGATTGCAAAGAGAGCCTGAATTTAAAATATCAAAACTAGAATAAAAAATGAACTTTGACAGAAGCAACTTGGCTCTGAAAGCTTCATTCATCATCTTTGACTCAGAGTATGGACAGATTAACCTGTCCATACTTACCTGTGCAGTATACAAAAATAAGTTGTTTATGATAACTCATAGAGCCCATATCATTATGGAAGTAGCTTACAACTGGATGTAAACTAATCTTCTTGCAACGTTTTCCAAATTGCATACTGTTCATAAAGCAGATACTCTTTAGAAGAATAATATCCATCTTCTACATCCAATTTTTAGGAGCCCTCTCTATAATTCCTGACAGGTACCAACAAACCTATGAGAAAATTATTCCACTGAGTCAAAAAATCTTCATATTTCTTAATATATAAGCCTAATTTTACTGCCACACGAAAGTCCCTCAAAAATATTTTCCCCCATTTTTTAGGTCTATTTAACATGTTACCATACAGTTACAGAATTTTTTATGACAACTTTTAAGATTTACTCTCTTAGCAACTTTCAAATAGTGAAATTAAAAAATCTTGAACAATATGTTTATATCTTTTTTCCCAGGGTTTTTTTCTTTTTCCAGGTAAGCTTCTGTCCACTCCTGCAACCATTACTCTAAATTTGTAATTTTTATATCACTTTGGCCTGATTTACCACCCCCCCAGCCCCCACTAGAGATAGGGTGTTCAGAGTGATGCGGTGGGTATGTGTATACATTCTTCATTAATCCTTCTGTATCAATATCTTTAAGAGAAACACTTCTCAAAGGAAGAACCACTGGAGACTTTAAAAAATAAATTATATAACATTCATTTCAGCTCAAAACAAAAAGATCATTCATAATGAAAATGTAGGCAGGTATCACCAATAAACAATTATTAGAAGACACAAAAGACTAAGGAGAGCATAAATGTTGCTCTTTAACCTTATACTTTCAGCTACAGAATCAACCAAAGAAAGAAGGCAAGCAGGCTATTAAGCTGTTTAAAAATCTTCCCAGGTCAGCATGTGACCCAGCAGGGAGAGGTTCAAAAGAAGTACAGCCTTCCTCCCCCTACCCCCACCAACAACCTGTTTTGTTTCCACTCCTTTTCCCTTAAAGACACATCCTCACAGCTAGCAACTCTTTCAATCATTTACTTTGGATGTCTGCTTGAGAAGAAATGATCTTGCTCCTTCAGATGAGTTTGCCAGACTTGTATGTACTTTCCAGTCTCAGGCCCTTTATTGTTCTGGTTGAAACCTGACCCTTTGAAATGGATACCAGGACACCAGAAAACGAATTAAAAGAAAAAAAGTGCAGGAAAGGGGGTAAAAAACTGCAGAAACATTTCAAGATCAAAATTTTTCCCCTGCTTATCTCCTAAATAAGCCTGTCACAAAACTGTATCTTACATTACAAAATAACAACCTACCCTAAAAGCCAATTAATATAAAATACTAAGACTCACACAATAAAACAATATCATTAATTGTATTATCTGATCTAATAAATATTACATTTACTTTAGGAGTACATGGTCAAGACAAATCTCAATAACAGTTTGTTTTTTACTTTATTAAAACTGAAAATACTACCTGATTAAATATTACCAAATAACTACTCTTTTAAACAACAATTTCAGTCTGTAATAACTACTTTTAGAAAATGTTTTGTATACATTTAAACAAGCCAGATAAAAAAATTATTAAGGTCTTATCTATAATTCCAAAGCAGGAGGGGATAAAATTCTATTTTGATCTTTTCAGCTTTAATGAAATTTTACCATTTTGTTAAAGACAGAAAGTCTGATAAAAATAAATGAACCAGTGGCCTTGTTCTTGTTTTCCCAGAGAGGATGAATTTGATTTTGAAGACCTGCTAGTTTGAAAGAAGTCTGCCAGTAAGAGATTGTATATTAAACCTGAAAATTCTGTTTCTCGTTACATTTTGTGGGCTGGATGGGGCAGTTACCCAATAAATCACATCAAACTGCAGCTAAAAGTTTGTCATTTTACAATCTAAAATACTGTAAAAGTAGACACCCAAAGAAGTCCTACTTATTTTGTTCTTCTCTAACAAAATATCTAAAAAGATATGACTATGTTTCATATTTCATAAGACTATGTTAGCCCTATAATTCTCACAATCTGAAATTTTTCCATGGTATTCTTTCAGTTCTGAACTAGGTTAATTAATAGGTCTGGCACAAACTCAAAATGAGAATATCCAAATTGCCACAAGAGATTATTAAAAGGCTCTGCAACAAGAATGAATCAAGCATTCAAAATTTACCCAAGCTAAAGAAGGTATTTACATCATACCAAACAAAAAAATTATGAAGCTGTAACTGAACATGACAGAACTATTGATATAAAAATAAATGACATTTTAATTCTTCATACCATTTTATTGTCTTCCAAAATACATTTTCCTTAGAAAAGTCTCTCCCTCTATTATTTTCACTTACTTTAAGAAGTATCTCTGACCAGAAGATGTCTTCGCCATCTCCCAGCCTGCTGGCAGAGGTACATCATCAGGTATTTCAAATGAAGACTGCCGAAGGTGTTGAGCAGTGGGTGTGGCTGCTGGGCCAGAGACCACTCCAGTGGGGGTCAGTGTCCCAGGAGACACAGCTCCCAGCTGCAGGGAAGCTGGAGAGGAATGAGCTCGAACATGCTGTGGAGTCAGGGCTCCTGCACTGCCTGCATCAGTACTGGCCTATGGGAATATTAAAATGAAAACTTCTTTAAAATTGTATTTTTTTTAATTTCTTGTTTACTGATTTGAGTGAGAGAGGAACATCAATACATTATTCCTCTTATTTATGCATTCACTGGTTGACTTTTGTATGTGCCCTGACTGGAGATGGAACTCACCACCTTGGTGTATCAGGGAGTGCTCCAATCAACTGAACTACCTTTTTAAATAGTCCCTTTAAATTTCCTAGATAGATTTCCATTGCAACCAAATATCTGGGTACCAATGGCAAATCTCAACATCTGACACAGAGGAATATAGGTTTGCAGAAGGGTATTTTGAAATGGTTTAAGTAATTTTAATATATACTCTTACAAACACAGGTAATTTTATCAATCAGCAATCCATGTTAGCAAATTCTCTACCCACTAGATATTTGATGTGCTTTCTACATATTTTAAAGGCAAATCGTACAGAATTAGAAAACATCCATAAAACAATAAATGTTGAATTTTACAACCTAATTTCTATAAGGCCAATGCAGTATGGGTGCTTTTCCAAGCTCTAAAATGTTCCAGGGCCCTGGTCAGGTATCTCAGTTGGTTAACATAAGTCCCCAACCTTTTTGGCACCAGGGACTGATTTTGTGGAAGACAATTTTTCCACAGACAGCAGGGGGTAGGGGGATGGCTCTGTAGCCCCGGTCCTAAAAGGCCATGGACAGGGACCAGGAAGGTCCATGGCCCGGGGACTGGGAACCCCTGGGTTACAGTATACTCCCTTCCAATAAGCCAAAGTTGCAGGTTCAATCCCCAGTCAGGTCACATACAAGACAGTCAACCAATGAATGTATGAATAAATGGAACAACAAATCAGTGTTTCCCTCTCTCTCAATCAATAAATAAGATTTTTTAAAAAAATGTTTCAGGTATAAACACAACCCAAAGAAAATAATAACTATGCAAGGTTATTTTTTTACTAGTTTTTAAGTAGTTATTTTTTTTCTAAGCCAGGCCCTAAACACAACTGTCATCTTTTTTCTCATTATAGACAAATGCCATCAATAAAACAATCACAAGTTACACAACTTTTAACAAATGCATTAGATTTAGAAGTAGCAAAGCCACCCAAATGCATGAAATAAAAACCCAACCACGTATTTGTACCTAGATGATAAAAATGTCAACAGTTCAATTACAATATAACTCAAGAGCTTACACACTTACATATTTACCACTGTGTAACAGCAGAAAAAAAATTCTGTACTCAGATGCCAAAGGTCTAGGTTCCAGTCAAAACTGGCTAGTGTAAATATCTTAATCTGTCTCAGTTCTCTCATCTGTAAAGTAGCTTTTTTCATGGTGAAAAAAATGGATATTACATATGATTGATTTTTGTATCCATTACTTTGTGAATAATAGTGTTTACAACCCATATTCACACTGTTCATATGTTATTTAAATTCCACTGTTAGAATTAGTGGTTGATGATCAAAAAGTTAGAATTTCCTTTATGTAAGGAAGGGAAACGAGAAGCAATTAGAAGAGGCATTTATGCCTCAAAGTCATGTACATTTCTGAGTTTCCAATCAGAATATATTTCAATTAGGAAATCATTAGCAGATATAAAAGTCAAACTTACAGATGCACAATAGTTAAGAAACTTACTATTAACAAAACTAAGACCACTGTATAAATCCATAAACTGCTGGATATAAATTGTACAATTATTTACTAGAAGAATAAGTATACTTTTCAGTTGCAATTCTTTTTGGCTTATAGGTGCCACAAAATGGGGAATTCAATCTGTTATGTGTATTATACTTTCAAAACACATTAACCAGCAGCAGAGCCGTGTAGCCCGTGGGGTGCAATGCCAGCACACATTTACCCATAATGAGTCCAGAAACCCACTTCCAGGGTTAAGAGAAAAAGGCATAAAGCCTACTTCTCACATGAAGTGTTTCAGGAAAGCAGCTAAATTGTTTTTACTTCCTCCTTCTTAACCCAGGTTTTTGTCAGCAGGTTAAGTGAGTTTTTCTAAATTCCAAAATCCCTTGGTTTTCAGCAGAACATACAACAGGCTTGCAAATAGGTAGGGGAATGAAGGAGGCGAGGGGGGGGGGGGGGGGAGGATAGGGGCGATACCTCTGCTTTTCACTCAAGTTACAGCCCAAGTGGACTAACTACATTGGAGTATTTGGAAAACCAATTAACTTTCGGGCAAAGTTCCTAAATTGAAGTTTAGCCTGAAGCAAGTTCTTAAAAAAAAAAGGTTAAGAAAGAAAGTAAAACCTACACTAAACAAATCTGGGACCTGTCGGAATGTTAACACTTTTATAATAGTTTCACTTCTTGTTGCATCAAATCGACAAAATAATCGAACGCTGTGTATGTGTAACAGCCATGTTCATATCCTCAATAAGAATTAAAAAGTAATGGCGAGCCTCGAATTAGTCATCGCTTCCCCAACAGTAACTTTTAATCACAGCTGAACTAGGCAGGACTGGGCCTATGAGTCAACCTGCAATGTATTATCAAAGAGTTGTGTTAAAACCATGGCAGAGTAAAGCGCAACTCAGGTCCTACGCAACGTGCAGATGTGGCTAATTTAAAAGCATTTCAGCAGACTGTAAATAATAGTCTACAATTGGGAAACCAACACGTGAACCTACTATGTTTGATAAGAGCAAGCCTCCCTTAGTTCCAAAGCACAAGTGAAGCAAAGGGGTGAGAGTACTAACTCTATAAACAACTTCCAGGAAAGTCTGGATCCAGTATTCAGAAAGCGCCGGGGCCGCGAGGAAAATAAATGCTTTCGGGAGGGGGAGGGGAAGGGGGAGAAAGAGCAAGAAACTGAAGGGACTAGTTCTACCCCCACCCCTAATCAACACTGGAAAACAAGAGAACAATTATTTGACTCCCCAGGAGACTGAAGCGGACCGAGAGGCCCCGAAGGAAAGGGGGGGGGGGGGTGTCGAGGCTCAACTTCACAAACTCGGCCGCCGCTGGCAACTCACCCACACACAAATGCCAGAGGCCCCCCTCCCCCTCCCCCAGCATTGCGGCGGCAGCGGCGGCGGGAGCGAAGGTGCTGAGCGCGCGGAGGCGCGCGCATTGTGCAAGCCCACCGCGGCCCGGGCCGACTCTCCCCACCCCCTTCCTTCCTACCCACCTCCCCCGCCAACCTCTCGGGAACCCCAGGAAAAAAGAAAGGAAGGGGAAAGCACGCCCCCCGCGGCTGCAACCGCAGAGAAACTCCGAAGGGAAAAACAAATCTCGGCCCCGGACTCCGGGAGAAGCGGGGAGCCGGTAACTCTGGCCCAGAGGATGCCTCCAGTTTCTCCACTCATCGGGAGACCACCCCCGATCCCTGACCGGCTAGAGCTCCCGGACCCCCCTCTCCCGGCCAGGGCTGGACGCCGCTGCTTCCGAGCGCCCCCGGGCTCGGGACCCGCCCAACGGGGACGTGGGCAGAAGAGCAGCGAAGTTACCTGTCGGGAGTGGGATTTGGGCTCTGGAGGCTTGAAGAAGGAGTCAGGCAGCTTCCGGAGCCTCATGGGCACGGTCTGGGGAACGTTGGCCGTCTTGGGGTTCATGACGGCGTTGAAAAGCGCCTCCAGGTCGGTCTCCGAGTCCCCTCGGACGTGCACGATCTGGTGTCCGGCCGGGGGGGCCTGCGGCGCCGCCTGGGACCCTGGGGGTGTCGGCTGCCCGGGTCCGGACGGCGGGCCCTGCCCCTGTGGGGGCTGCGCGGGCGGCTGCCCTTGGCCCTGGGGGGCTGGCTGAGGCGGCGGCTGCTGCCCGGGATCCATGGTTTCTGCCTACCCCGAAGCGCACCCGGACCAGGCGGGCGAGGGCTCCGCCCGCGCGCCCCGGCTCGACGAGCCCAGACGCGAGAAGCGATAAGGGCTGCGGGCCGGGCTGTTCTGGACGGCGGGAGCAACGCTCTCTACGCTCTCAGGGCCGGGGGGCTGCGCGGCGGCCCCGCATCCCCCGCCCCGGCGCCTCCGCCCCCGCCCTGCGCCCCGGCTCCACTGGTCTGGCGGCTGCGCCTCGGGAGGGGCTGCGAGAAACCGGGACCTGCGGCGCCTGAGAACTTTTTTCCTTCACTCCCTAGACGGATGCCGGACAGCAACTTGCCTGTCCCCTCCCCCTTTCTCTTTTACTTCCTTTTCTTGTTCCTTCCTTCCTCCCTTTCTTTTCCCCGGCGGCAGCAGCGTCCGACTGAGACAGAAACTCGCCTCAGACGCCAAAACTAAAGTTGAGAGAACCGCCCGCCCGAGCCGCTCGCCGGCTCCGCCTCCTCCCGGCTCTTCCTTCCTCTGCGCGCCCGCCCGCACTGGATCCGGGCCGGCAGCCGAGGTAAACTTTCCTCAGCAAGTTGCTGCATTCCAGCAGACTCCCGCCCTCCAACGCCCCTCCTTGCCGCGAGTGACCGATTCGCCCAGTTCAGGCCTCTGCAGGGGCTTCCCGGGACCCGGCCAGAGTTCTCCTGTGAAGACTCGATGACCAACGTGGAGTCCAGTCTGGGTCGGAGCTCGGGCTCTGCGGAGAGCACGGCAGCCCTTGGCCGCAGGAAGTCCTCCCTCCCAGCCTGGCGCTTTCCCGGCCAGTTCCTTGGGAAAGACTTCAAGGGTTTGCAGTTCACCCCGAGATGCGAAATGGCTAAGGCCGAAAGCAGTCTGGAGGGGTCGTGTAGAAACACTTAAACTCTCCCTCTGTTAGCTTAACTAGACCAGCTGAAGGGCCGTGCAGGCTTAAAGCCTCAAGGATAGGTTGGGGTTAAAATAGATACGCATTAACAGGCTGCTGACTTAAATGAGGGTCCATTTAGTTTTTAACATTAACTTGATTTTTTATTGTGTAATACGCAACCCCCCTTCAAAGGGATAATCGATTACGGTAATGTGAAGCTTTGAGATTACTAGAAAAACAAAATTGCTTTTTTTAAAAATGAAAACCTTCTTAGCAGTGAAACTTGAAACACAGTTATGAAAACCTCAGCAGAAAAAAAACCAGTGCTTCAGCTGCAAGCATTCCTCTGTATACCTGCCTCTCATCCTCAAGGGTATGGGAATCCACCCCCACACCCGTCTTTCTTATCCCTGTGCCTGGCACAAGGGTGAACTCGGTGGATGTCGACTGAATAACAAATGAATAGGAGAGGAGCACACCCCAGGCACCTGGTTCTCTGTGGCAGTGCAAGGAGTCTATTTGAAATCATTAAAATCAATGAAAAAAAAGTTCAATCCATTCATTCTGATTTTTAAAATAAGCAGCTTTATTGAGATAGAAACATACTATACAGTTAACTCTAAGCAAGACGATGTTTTTAGTATATTCACAGGATTATGCAATATCTCTGATTTTAAATCCACTAACCTATTCTAAACAAACCTAGTTTCTTGTCTTAAAGAGTTTGTCTGCAATGCTAGTGTAACAAATGTAGAAATAGGTTTAAGCTAGAGAATATACCCCGGGAAAAGGCAATCTCCCGCCAGCCAGGACATGCCCAAGAGAATTCTGAGGAAGGATCTGTATCACTTGGTGTGGGAAGGTGGGGTCAGGGGGAAGTGGCTTCAGTCCCTCAAGATTCTAAAACAAGGTCCTAGTCAACTGCTGTGGACCTCAATTTCATCAGAAGAAATGAATCCCCCTCAGTGAAACCCCTGACACTCCTGAGATTTATCTCCACCCCCATACCAAAATGTCAAGTGCATTTAACCATAAACTTGTGGGTTCTGGAGTTACAGAGATTTGAGTTCAGATCCCAGTTCCACCATTTACCAGCTGTGAGACATTGGACAAGTTGCTTATTTTCTGTTCTTTTAACTTCTTTAATATTGTGGTCAGGGGTAATAACAGCTACTTCATATGTTGAGGCATTAAATGAATCAATGGACATAAAGTGAGTACTTAGCCCAGGTTTTGCCTGTAATGAGTTCTGTATAAATGTCAGCTATCATTGTCCATGTTCATAGATTACTCCACATGCAGCGACATGGCCTCTCCTTTGCAGCAGCCCCCCTCAGGATCCTGTTGGCAGTCTCTTTCACGTCCAGTAAGCAATCCACACAAAGCTTTTGAACAGAAACTATACATTAAAAACTTTAACTGAAAAAAAAATTAAGACCCAAAGAGATTAAAAACCTGGGATTGTAATAGAAGCTGTCCCTTAACTAGAGCGTATACTACTATGAACACTATAATTAAAGAGCTTAGGGTACAGCAGAGGTTGCTTTGTTCAATATTGTTTCACCTGCCATTAAAATGAGAACAAAATTGCTTTGATAAGTGGATTGAAAGGCTGTTCAGAGTGATTTTATGTTCTGTAAGCACCTCTGTAGTATCAACTAAGATTTTGCAATTTACTATACCGCATCTACAAAATTTCAATCACAGGTTAGTGTGGGATAGTGATAACATGTATTCAACCCTTTGTCCCCTCTCTTCTGCTCTAGGCCCACTTTTGGAGCAGTTATCAATTTAAGGCACCTTAGGATAGGGAGTCTCCATACAAAGACCCACCATTATCCTGGGTCGTTTTCAATGTCCATGTCACAAAACGCTAGCCCTCTCAACTACAGCAGACCCTCATCTTCACTCCACATTAGCCACCTACTCCTATGTCCACACCCCATTATCATCCAGAAATACTTCAGCTGTGAAATCAAACTACATAATACTATTCTCTTAATAGCATTTGGTTCTCTGGTTTCATCACTCAAACCTCCCTTATTGTTAACCTCTCTTTCTTACCAACTTATCACTCCTCCCTAATTTCATTTCTTTCTCAATTCAGTTTAGAAATCATAACTCATTGCCTCAACATCATAACCATCTATGCCTGCAATTCCATTGCCCCATGTAGTTCAATGAACTGAATCTTCTAAACTATTAATCTAGTCATCTGTCTTTTCTGTCCCAACATCTAAAGCTTGTGGGGTCCTGGGCCCCACATTTATTGAAAGCTTCAATGAAAAGCTTTTGACATTTTGTCGAACCGAGAATATACTATCATCCCAAAGATATACCAACACAATTAGAAGAAAAATCCATTGTAGAATTTTAAACTTTGTCCTATTACCAAATGACACTCTGTAATGCATTATGAATTAATATTTTAAGTAAATTCTGTAATTATCTGGTGAACAGCACAATTACATTGCCTTGTAATCATTGTGTGTTAAAAGCATTAATTTGTTAAGTGTAGACATTTGAAACATACCTTGGTTTTATAACCCTCTCTTGGCATTCTAGCATGCTAGAGTATACTGGGTGTTTGAAAAGAAATATTCAGCCCTCTCAGTCTGAAAAGCCTGCCTGACACCCAGGTTCCCAGGGAAAGTTGTAGGGAATCTCTCAAGTGAGTGAATTGGTGTCCTTTCATATTTATCATTTCTAACCATGTTTCCCTGTGTTTGCAATCAGCTTCTCATTCATAGGATCACTTTACCACTCTCCTCATCATGATTATTCATCATCCACCCACGCTTCAGAAAATCACATCACCTCCAACTGCTCAGAGAATGGAGGTCACCATGCACAAAACCCCTAAAAATCTTTCCTTGAACCCACAGAATCATTCATATAAGCCTTTCCCTGCACATGTACATTTTTGGAAAGAACAGTCCACGTGCTTGTTCTTTTCTTCCTCACCTTTTGTTCATTTACCCTCTGACTCAACACATCCAAAACTGAACTCTTTACCTCTACCCTCTTCCACCTCCAACCACACACACACCCTCCCAAGCCACATCCTCTCTCTGATTCACCATCTCAGTTAATGGCATCATGATCCACTCCCTTATTCAAGCTATAAAACAGTGTCCTCTTAATCACTTCCCTTTACATCACTTACATCCAGCTAGTTAACAATTTATGTTAATGTTCTTTCAGATCTCTGAAAGTCTGCTGCCCATCTCCATGTCCATTTCTACTTCCCTTCATGTTTTACAGAGCCTCAAAAGTCATGATTTTGATTCCCATGATTCAAAAATCATGTCCCTGCTTCTAGTTTTACATGGCTCTATCAGACTTCTAATGTCAGAGTGATCTTTCTAACATGCATGTCTGATCATGGTGTGAAATCATTCAAGACAAATTTAAACCCCTTACCATGGAATATAAGGTTCTTAGGCATTCTACACCCCAACTGATCTCCTCAACTGATGTCTTGCAACTCACCTGTTAGTGTTATGCTTTCCAGGCATACTGAACCACTTGTGGTTCCTTGTATCAGCCATTTTTCCTCTCATCCTTTGCCCTCTGAAGATGTTCTTGCTGTTTGGAACTCCCTTTTCTCCTGGTTTGCCTTAGTACTTAACCTTCAACCCATGTATCTACCTCTAACACAAAGCCCTCTTTGGCTCTCCCCTTCTCATTGGTCCCCACCCCACACACTATGTGAAAGGCTTCTCCAGGTTCTCACAGAATCCACCCACCACCTCCAACATGGCATTTACCACAGTTCGTTGTAATTGTTTATGTGTCTGTGTCCTCAACACCACTCTGGGTGTATCTGCAACAATTTCTCCCATCTCTTTATCCCCATGCCAGCAATGGTTAACAATAGGAACTCAGTAAATACAGAAAAGAAGGAAGGGAGAAAGCTAAGGAGGTAACCCAGAGCCCAAGAGTAGAGGTATGGTTTTGAATCTCAAACAGCTAACTTGAGGTCATGATTCAAATTCTGAAAATTCAGTTTCCACAGGCCAGACAGATATTTATCATATATCTAAGAATGTACAACATTTAATAAACACTAATGAATTTTCTTGAATTTTCAGGTGTTCTTGATGAAGTAAAAGTAACAGTTACCATTGCGCAAGACATTGTTCTAAATACTCTAAATGGAGTATCTCATTCAGTCCTTGTAACAATTCTTTAAAATTAAAACTAAAATGTCTTACAGATGAAGAAACTGAGGCACAAAGGAGTTAAATAACTTGCCCGAAGTTGTACTGCTAGTATATGATAGAACTGAATTGAATTTGAACTGACATTTCTGATTCCAGAGCTCAAACACCCCATCAGGAATATTGTGTTTAATTTAAGACAGTTCAAAAGAGTTATTGACAAATTTGTGAATGTGGTATAAGGGGGTGTAGGAACCCTGTCATTTATGGAGTATTTTATTTATATTTTTGATCAATAAATTCTGATTTAGGGTGATGTAGTCTTACAAACGTTAAGGACAAAGCTGGGTTGGTCTGTGGAGAGTCAGATTGGAAGTGTAAAGAATCAGCCTTTCATTCCAAAGGAGTTTAGAAACAAATTACTGGACAATATACTTTTTAAGGCTTTTCGTACTGCAAGGGACATAGTTTACCTCAGTTAATGAGGGTCTAACTTAAGAATTCACAGAGAGAAAGGGAGAAACAGACCTAGCACGTGTTGCTGGGCTTTGTGAAGCTCTGTGTATTGCTCAGGATTCACTGTAATTCTAACTACATTGGCGGTGATCTCCTAATCCCCAAGAATCAATCACTCTGTAAATTCCCTGTCATAGTAATCCACTGCTGGGAATCAGCTACCCTTGCTGCTAAAACTAGAGAAGGCCTTGCCTCTTTTCCTCATGATTTTTGTTTGCTCTTGGCTTCAATAGCCTCAAAGCTTCTGCTTATTCCCTTCTGTTTCTGGATCTTCTCACTCTGCTAACTATATGTCTGGCATGGAGTGGATAAAATTAAGATGAAACAGTTGTATAAGTACTTGTAAAGTGCTTATTATGTGCCAGGAAATGGCAGTAATTGGTATAATAATACCTATTTCATAGAAAATAATGAGGATTAAATAAATAAAATAAGAAGCGTGAATGAGTTTTTATTTTATTATGTGGATTAAGAAAGCCTGAAATTGACTGGGTATGATTACATGATAAGGAATTAAGAACAGTTTGCAGAAGAAAAGTTCTCCTTGACCTAACAGAATTTGACTGGCAACTCTGAAGATATTATTTCAGAGTTCTCCACTTCAATATTTAGAAGATATTTTGTGTATGCTTGTGAATTAACATAGCCCTGACATTATTTTCATTCTAATTCATGTTCTGAATTCTCAAATATAAAATGTTTATTACCACAGCCTTTGGCGATTCTTGTCCATGTTCCACACTAGAGACCAATAATAATTATGAACTAGACTCTGGCTTGAAGAAGATCTCTCTGCAATAGCTAGAAATAACTATGAACAATAAGTAATATGGTAATAAGGAGCCTTGTTGGTTTTAAAAACTGTTTTTCAGTCTAGTGATAGATAGAAGGAAATCTCAAATCTCATAGCCCTACCTCTAATTTATAGTTGTAAACTACTCACTTTAAAAAAATTTCAAAAACTACTACAAATTATTGGTCTAGTTTAATAGGTATTATCAAAATTGAAGAAGAAAATTAGCATACAGATAGAGGTTTGAAGACAGAGTCCTGGCTCAACCATATACTCAACTAAAGGGTAGATTCTGCAACTCCTGAGGTATTTCACTTATTCAAAATCCATTTCTCTGAGGTATGTAACAATAAGTGGTATTAGACTGGGGTTTTTTCCTAGGCTATAGCTATGGTAAGTTTAAGAAAGACAAAGTCTCAAAGTGTCACCTATTTTATACTTGTATTTTATATTTATTTTTAATATTTTTATTTATTCATTTTAGAAAGAAAGAGGAAGGGGGGAGAGAGAGACATTGATTTGTTGTTCCATTCATTTATGCGTTTATTGGTTGATTCTTAAATGCACCCTGATTAGGAATTAAACCTGCAACGTTGGTGTATTGGGATGATGCTCTAACCACCTGAACTACCCAACCAGGGCTTTACTTTTACCAGTTTTAGAGAATATGCAATTTTCAAGCACTTGGGAAATGAACATCTACATGTAAAAACAATAATTTAAAACCCCAAGATCACATTCACCCCTGTTTAATTACACAATATCAGTTGGCATGGGGATAGAAGAGAGATAAGCCGCAGTCTATGACAATACTTCTTTGTAAAAAAATTATGCCAACTTTTCACTCATTTAAATTGGTGTCTCTGACACTGGTTGTATAGTGGACACTTTTCCCTGATAGCAGAAAAAAATATTTATGAGCAATTCTACTTGTTACTATCTGGGTGAGCTAGTTGCTTAAACTGATAAGCAATACACCAGGAATATGACAATCTTCCAGAAAGGTTTGAGGGGACAGGTAACTTGCTCAATCTTGTTCTTTTGGCATGTTGGAGGACCTGTCAGGCCTATTAGAGAGAGACCCACTCCTTTCAAATTTTTTATATATGTGTGTGTTTGTGTATGTATATATACATGTACATATATGCATATATATGTATTTCATACTATACCACAATAGATGCATTTTGGCTAATAAGCTTATTTTACATATCTTCTAAAAATACTAAACATATTATACTACCCACCAATGGTTCTCAGGGTGTGGTCTGCAAACCAGCATCAGCATTAGTGTAAACTTGTTAGAAATATAAATTTTCAGGCTCTAACCCAGACCTAACTGAATCAGAAACTCTGGAGGTAGACATAGCAATCTGGGTTTTAACAAGTCCCTGTAGGTGATTCTGATGCAAGCTTATGTTTGAGAACGCTATATTATATTCCACATTTTGTAATATTCTATGAATATTAAATATATTATTTTGTCAACATTATGCATCAAGGTAAATACCTTCACCATTTTATGGATAAATATCCCTTTAATCTCATTATTTATTCCATAAATACCTATAGCTGATATATAACATGTTTGTGATCATTGAAAATAATCTAATCCTGGCTGGTGTAGCTCAGTGGATTGAGCGCAGGCCTGTGAACCAAAGCATCGCTGGTTTGATTCCTAGTCAGGGCACATGCCTGAGTTGCAGGCCACATCCCCAGTATGGGGTGTGCTAGAGGCAACCACACATTGATGTTTCACTCCCTCTCTTTCTCCCTGCCTCCCCTATCTCTCTATAAATAAATAAATAAAATCTTTAAAAACAAAAGGAAATAATCTATTTATTTGGTCACATTCATGTTGTAAAGTATCTCAAAAAATGATGTCTTGAATCTTGCCTGAAAGCTGACAATTAATCCTATTTCAAAAGATCTCTTAAGCAGTAATTCCAATTTGTTTATAGTTTTAACACTCTCTGACTTTTGTTTTGACATATGCATATCTACAACATGACATGCGACACAAAAATGTTTTTAAAACCATTAAATTAAAGAAGAAATGAGTTAGATAACAAAAGACACTTCAGAGAGTTTGGTATAGTCTCACAAGAAATTTAGTTTTTAATGTAATGGTTTTAAAAACAATTTTTGCATGTGTGCCACATGTCATATGAAAGATGTGAATGTTACCAAATTACTTTAAGTGGGTTGCTGCCTACATAGGTTGTGGCAGTTGTTTTAGTTATGTCTCCTTCCTGGCCTCCAGCTATTTAATGTATATGTGTGTAAGTGTGTGTGTGTGTGTGTGTGTGTGTGTATTTACTGAAATGTCTCCAGTCCCTCTGACCTTCCCAGAAGCATGAGACACTTGTCAGCTCACACCTCAATTCCTGGCTGGTCTCCCAGGCTCCATCCGGTCTTTTCAACTCCCATCAATCTTCCATGATTCTACACCCATTTCCCTCCAGTGCCGTTTTCACCATTGCTGTCCAACTCAAAACTTCAGGAAATTTCGTATGTGTAACAACCAACCTAAGGTAATTTTCTTAAAATCTTGTTGGGGTCAGGCTCCATACCTAGCACAATGCTTTGTACAAAAACTTAAATGTTATGGATGGAATAAGTAATTTATCATATTTTGCATTTTTAAAATGGTATGGTGGGATCCCAGAGCCAGGAACTGGAAGTTCTGGTTCTGTCA
Organism: Phyllostomus discolor; assembly: GCF_004126475.2. Taxonomy (NCBI): domain Eukaryota; kingdom Metazoa; phylum Chordata; class Mammalia; order Chiroptera; family Phyllostomidae; genus Phyllostomus; species Phyllostomus discolor. The sequence continues at coordinate 102,073,061 of NC_040908.2, read as the reverse complement.
CTGAAGAGCTTTATAGCTTAGGGCAAGTCTTTTAACCCAGTGCTGCCCAGTTAAACTTTCTCTAATGAGGGGAATGTTCTGAATCTGCACTAACACAGAGCTACTAGCCACATGTGTAGCTACTGAGTACTTGAAATGTGGCTAGTGTGACTGAGGAATAGAATTTTCTATTTCATATATGGCTAGTGACTACCATATTGGACAGAGCAAAAAGCCTTCTTAAGACCTCAAATCCTTGTATAAAAGAAGAGAGCTGGGCTAAGTGATCTCCTTTGCCTTTTAGTTCTAAAAAGCTGCTATTCTAATGCAGCACAACAAATTCATATGCACGTTTTAAGAGTTCAATTTTTGAGTTCCTAAAACAAAATGTATTTCTAATTAATGTTAAATTATACACTTTACACATCGAAATTAGGTAAATAATGATCATCACAAACTTGAATCAATTGCATGTACATGACTTCTTGGACAGGATATCGGACATGTTGTGACACTGACGAGTGGAGAAGAACATGGGGTACTCAGAGAGGACTTACATGACTGAAATAAGATTGAAGAATTGAGAAACAAGGCATTGAATAAAGGTTAAGGAAGTGAGATTGTTTAGGGAAAAAGACTGAGGGAAGACAATAATTATATTAAACTATATGAAAGATTATTTTCAATAGATACAGGTGATGTCCAGATAGTCTCCATTTATTAGACACGATAGACATTAGTTGAATGATCTACTTTTCTAAGCTCATTCGCTGCTCTGTTCAAGGAAGCTGGTAATACCACATGTATTTTCTACCTCTACACTATAGCAAGGAACATTCTCTCTTAGAAATTACTCTTTCTCTAAGCCAATCCACAAAGGTCATTTCTTTTAAGGAGTATTTCAATTCCCTTCTCAAGGAAGCCTTTCATTGTGGTTCGTCCTTGACTCTGATCACTCCAGGATCAGAACATCCATGGTATATTTAACCTTATTTAATACGTACGCAGTATTTTAGAAATTAGAGTTTTATTCTACAATATGTTAAAGGAATAAAGGGTGATGGTAAAAACTTGGTTGAATAAAAGTTCATTTATATTGTCATAGTTGGTTTCCATTTTACTATTTCTCTCACATACCTTTCTAGTAATGAAAAGAAAAATGATTTACAGATTTTTAGTGTTTGTTAAAGCCCAGTGACATTTTTTTCTTTTTAAAGAAAGAAAGAAGAAAGAAAGAAAAGAAAACAAAAGAAAAGAAAAAAGAAAAAGAAAGGAAAGAAAAGAAAACAAAAGAAAAGAAAAGATGAAAAGGATAAGAAACGGGAATGGTAAGTTTCAACCTTTTTAAATCCAGTTTAGCCTGCCTATTCAAATGAACTTTAACACGTGTGCCAAGTCAGGAGATTGAAGACTTACGTTAGAGGGTATCAGGTATACCAAATGCTAGAAGTTTGCCAGTTGGACACTGCTAAATGTGGCACTAAATACAGCTTTTAGTGCTAATTAATGCAGCTTTTACTGTAAGGCACAGCATAATTCCCTGTCTTTTATTCTTTCCTTTGTTTTTTTTTTAATTTTATTTTATCTATTCCCCACCCCTCCCCCGCTCTCTTTTTTTACACTAGAAAAAAGTAGAGAGTAAAACAGTGGTTCCCAACCCTGAAATTGCCCACCAGAATCAATACATGTTTATGGAAATACACAAAATAATGCTCTACTTTATATAAAAAGTCAGAGCAGTTAAAATAATAAGTACTATTTCATACTTACCAGGTTGGAAAATATTTTAAAATGTGAGCATGTCATGTCTCCAACAAAACAAGTTTCCTGAGAGTAATTGGGTATTTCTATCTCTCCTTCTACCTGACACTGTTTATGAGCACTAGAACGTACACTCCCAAATACAGGAATTCTTGTCTGTGTTATTCATTGCTGTATTTGCAGTGCCTAGAAAGTATCCAGCACATAGTAGGTAATCAATAAACATTTGTGAAGAATGAGTGATATAACTTCTTAACAAACACTTGATTAATTGGGTGATTAAGAAGCCCTCAGGATTAAGTTTTCATAAGAAGCCTCCAGTCAGTTTTTAGAAACTTCGGACCTAGGTTTTCAAAGTTGTAAGGACCAAAGTTGGTTGAGCATGGACTCTGACAGGAATGAAAGTCAGGACAAGGGATTTCCCCTCTCTGACCACATCTTCCTACCACGGTTCCCACTTCCCAGTTCTCAGTACCTCAAATACCCAACACTTCATAATTCACCCAGTCACTAATCTTTTGGGTGCCCATATTTCATTTTTTTCTAATCTGCATTCCATTGTCACATACTTCATGATTCCCAAAAAGGTTTCCATTACTATTAATTTAGATCAGCCAATTATGTGCTTCGACAACTACTATAATCTCCTGTTTGATCTTTGGACTTTGGACTTTCTTCACCCCAATTCATCACTGCCAGACTGATCTTCCCAGAATATCACTTTCATGATGCTACTACCCTGCTCAAAAGTATTTAATGACTGCTATATGTCATCTGCTTAAAAGATTTAAATTTCTTAGCTTTGTGCCCACAGCCCTCAGTGACCAGTTCCCCATTAATCTGTCTTCTCTGTGTTATTACCCAGAACTCCTAAACCAGACTCTTCAGTTCTAACTAGTCAGATGTATTCATGTCCCCCTCAAACCACCTTGTGTTCTTCTGCCTCTGTATTTATTTTTTTGCTCATGAGACGTAAGTGTCCCAAGTTCTGCAGTCTTCATCCTAAATCCCTAAATCCTTTATTTTATAGTGATTTTTTTTACTGTTGTTCAGTTACAATTGCACCACCTTTTTTCCCATTGTTCTCTCCTACCCCATCCTCCCTACTCCCACAGTCAATTCCCCTCATTGTCCCACACCCATTCCCCCCTTCCCTCTCTCAGTGACTAGAGGGTCACTGCTGGTTTGTTCTTTATTTACAAGTCTCCGGTTCTATTTTGCTTTTCTGTTTATTTTGTTCATTAGGTTCCACTTACAAGTGAGATCATATGGTATTTACCTTTCACCGCCTGACTTATTTCACTTAGCATAATGCTCTCTAGTTCCATCCCTGCTGTTGAAAAGGGTAGGAATTCCTTCTTTCTTTCTGTTGTCTAGTATTCCATTGTGTAATGTGCCACTGTTTTTAGATCCACTCATTTACTGATGGTCCCTTAGGCTGTTTCTAGCACTTGGCTTTTGTAAATAAAGCTGCTATGAACATTGGGGTGCATAGGTTCTTTTGAATTGGTGATTCAAGATTCTCAAGGTATAGTCCCAGCAGTGGGATCACTGGATTGAAAGGCAGTTCTAGTTTTAGTTTTTTGAGGAAATTCCATACTGTTTTCTGCAGTGGCTGCACCAGTCTGCATTCCCAGCAACAGTGTACTAGGATTCCCTTTTCTCTACAACCTTGCCAGCACTTGTTGATGTATTAATGATTGCCATTCTGACCGGTGTGAAGTAGTACCTCATTGCGATTTTAATTTGCATTTCTTTAATGGCTAGTGATGTTGAGCATTTTTTTCAGGTGTTTATGGGCCCTCTGTAGGTCCTTCTTAGAGAAATGTTTGTTGAGGTCCTTTGCCCATTTTTTAATTGGGTTGTTTGCCTTTCTGGTATAGAGTTGTGTGAGTGTTTTATATATTTTGGAGATCAAACCCTTGTCTGAGGTATCATTGGCAAATATGTTTTCCCATATGGTTTATTCCCTTTCCATTTTGTTTATGTTTTCTTTAGCCATGCAGAAGCTTTCAGTTTGATGTAGTCCCATTTGTTTATTCTTTCCTTTATGTTCCTTGCCCTAGAGGATGTATCTGTGAAAATATTGCTGCATTTGGACATCTGAAATTTACCTGCCTATGTTTTCCTCTAGGACTTTTATGGTGTCACGACTTGTATTTAAGTCTTTCATTCAGCTTGACTTTATTTTGGTGTATGACACAAGTTGGAGGTCTAGTTTCATTTTTTTTTTTTTGCATGTGCTTGCCTAGATCTCCCAACACCATTTATTGAACAGGTTATTTTTACTCCATTTTATGTTACTGCCCCTTTTGTCAAATATTAACTGACCATATTGACATGGGTTTATTTCTGGGCTCTCTATTCTGTTCTTTTGGTCTATGTGTTTGTTCTTATGCCAGTACCAGACTGTTTTGATTACAGTGGCCTTGTAGTATAGTTTGATATCAGGTACTGTGATCTCTCCTATTTTGTTTTTCTTGCTCAAAATTGTTGAGGCTATTTAGGGTCATTTATGATTCCATATAAATTTTTGAAATATGTGTTCTATATCTGTGAAATATGTCATTGGTATTTTGATAGTGATTGCATTGAATCTATAGATTTCTTTGGGTAGTATAGACATTTTAATGATGTTAATTCTTCCAATCCATGAACACTATATATGTTTCCATTTACTTGTGCCTTCCTTAATTTCTTTCTTCAGTGTTGTGTAGTTTTCTGAGTATAGGTCTTTTACCTCCTTGGTTAACTTTATTCCCAAGTATTTTATTTTTCTTGTTGCTATAGTAAGTGGGACATTTTTTGCTAATTTTTGTTTCTGATATTTCACTGTTGGTGTAGAAAAATGCCTTCAATTTCTGAATATTGACTTTGTATTCTGCTGCTTTGCCAAATTCACTTATTAGGTCAAGTACTTTTTAACAGAGTCTATAGGGTTTTCTGTGTCCACTATTATGTCATCTGCAAACAGTGACAGCTTTACTTCCTCCTTTCCTATTTGGATGCCTTTTATTTCTTTTTCTTGTATGATTGCTGTGGCTAGAACTTCCAATACTATGTTGATTAGAAGTGGTGAAATTGGATACCCTTGCTTTGTGCCTGATCTTAGAGGGAAAATTTTTAGTTTTCACCCATTAAGTATGATGTTGGCTGTAGGTCTCTCATACATGGCTTTTATTATGTTGAGGTATGCTGCCTCTATTTCCACTTTGCTAAGTGTTTTTATCATAAATGGGTGCTGTACTTTACCAAATGCTTTTTCAGCATCTATTGGTGTGATCATGTGGTTTTGTCTTTCGTATTGGTTATGTGATGTACTGTGTGATGCATAATGTGATGCATCATTATGTGATGTATTATTGTGATGCATAATACATCACAATCCTCTTGATTGTGATGTATTATGTTAATTGATTTGCAAATATTGTACCATCCTTGCATCCCTGGGATGAATCCCACTTGGTCATAGTGTATGATCTTTTTAATGTATTGCTGGATCCAGTTTGCCAAATTTTTGTTGAGGATTTTAGCATCTATGTTCATCACCAATACTGGTCTGTAGTTTTCTTTTAGTTGTGTCTTTATCTGGTCTTGGAACTAGGACAATACTGATCTCATAAAAAGAGTTTGGGAGTCTTCTTCCCTCTTCTTTCATTTTTTTTGGAATAGTTTGAGAAAAATTGGGGTTAGCACTTCCTTAAATGTTTGGTAAAATTCTTCTGTCAATCTGTCTAGCCAGGTCTTTTGTGTGCCAGTAGTTTTTTGATTACTGCTTCAATTTCACTAGCTGACATCGGTCTATTCAGGCTTTGTTTCTTCCTGGCTCAGTTTTGGAGGATTATATGTTTCTGGAAATGTGTCCACTTCAAATTTATTGGCATATAGTTGTTCATAGTAATTTCTTATGATCCTTTGTATTTCTGTGGTATCAGTTGTAATTTCACCTCTTTCATTTCTGATTTTATTTACATGAGTCATCTATCTTTTTTCCCATTTTTTGTTTTTATTTTTTATTGTTCAATTATAGTTGTCCCCATTTCTCTCCCCTACCCTACACACACCTGCCTCCCACATTCAATCCTCCCCTCCCCCCATTGTCTTTGTCCATGTTCTTTGATGACCTCTCTTTTTCTTTATGAGTCTGGAAAGCTTGTTGATTTCGTTTATCTTTTCAAAGGAGGAGCTCCTGGATCTATTGATCCTTTGGATTGTTCTTTTAGTTTCTATGTCATTTAATTCTGCTCTGATCTTGGTTATTTCCTTCCTTCTACTTGCTCTGGGCTTTGTTTGTTTTTGTAGTCCTGTATTGCTATGAACTTCCCTATTGGATTACCTTTGCTGTGTCCCATAGGTTTGGGTTGTTGTGTGTTCATGTTCATTTGTTTCCAGAAACTTTTTGATTTCTTCTTTGATCTCATCATTTACTCATTCATTATTTAATAACATATTATTCAGTCTCCATGTATTTGAATGCTTTTGAGTTTTTTCATTGAGGTTTGTTTCTAGTTTCAAGCCATTGTGATCCAAGAAAATGCTTCATATGATTTCAATTTTCTTGACTTTGTTGAGGCTGGTTTGTGTATTGTCATGTGGCCTATCTTTGAAAATGTTCCATTGCATTTGAAAAGAATGTATATTTTCAAATATACATACATTCTTCTTTGGGATGAAAGGTGCTGTATATATCAGTTATACCCATTTGATCTAGCATGTCATTCAGTGCCAGTGTCCTTGTTGATTCTTTGTTTGGAAGACCTGTCGATTGTTGACAGTGGGGTACTGAAATCCCCTACTACAGTGTGTTGCTGTCTATATCTTTCTTGAAGCCCTCCAAGATTTTTCTTATATATTTGGGTGCTCCTAGTTTGGTACACATATGTTTACAATGTTTATAGCTTCCTGATGGATTCTTCCTTTTAGAATTATGAAATGACCTTCTTTGTCTCTTTTTATGGCCTTTGTTTTGAAATCAATTATGTCTGATATAATAAGTATTGCTACCTTGGCTTTTTTTCCCTATTCATTTGCTTGGAATATTTTCTTTTAACCCTTTATTTTCAGTCTGTGTAGGTCTTTTGTTCTGAGGTGGGCCTCTTGTAGACAGCATATGTGTGGGGTCATGTTTTCTTATCTATTCAGCTACTGTTAGTTTTTTGAATGGAGTGTTTCATCCATTTACACTTAATGTTAGTACTGATAGGTACTTATTCATTGCCATTTTTTCCTTTTATACCTGTGTTCCTCTCTCTCACTCTATACCTACTTCTTCTTAAAGTAGTCCCTTTAGCATGTCTTGCAATGCTAGTTTGGTGGAGGTGTATTCTTACTACCTTCTTTTGTCTGGGAAATTCCTTATTTCACTCCCCATTTTAAATGACAGACTTGTTGAGTAGAGTAGTCTTGGTTGCAGATGTTTGCTTTTCATTGCTTGCACTATTTCTTGCTATTGCCTTCTGGCTTATAGTATTTCTGTTGAGTAATCAGCTGCTAGCCTTATTGGAGCTCTCTTGTATGTTACTCTCTGTTTCTCCCTTGCTGCATTTAGAATTCTCTCTTTGTCTTTAAAATTTGGCATTTTACTTATGATGTGTCTTGGAATAGGTCTCTTTGGGTTCCTCTTGATTGTGACCTTCTGTGTTTCCTGAACTTGCATGGCTTTTCCCTTCTGCAAGTTTCTGTTATTATTTCTTTCAAACAGAATTTCTTTCCCTTGTTTTTTTTCTCCTCCTTCTGGTATTCTTATGGTTCAAATGTTGTTATGTTTCATGTTGTCCTGAAGTTCCCTTATGCTTTCCTCATACTTTTTGAGTCTTTTTTCATGTTGTTGCTCTACCTGAGTAATTTTTTCTATCTTGTCTTCTACCTCACTGATTCATCCCTCTGCTTCATCCAGCCTGCTTGTAATTCCTTCTAGTGTTTTTTTTTTTAATTAAGATATTGCATTCTTCTTGTCTTCCTAGTTCTTGTTTGTAGTTTCTGTTTCCATTTTCATTTTGTTGTAGTTCCCACTCAGTAACTTGTAGTTGTCACTGAGTTCCTTGAGCATCCTTATAACTATTTTTTTAAAATTCTCTGTCTGATAGATTGCTTGCCTCAATTTCATTTAGCTCTTTTACTGAGGATTCTTCTATTCCTTTTGATTAGGGGTTCTTTCTTTGCTCTCCATTTTAGGTGACACTTTTTGTTAGTTTCTGCATCTCAGGGTGCTCTGCTTTGCCTGCCTGTCATTATGGGGTGGACTTCTGTGGTAGGAGTTCTGAGGGGCTCAGTGGTGCTGTCTCTTTAATCTCCTTGGCTGGACGCCCTTTCTTCCATTTGTGTGGGCTGTCTTATTGTACTTGGGCTTTACTTGTTGGTGGGTTCTCCCCTCCAGCAGGTTACTGGTAGTCACAACTCCTACCTTGTCTTGTATGCTGTTGTACAGGTGTTGGTTAACAAAGCAATATTCCCAGACACCAAACCTATGCCAGCAAAAAGTATCCCCCTACCACATCAGCAATCTCAACCACAATTAAGCAAAGATTAATAAAGATAAAAATAGATTATGAATATATAAAATATGGCATAGATAATATGAGATGACTAAAAGAGGGGAAATATTATTGAGTGGGAAGAGGGAGGAAAATTGATTAGAGTAGGGATAGAATTGAGGTGAAAAAAGGAGAGAACAAATTTTAAAACATACGTAAAATATGGGTGATGAGAACAATAGGGTAAGAAAAGGGAAGAGTATACTATGAGATTTGAAGTAAAATTGACAAGGCATTGGACCAATGAGAGCAAAAGTGCAGAAAAGCCACAGCAGAGTGGACAGCCATGACAGCTGAATGTAGTTTAACAAAAGTAGAATGGGCCCTAGCAGGTATGGCTCAGTGGACTGAGTGTTGACCTGTGAACCAAATGGTTGCTGGTTTGACTCCCAGCTGGGGCACATGCTTGGGTTGTGGGCCAGGTCCCCAGCAGGGGGCAAGTAAGAGGTACCCATACATTGATGTTTCTGTCCCTTTCTCCTTCCTTTTCCCTCTCTCTAAAAATAAATAAATAAAATCTTTTTAAAAATTAAAAAAATAAAGGTGGAATGGGAATAAGAATATTGCACAAAATCAAAAAGTGAGTATGAGATGTCTATAGTAGAGAAAAATGATTTGATAAGATGGGGGAGGTACACTAATAAAAGTAAAGAGTAAAACCTAGGTTGAGAGAGGGGACAAAAAACTGAAATAAAATTCCTGACTCAACTGATTAGGGGCAGGGGGAAGGCAAAATGGAGTAAGACCAGGGAAGAGTATTCTATGGGATTTAAAATACAAATAGTGAACACATAGGAATTCTGTTGGAGAAGCACAGCAATAACTGTGGCATTTTGCCCAACTAGCCACTGTATAAAATGTGGAAAGGGAATAAGACTCTTGTAAGAGGGGAGAAAGAATGTGAGCTGACTTAAGAGAAGAAGAGCATTTATGAAGGTTAGGTGGAGGAGAAATAGTGAGAGTCAGGGATAGGAACATGGTGTAGTGTGAGAGAAAATAGTTTTCTAGAAACAATAGTAGGAAAGGTCAGAAGATGGCAAAGACCAGGGAAGGGGCTGCTGTGTGGGATTTGGAATAAGAATAATATGATTAAAAATATATAATCTGAATAAAGAGAATAAAAAGTAAAAAAAAAGAGTAGTGAGTTATTTGGAAAATGAGAGAAGTGAAAGAAGATAAAGTAAAATGCAATATGAAAGGGAGCAAAAAACCTCATAAAAAAACAAACAGAAAACAAACCAAAAAATCCCAAAATGAACAAAAAATTTTAAAAATGAAAAGGATTTTTAAAATATATTTTATTGATTATGCTATTACAGTTGTCTCATTTCCCCCTTCACTCCCCTCCACCCTGTACACCCTCCCCCATCCACATTCCCCCCCTTTAGTTCATGTCCATGTGTCATAAGTTCTTTAGCTTCTACATTTCCCATACTATTCTTGCCCTCCTCCTGTCTATTTTCTACCTACCATCTATGCTACTTATTCTCTTATTCTCTGTAACTTTTCTCCCTCTCTCCTCCTCCCACTCCCCTGTTGCTAACCCTCCATGTGATCTCCATTTCTGTGGTTCTGTTCCTGTTCTAGTTGTTTGCTTAGTTTCTTTTGGTTTTGTTTTAGGTGTGGTTGTTAATAATTGTGAGTTTGCTGTCATTTTACTATACATGTTTTTTTTTTCTCTTCTTTTCTTAGATAAGTCCCATTAGCATTTCATAAAATAAGGACTTGGTGATGATGAACTCCTTTAACTTGACCTTATCTGAGCAGCACTGTATCTGCCCTCCCATTTTACATGAAAGCTTTGCTGGATAGAGCAATCTTGGATGTAGGTCCTTGCCAGTCATGACTTGGAATATTTCTTTCCAATCCCTTTTTGCCTGTAAGGTCTCTTTTGAGAAATCAGTTGACAGTCTGATGGGAACTCCTTTGTAGGTTACTGTCTTCTTATCTCTTGCTGCTTCTAGGATTCTCTCCTTCATTTTTACCTTGGCTAATGTAATTATGATGTGCCTTGGTGTGTTCCTTCTTGGGTCCAACTTCTTTGGGACTCTCTGAGCTTCCTGGACTTCCTGGAAGTATATTTCCTTTGCCAGAATGGGGAAGTTCTCCTTTATTATTTGTTCAAATAAGTTTTCAATTTGTGGCTTTTCCTCTTCTCCTTCTGGTACCCCTATAATTCGGATGTTGGATTGTTTAAAGATGTCCTGGAGGTTTCTAAGCTTCTCCTCATTTTTTTGAATTCTTATTTCTCCATTCTTTCCTGTTTGGTTGTTTCTTTCTTCCTTCTGGTCCACTCTATTGAAGGAGGAATTTTTAAAAAACCCTGCAAGTTCTGATGAAGAGCAAGATGAAATTTGTCTCAGCTGTTGGTGTTTGCTTTTTGAGTGCTTTCTGGATGTCTGTTTTTCTCTTAGCTCCAGGTCTTACTGTCTTACTCCTAGGGGTGCGGGGGAGCGGGGGAAGACAAGCCCCCTGCTGCTTGTTAAGCCTGCCCAGCTGGTTTTGCAGATCTTCCTGGCACTAGTGCTGGCTGCTGCAGGCAGTGGGGGCTTGGGCTCAGTTTTCCCTTTCCTGTGGTTCCTCCAAGGAAGGAGGCTCATTCTGGGCTACAATAATCACAGGTGCTCAATTTCCAACTCACCACCCCTCCCAGCATCCTGTGGCTGGTACTGTCCACTCTGCACAGTTGCTCCAGGTTACCTACCGACAAAGTATCTCACTTTGCACCCTTTGATCAATCCGTGGGGTGCACTGAGTGGGGGCAAATTGCGCCCACAATCCTCTCTCCTTGTCCAGGCAGCTGCATGCTCAAGGTCCCTGCCCAGTGAGCCTTAGTTCCCCTTTTTGAAAAACGTCTCTGTGGGTGTGCCACTGCCTCTTGGAGCCACTGCTTGGCTTTCCACACATTTCAACTCTCTGGCAAGTCCAGAGTCTGTCTCAGTCATGGCCACTTGCGGCCCACCTTTTCTCCCAGCTCCAGGTGCCCCAGGATCCCTCTCCTGCTCTCTGGCACTGTTCTAGCTAGTGACGGCTGCCCCAGCTTGAGTGCACTGCCCGCTGTGTTTGTGTGTGCCACGTCTTTCTCGCCAGACTTTGCGCGTTCAGTCTTTCCTGGAGCAGGTCTTCTATTTCCCCACCCTGGAAGCGGAGGGAGATGCTAGGCTATCACTGGCCTGGCTCTCCTCCAATGTTGACCCCAGAACAGCCATTGTTTCTGGCACCATGCTCGGGGACTTTCCCCCTCTGCCTATAAAACCTCCTTACTGCCCGTTTTGAGGCATCCTCTGCTCACTTTCATATCAGCTGAGATTCTTTTGGCTGATCACTGTTTTTCAGAAGATCAGCTAAGTGTCCAAGTTGGGTGCATGAGCAAGTGGGCTCAGTTCCCACCTACTTGGCTGCCATTTTCTCTCCCCCTAAATCCCTTTTTTGAAGGTACAAATTACAATTCTGTAAGCTTTTTCTTAAGTCATTTTCAGAATTTCTGAAAAATACTCTCAAGTCCCAGAAAACCATTGTGTTACCACTTTTCACCATGGTCAGCTTCTCACTTCAGAATAATCCTCCCCACTCAGTTGTTCAGATTGCTCTTTCAAAGCTGGCTTCCACAGGCTGTTGCTGTTCTCCAGGGATAATTCTGTCCCAGGCATGCTCCCAGACTACATATCTAATTCCACACGGAACAGCTACATCGAGATTATACTAGTGTGCACAATTTTACACAAGGCTTAGGGGTAACTAGTGGAACCACTGTACTACTGATACCCTGTGACCTTAGTCACCAACCCTTCCCTGCTCCCTCACTCTTCACATCTGCAGTAACACCTCAAGGGCCAGCTTCTCTCCATCAAATGGATTCAGTCAGTCAGGGGACATACACTGGGTGTCAGTTATGTGCCAGGCAATATGAAGATACAAGGGTGAAGCAAATAGACACAGTTCCTGTTTTCATGAGACATTAAATAATTACAGAGTTGAGCAAATAATTCTAAGTGTGCAACATACTGCCAAAGAAATACATGGAGTCCAGGCTTAGGTCCCCTGCATTCTCTGGGGCTCAGAGAAAGGGGAAAAAGACCACTCCCACTTCTTATATTCTATCTAGTCAAATTAATAATAAAATAATCTTTACAAAAGCAATTCCTACCTTCAGGAAGACATTTTTTTCCATTATTATGCTGTTGAACTCATGATTTTGTTCATATTTCCTCAATAAAAAATGAATAAAGCCAAAATTCATGAACACTTAAACTATGTGCTTGGCACCATTCGAAGCTGAATATACATATTGAGCGGGCCAAAAAGTTCATTTGATTTTTTTCCATAAAATGGCTCTAGCAGCACTTAGTTGTCTTTAACTTCATTCAGAACAATTTTGTTAGATTCTATTGTGACAGCTGTCATATCAGCGTGCATTTAAAAAACTAATCAAAATGGTGAATTTTTGTGTAGCCATTTTAATATTAAAGATGGAAGAAAATAAGCAATGTTTTTGGCATATAAGGCTTTATTTTTTCAAGAAAGATAAAAATGCAACTGAAATGCAGAAAAAGATTTGTGCAGTGTATGGAGAAAGTGCTGTGACTAATTGAACGTGTCAGAAGTGGTTTGTGAAGTTTCGTGCTAGAGATTTCTCACTGGACAATGCTCCATGGTTGGGTAGAGCACAGCTGAAGTTGATAGCAATCAAACTGAGACATTAATTGAGAATAATCAATGTTATATCATGCTGGAGAGAGCCAACATAGTCAAAGTGCCCAAATCAATAAAGTTATTGGTGAAAATAAAAATGTGTCTTTTACTTTATGGTAAAAACCATAAGGGCTTTTTGGCCAACCCAATAATTTTCACAATAACCTATGAAAGAGTCCTATTAATTTCCCCATTTTCCTGATGAGGCAACTAAGGCACAGAAAGGTTTTAACTAGCCCAAAATCACACAGCAAGTAATGGTAGAATTAAGAATGCAGGCAATCTGACTGCCTAGCTCAAAGTCTTTATTATTGACTCTTAATAGAGAAATTTTGTATAATCACAGATAGGTCATTAAAATGATTTTCCCAAAACAATAGTTCAATCTTCCTCCAACGGTATATTCTACCTCCACCTTTAAAGCAGAGAAAAAACATTGGCAACCCCTCACAATCAGTTTCCCATCTGCTGCCTCTGAACTTAGTCTCAGAGTGAGGCTCTGGGCACTCTGCCACATCATGCTTCTCTATTCAGATGGACTCTCTCCTTTTCAGTTGTTGAAACCACACCCATTCTTCTGTAGAAGTCAAAGTAACCCCTTCTCAGGGCTAGTTCATAGTGACCTCTTCCATCTCTGGATTCATGTAACAAGCACTGTTTATGGCCACACTCTTACAGATGACCTTCTCTATTAAGTTCATAGGGAGTGTATATTTCCCCAAAGTAAACAGCACAGTGTCTTGCATGAAATTGGTACTCAAAAAGAACTAAGAGAGGGTCCCCAGACTGTAGGAGATCTGTGTGGCAGGCAGCAACACTGGTAGCAAGTAGACATTTTAGCTCTTGATTATATGTTTTATATAAGATTTTTAAAAATCTATGGATACTATGAACATATCTAGAAAATATTCATTCAATAACTGTTTAATGTGCTAGGTATTAAAAGTAGATTAAACTCTCTTTCCTGACCTCCACAATTTACCAGCTGCCTTCCAGATATATCCACAAATTTAAATCCAAGATTATTGTCCTTATCTCTACACCACAGAAATAAATATTCCAAACTTGCCCCTCCTTAAAGTCTTAACATTTCTTGCAAGCTCTCCATCACCCTTGGGATATATGTGTCAATTACTTTTTCCTTAAAAAATCTAAGTTATATATTCCTTCTATGAATGTATGAAGAAACAGTACTAAGAGACTATGTTCTTAACTCTTTTGCCACCTTAACAATACCATCAGGGTACTCTTTCTGTTCACTTGTAGATCTTGTGTTAGAATAAATTTTAATTTATTGTTTGCTAAAAGAGTTTAAAATCACTTTCAGAACATTATTATTTTTAAAATGTTTTATTTTATTTATTTTTGGAGAGAGGGCAAGGGAGAGAAAAAGAGAGAGACAGAAACATCGATCAGCTGCCTCTTGTGTGTCCCCAACCAGGGACCTAGCCTGCAAGCCAAGCATATGTCTTGACTGGGAATTGAACTGATGACCTTTTGGTTTGTAAGGTAATGCCCAACCCACTGAGCCACACCAGTCAGGGCCAAAACATTATTTTTTTAACTGAGGATTGTAAGTGGGACAACTGAAGCAAAGGAATTGTTATGCTTTTCACAGTCCTCGAGATACAAATCTTCATGCAATATAGAAATGTAATCAAATAAAATTAAAATTAAAAATGCTAACAATTCATATTAATAATCAGCGGTAGAGGTGTTTCGTTTTCTGCCACAATTTCATTCCAGAATTAATTAGTTTCTAAAATAAAATACATGGAAACTTAAAGACGCACTCGAATCTTAATGCAAAAAACATAAAATAGAGTTTTAGTTCTTTATAACTTTCTGTAAAAATTATCCAAATGTATTGGTACAGATTATTTCAGGAATGAAATCTGGTTCCTATGTTAGCTTTCCAGACAAATTTAAAGAAAGGCATCTTGGCATTAGTTTGCTTCTGCTCTAAGTGGGTTCTTTATATTTTACTTGAATTAACTTGTAAAGTAATTGTTTATCTATAAATCAGTATAAAGTAAAAAACTGGTAAATAAAAAATAGTAAGTACAAATAATCTGAAAGAATACTGTTAAGACATTTCTCCCACACCATAACGGTGGTATAAAACATGAAGATGACGCTTGATGGGATCCACAATAAAGTAAGAAAATGTCTGTTCATGACTCTTTGTCGAAGGGTAGCATAAACCAACAGAATCCTGAAAAAGATAAACTTAAAATTACTTAGTATACAACCTAATTTAAATAATAATCAACATATTTAACTAGTATATTTTCTGTGAAAATGTCACAAAACATCAAATCTTGACAATAAATTGGCAGTTATTTAAAAAAATATCATCAGCACAGTCTACTATGCCAACAAAACATATGTATTAGTACAACACAAACATGCATAATTCTTTACCTTCTGTAATTCATAGTTCAAAAGGAAATCTCATCTTTTTAAAAAGTGCTTATAAAGTGCTAATATTGCAAAAATTTATATTTTTCAATTTTCTTCTTAGTTTTCTTTTAAAATGTGGTCCTTATGTACTTAGAGGCACTATATTTCTTTCGTTTATCAGCCAAAAGTACCTAGCCCAGCAAAGAAGCTAACACACAGTAAATAATAAATATTGAACTGATTAAATGAAGATACTTAGCAAGTGTCATTTGTGCCAGTAATCTTTTTTTAAAACTACTTTTTAACCATTTTTATTTTTAAGATTTTATTTTAAAGACAGGGGAAGAAGGGAGAAAGAGAGGGAGGAAAACACCGACTGGTTGCCTCTTGCACACCTCTACCTGGGGACCTGGATTGCAACCCAGGCAGGTGTCCTGACTGGGAATGGAACCTAAGACCTTTTGTTCCTAGGCTGATACTCAATCCATTGAGCCACACAAGCCAGGGCGCCAATAATCTTTTGTATACTAAATTTCAAGCATCTGATTCTGTGATATATATACATTTATGGCATTCTTACTTATTTGACCTATAAGTTGTGGTTTGACAGAGAACTATGTTTTATTCCACTTAAGTCACAGATTTAGCTCTTAAGGAAGCTAGGGAAAAAGGTTCACACTGTTTTCCAAATAAAACCATATCTTATCAAATTTTAATTTTAGCCCTGGCTGGCGTAGCTCAGTGGATTGAGTGCAGGCTGGGAACCAAAGTGTCCCAGGTTCGATTCCCAGCCAGGGTACATTCCTGGGTTGCAGGCCAGAACCTCCAGCAACTGCACATTGATGTTTCTCTGTTTCTTTCTCTCTTTCTCTCTCCCTCTCTCCCTCTCTCCCTCTCTCCCTCTCCCTCCCTCCCCTCTCTAAAAATAAATAAATAAAATCTTTAAAAAATTTTTAATTTTAACAAAAAATTAAATCTTTTTTTAGCAGGTGGAATTAACTCAGTAATGGCTTTAATTCTCTCCTGTGATTATTGCCTAGACCCAGGAGTCAAATATACATTAAATAATTTACTTTTTGTTTGGTAACCTGAGCCTTCTTCTTTGATACCTGATACCCTCTTTCAGCTAAGAAATTCAGAGTCTGGATGGTATTTTGATCAGAAGCCTCCTCAGAGGTGCTGTAGATTAGTATATAATCTACATATTGTAAAATGGCACCTCCTTGTAACTGTTGCTCTCTACGATCCTTTCCTAATACCCTAACAAAGAGGTGAGGAGTATCCCCAAACCCTTGCGGCAATACAGTCCACGTGTATTGCTGATGTATCACCATCTTTTGATTAGTCCACTCAAAAGCAAACAAATATTGAGTTGGGATGCAAAGGAATGCATAAGAAGGCATCTTTCAAATCTGACACTGAATACCACTGAGCATCATCAGGTACCTGCGAGAGCATGTTATAAGGGTTAGCTACTATTGGATGTAAAGGGACTACTGCTTCGTTGACTAACCTTAGATCCTGGACTAATCTATACTTTCCAGTGGGTTTTATCACCAGTAAGATGCGAGTGTTGCAAGACTGACAAGGAACTATGAGCCCATGTTGTATAAGTTTATTTATATAGGCTGTAACCCTTCCAAAGCCTCTTGTTTAATAGCATACTGCTTCCTGTGAGGATAATCTGACCTGGGCTTTAATTGGATTTTAACTGGTAATGCACTCTGCTCTTCCCAGAATCCCAAACTAGTGGGTTTACTGCATGCAGAATTGAACTGGGGATTCCCTTCTGGTTTGGGCTACTACTGATTATTATGACCTTGCTTAACTCAAGTGGCTCTTCAGGGAACAACAGGATGGTTCCCATTCAGGCTGAAAGGTCTTGGCCTAACAGAGGAATAGGGCACTGAGGAACAATCAAAAAGGAGTGTTTGAGCCCTGGCAAGTGTGGCTCAGTGGATTGAGAGCTGGCCTGCAAACCAAAGGGTCCCCAGTTTGATTCCCAGTCACAGCACATGCCTGGGTTTGCAGGTCAGGTCCCCACCAGTAGGGGGAGAGAGAGAGAGAGAGGGGCAACCACACATTGATGTTTCTGTCTCTTTCTCCTTCCCTACCCCTCTGTCTAAAAATAAATAAATAAAATCTTTTTTTTAAAAAAAGGAGCATTTGAATATTTGACTCTCAAACTGGCAAGTGATAGGGAATGTATAAAAATAGGTCTTAAGTTTTCCTTCAAACTCTATTATCTTCACTGACTTGGAGGAAAGAGGTTAAGGACAAAATAAACAGTATCAACAAGGAAGTTGATTTTCTTTCCTGCCACATCCAGAGTTACCTGGGACTCCTCAGTAGAGATGGGAATATGAGTATTCCCTGGGACCAACCTGTTCCCTGGGTGGTCCCCGACAGTAGCCATGACCTTGGGTGATGACCCCTTTCCACTCTGGGAACGGGGGCAGTCTACCTTCCAGTGCCAGGGGTCAGAACTGATATTCTTGCACAGAGAACAGGGTCCCGGAGGTAGGTGAGTGCAGTTCTTTGCCCAGTGTCTAGGATGCTTGCATTTATAATATGTCTGATCCTTTTGCCCCTGATTCTTTAAATATCATCATCTTTTTTCCTAGGCATAACAGCTTTGTTTGTTAACTTCAATTGTAACAACCTTATTAATAGCAAGTAATTAAAGTCATTGGTAGCAAATTTCTCCTCCACTTACATATGCTGTAACTTTAAAGATGAAAGAGGTAATTTGTATTTCCTTTGTTTGAGGATGCTTCCGAACACTAAAATAGAGAGGAAAGGTACATTTGAAATATAACAAACATTGGAATTATACACTTAAAATACTGATACATTTTAGTAGTCAGGTGTTCTTAATCATATACAGAGTCTGGCACAAATAATGCCCCTTTTTATTACAAAATCTTTTACTACAAAATCATAAGCATGTAATTCTGTAACATAACAATATCACATTCAAGCATACCATATAACATTTTAGGTCAAATGTTCAAATTAAAACTATAAATTATTATACCCATATTATTACCCTACCAAACACACTCAAGTAGGCCTTACTTCTGTGCTGGACCCAGTATAACATGGAAATATATACCATCCAACCAAAGTGGTTCAAAAAGGATGGCATCTGCAGTTCCATTCAAGGATGATGTAAAGTCAACTAAGTTGAAATTGCAGAAAATAAAATTTTAGAAGGTTGAGGTCAGTCTGAGACTCAAATGATGAAATGACTCCTTGGCAGAGATAATTATTGGAAAACAGGAACTGGTAAAAGTTATACTGAAGTGTGGACAGCTGTAAGGGGTAGATAAATGAATAATAAACTAAAGAATTATAGGACTTAAACACACATGTTAGTTCTACCACCGATTTGTTATTTCACTTTGAACAAGATTAACTGTTCTGAATCTCAATTTTCTCATATGTAAACAAGGCATACTATGGTTCTTTTAAGGATTATAGGGGAATTAGGTGGGGTAATGTATATAGAAAGTACTTGTTAAATTGTGTATTACTAAATTATATGATATTAAAAGCATTGTCTCTCAGTAGCTCTCTTTCAGTTACATTCCCTACAAAAGATGACCTGTGGCAATACATAGTGGGGAAGCAAACTGAGGATTGAGAAAATAAGCTACAGATAGATACCTACATATAAATATATACAGATAATGTTTATAATGCTTTATAATCTGCAAAATACCTTTAATAATTTACCTCATAAAGATTACACAATTCAATGAAGTAGGCATTATTTCATTACTTTTATAAACAGTAGGACTAGAAAAATTAAATGATATATTTAATATATTCCAACTAAAAGTGGTATTTCTAGGAACAGAACCTAGGTGACAAGAGTCCAGTTCTCTTTCCCCACACCTCACCTGTTTATCCTATACCCACACTCTATAAATAAATATGAATCAGGGGTACTGTTCAGGTATGGAAGGTATAGGTTAAATTTAATGGAAGATGTCCCTCTTCTTCACTTTACTGGGTGAAAGCATTGTTTCTCCCTCAATACTTATGTGAAAGTAATGGGAGAGAGAGGGGAGGAGGAGGAAGAAAAAAGGTGAACTTTGTGGAAGGGTGAGGGTGTGTGTGTGTGTGTGTGTGTCTTTCAGCTTATGTACCTATTGGGGATGGCCAGACCTAAGTTATTTCAGGGTTCAAGATTCTTAGGCAGCTTTTATCTCTAAAACATTTCATTCCAATTTAAACCCAGGAATCACATAATTAAATTGATTTCCATATATTTCTATGACATGGGTTGAGGCCGTTTTATTTTTCTAATGCGCAAGACATACTTTTTAAAAGTTGAAGACTACATTTAAATGCTGTGCTATAACCACTACATATAAAACATTTGTATATACCAACAAAACCACCCAGATCAAAATACAGAACATATTTACAGCTACCTCTAACTTAAGATATTGAGTTGGGGGTGTTTATATGGGTGTAAACTTATATAAAAATTCACCAACCTGTATGTTCTCTATGATTTGTTCACTTTACTGTATGTAAATTACTCCTCAGTTAAAAAATTTTAAAACCCCCTTGTAAAATTTGTGCTTTTCAAATAAACTTAGAGGAAAATTTAGTATTTGATACTTCATTTAACAACCACTTAACACATATTAACATGTACCATAAGTGTATTCCTTAAAAAAGAAACTGATTTATACGTCAAAAGTTGGTTCCTAACAGAAATAAATCATATTACTCCATTTTATTGCCTCTAATCCCATATTGCTATCACTTTAAAATATCCTATAAGATAATTTGTCTAAATTTTTATAGGTCAAGTACATTATCACCTGTCTGGTATCTCTTAAGAAAGAAAAGGAAATGTAAAGTGATATTCATTAGTGACCTCAGCTTTGCTACTAATCATTGCCTTGTATGATATTTTTGACAATCACTAACTCAGTTTCCAGATAGGTTTTTAAGGATGCTGGGACATAATTTCCACATAGTTTTTTTTAAAAGTGTGATTATATTAGTAGTCTAGAAATAAAGTAATATAATAAATGGTTTCTTACTAATATCATTTGTGCTAATTTCTGAGGATCAGTCCCATGATGACTCTAAACATGGTATATAGACCACTCTAAGTAACTCTGCTCATTTTAAGAAATAAGAGTCCCACTGCTTAATTAGCATCCAAAGTCCATAAGCTAAGCCTCTCAGTTCAAATCATAAAATTTCACATCTGGGACAGATAGTTTGGGAAACCTCTCCAAAAACTTTGACAAGTGCATTTGTTTAATGTCTAAAGTAAAAAAAGACAAAGGCACCATTAATAATTGTAGAATTATCTCTGCATATTTTTAAAATGTAATGAAACAGTTGATCATTTACTCTAATTAAAAAGGGTCTAAAGTATTGCCTATGTTATTTAAGAAACCATAAAACTTAAAAAGAAGACACTTGCCAACACTTTTAAAAGGTGTATTTTATAGAACTTGTAATAATGATAAGGGATAAAATATCTTAAGAAATGTTTTTATCCTTTTGTTTGAGTCCGAGACTCCTAAAATCAGACTCTGCAATGTGTCCCCAACATCCACAAACATGTCAGAATAGGTTAGTAATGATGTTTATCTGTAAGGGCAGGTTAGATACTGTAAAGCAGATATTGCATACATAACTAGAAAGATAGCAGATGTTTAAATAATGTAAAAGAATCCAAAATTCAGGTAAAGGAACAGGAAAAAATATCGTTCTTGATTAAATTAGCTTGTACACATGACTTAATTGAATATGTGGCTCACAGTTCTGAGAGATTACTGATGATACTCCAAGTTCTACCTATGTATCCTTAACTTATGTACTGAGATCTGTCCAGAAAGTATCCAGCCATGTACTATGAAAAAAAAGACATTTATTGAAAAAGATATAAGATACAAGAAACATCGTACATAGGACAATGATGCCTCAGTCCCCTTCAAATTAGGCACCTTGGGGTCTCACTTAGTTCTTCCAATCACCATCAACTACCCTGTCATATTTTCCTGAATCTCACTGATGGTCTGTCTGAAATCTCTTCCCTTTCAAAGGTGATTTTAGTTTTGGGAAAAGCCAGAAGTTGCAGGTGCCAAATCTGGGCTGCAGTGGGGCTGAGTCACCTGAGTGATTTGATGTTTTACCAAAAAACTCAGCACAAGACGTGATGCATGAGCAGGTGTGTTGTTTTAATGAAGCTGCCAATTAGCAGTTGTCCATAGCTGCGGCCTTCTGAATCATCTGAACAGTTACCCTGGAGGAATGTTCAAGCTTAATGTAAAATTTGAAGCAGATTCACTGCTCTACTCAATCAGTGATTTTGAATGCAATGGGCATACAGTACACATGCTCACTCAACAGCATCTACTGACCCCACTGACTAATACAGTGAAGTTGTCATTGTTCTTGCATGTACATTCCAGTCCACACTCTGGCTACCAGGTTACATCAATGTTGTGCAACCTGTTCTTGTTATATTAACAATGCCTGGACTTTTTCTGGACAGACCTCATATTACTTAATAACTGCTATTATTAGTCCACCCTACATCTTTAGCTTTACCAAGTGATACAGCATCTAATACAAATCAGCCCAACTAATATTAGAAAAGCCGCAAGCAGTGCATGTGATAAGCAAACCAGTATAGCTCTTAAGGGATTCTGAGATAATTTATTCTATTTGATTGCTTTGTGTTGGCATCTAAGCCACCTTAACCAAATATTTATTCGAATTACAATTTTTTTATTGAAATTGCTCTGGAAAGACAATTTCATATGCCCTCCTCATTCAGCAAAAAAATTCTTAATAATAAGCATGCTTAAATTTCAATTCTGAGAGAAATATTTTTGATTCTCAAAAAAAAAGTTATGCTATAATTGGGCTGTGCTCCTTCTCAGCCTCCCCTACCATGAGGTCTTATGGTGCATCTCCCTTGAACTGGGAACAGACTGCCTCCGTCTCTTCTGGTGCTCATGGACTTCCATGACTACTGACATTGACAATTTTCTCTTTTCAATTTCTGGAGTATTTATTAAAATATAAAGAGCTATAAACATTTGCCTATAATTAATTGAATGTTTGACTATATAAAATTTTACTTATAAAATATTTTAAACAATTATTTTACTATTATTTAATGTTAGTTTGTTGTAGTTTCCTTAAGGTTAAGGACTGTCTGATGCTCCTCTTGTAGCCTTTTTTAGAGTTTGGCAGAGTTCTGTGCACAATATTAACACTAGCTGGCTGCCTGTTTAAGTTATTCCATGGACACAATTCCTATTTGTCTGTAAGATGCCATGAATTTTGGCTACTCACTTAACAAGTGGCCATTACTCTTTGAGTTATACTTCTTCTTAGCACCCAAAGAGTGTGGAAGAGAATCACTGGTGAGAATCCAGGGGAGGGAATGTTGGAAAAAGCAGAAGTTTCTTCAGTGTTTAGGTTCTAAATTTATATTTCAAATATCTCCAAAAGAATTTTCTCCTCCACAGTGCATGGTAGTGAGGAATTCCACAGGTTCATGTGGCTGATGAGGGACAAAACACTTTGGTGGCAGTATGTGTGTGTGTCTACAGTATAATGAGAAGTATCTACAGGGAGTGCTAGAAGTGTTTTGTAAGTTTTCATGAGCTGCAAATTATAAGGACAGAATACTTTTGATGTAGGTATGTATATGTTTTTTCTGAAATTCTGTTACTAACATTATCTCTTCCAACAATCTTTAATAATTTTTTTCATAAAAATCAGAGACAACTTATAGAAATATTTTTGTTTTTAAAACCATATGACAGAAATTAACTAAATAAAATAGGTAAATCGGGCAGTTTGCTGTATAGTTATATGACACATGGAATGGATAAGAGAATTGATGTGTTGAGTGTAACAGTCAAGAGTTCAATAAGTAGCAAATTCTGCTGTTTTCCTAGTAAAGCATATTTTGTAACTAAACTCCGGGATTATTTGTTTTGCTTGTTCCTGTCTCCTATGCTTATAAAGATGATTCAGTATCTTCATCACTAAAAAACTCAACCAAAGAACTTTCACTTCATTTAAAATTAAAGTATAAATAAAAGGCATAAAATTTTTATACTCATTTGATCTTCAAAAAGAAAAATAAAACTCTAGTAAAATACCATATCTTTCAGACTGTAAGATGCACCCAGGTTTTAGAGGAGGAAAACAGGAAAAAAATTTTGAAGCAAAAAATGTGGTAAAATATTTAATAACATAAGTAACATAATATTTCACCAATGTAAATGTAAATGTAAAGCTACATTCGGACTATAAGACGTGCATCCCTTTCCTCCCATATTTGTGGGCCTCACCCCCCACCCCAAAAGTGCACCTTATAGTCCAAAAATATGGTACACAAAACAAACTGGGATTTGGGATTAGGTTGCAAAAGTAAAGATTACATCCAGATGAAAATTCTTCCACCTCTTTAGAACAAAGGTAATGATTTTTTCTACTATTAGTCAAGCAAATTCAAATATCCTGAGAGAATCTCATATTTTCTTGAGATCTAAAAGGAGGTCTGGGGTAGAAAGGGAGACCTGGAAGAGAGCAGTTGCTAATGAGGAATGGAGCAGGTAGCAGGTCTGAATGAGGGAACAAGGGGAAGAGGCAGGACAGTGAGGGGACTGAGCACTAAAAGAGGGTCAGGGAAATCTAGACATTTCCTAGCCAGGAAGAGGAGGAGGCTATAATGAGGGGGTCAGGGTGGTGCCATTTTTATACATTTTGGTTGCTAACAGGACCACAAAGAGATGCTGGGTAATCTCACCATAGTTAAACTATTTACTCTATTAACCAGATGTTTACTTATTGTAATCTAGCAACATTACCTCACTAGATCCTTATAGATAAGCTTTGTTGTTTCCAGATATGGATTAAGCTCATCCTCATATTGGCAAAGGGCTCCACCAAGGCAAAAATGTTTGAAAAGGCAAAACAGGAACTCTTCTCTATCTGGTTGGCTGAATATTTCATATTTTTCTGAGTCTTCCACTAGCAAAACCTATGT
This sequence comes from Phyllostomus discolor, assembly GCF_004126475.2. Lineage (NCBI taxonomy): Eukaryota > Metazoa > Chordata > Mammalia > Chiroptera > Phyllostomidae > Phyllostomus > Phyllostomus discolor. Next base: position 102,048,641 of record NC_040908.2, on the reverse strand, counting down.
AAGATGACAAAATTCATCTTAATGTAATATAATTTGAGGTTCTAATTTTTATGTTTTTGAAGGTTTCAACATATATTTAAAAATAACTTTAGACCTATTTTAACAACCAATCCTGAGGCAATTGGAGAGTGTGGTCTATGACATGTGCAGCACTTGTTTTCATCCCATTTTATTGTTAGAAACTGATCTTCTATGAAAGAAATAAATCTAAATCTAAACCTTCTCTTCTACATTTTTATGTTCTAGTTTTTGTCTTTGGTAATTGTTTTAGTGCTATTGCAAGTTAGTGTTGAGTTGCCTTAAATCTTATTTGGAAACAAGAGGAACACAAATAAGTGGAGAAACTTCTCTATCACATTAGGTCTATAGTCTTTGCTTCTCTGGAGGCTAAACACAATTGTCATTTTCTAAGTCCTCACTTTACAGTGTTTGGATCACTACTTTTCTTACCCCCACAGTTACTCCATTTTTAACATATCAGTTAATTAGAGCCTCATAACCACCTCTCCTTTTCCTGTTCTCTAATAATATCACCTTACCCATCACAAATCTACATTAACTTTTGCAGTCTTGAGACTTTGCTACCACTTTCAGAAAACAGTTTGACTAGGTATGATGTTGGGGATTTTCTTATACCATTGGGAATTACAGGCAATTAATTAATTTGTTGACTATGGTGAAAATGAACAGGTGATGAATGTATGTTATAACATATATTTCTTTTTTAAAATTGTTTATACCCCACCTACTTTAAAAAAAGATAGTAAAAGAGCTAACAATAAAATACAGATAAGAAAAAATAATAATAAAAAACTGTTACCAAGAAACAAAATGGGAAAACAAATACACATAAAGAACTCTAAATGGAGGAAAGCTGTAAAAGTTGTACATACACTTAACACTTCCAGATAGATAAAAGAGGAAAACATTAAGTTATACAGCAATCACTGTCTAGTGCAAGAAGTACACTTAGTTGTAAGAATTGATTAAGCTTAATGCATTATTTACCCCAATCTCAAGTTTCATTATATGAGGTATTTTAAAACATAATAAACTCTATGGTATTGTCTATATACAGTTTACTGATAATGACTTGACGAAAGTCAAAGTTATATATAGTAAAAGATAGGTAAGGGGAAGTGGTCCATAGTTTACTGCCCTCTGGGTGTGCTATTTACACATCTCCCATCTCTTCCTCCCTTCCCATCTGTAAGGAATGATGTGATACTAAAGCCCAAGTTTGTAGCTACTTAAAGATATGGCTTAATATAATTGTGACTAAAGCTCTTAAGAAAGAATAGTTTAAATACACGTTGATAGAAGATTATTTGACTTTGGGTGGTGGGCACACAATGAAATATACAGATCTTATTAACCAATGTCACCCAACTAATTTAATTTACAAAAAAAGAATGATACACATTCATTCATTTCTTAATGTTAATAATACATTTCTTATGAACACTCATACATTGAATTGATTAGGTTGTGCAATTTAAAAATTACAATAATTAGAAAAATTCTGGGATGAATGTTAAAACAATAACATTCTATGGCTGATCACCCTCTCCATTCACATACAGGTCCAGTTACAGCACTAACAGATTTGTGTGCAATGGTTAATGAGCCAAACTTCTAAGCCGCAGTCAGAAAGGAGGTTATTATTATCAGTACTTATGTTACAGTGTGCCAATAGAGTCTTTGTTGCTGCACAATGGGGGGCCCTTCTAATTTTAGGCTAAATCTGGAAGTCATTTATTTACTTTTCCAGTCAGAAAGCAACCAAGTTAAAACTTTCTGTTGCCACAGGGTGGCAAAGAACACAAGCAAAACATACAGGCAAGTAGCAGAAAAAGAGTCCCAGCACTTCCTGAATAGAGGTGCTATTCATGGCATAAATAAGACTGGCCACAGCAGGCAGTTTTAAACAGAGTACTCTGTTGGAAAGCAAATCCTCCTTTTCAAAAAGTCCACTGCTGTGGCTCTCTGTAGAAGTGTTGGTGAACTCTCCAAAATTAGGGGTAAGGGCCTTGAGACAAAAAAAGTTAAGTATGCCAACACAGATCAGTGACAGAGAGAAGAGCTGAGGTTAGTCCTACCCAAAGAAGAGAAACCCAGACTAGATCAGACACTTTCTAAGGATAATTTCCAATTTTTGGTAGGCAAGAGTAGAAATTAATGTAAGATCCCTACTGTACAGTATTTATATTATCTTGTTATATGTAAATATGCTTTACTTAAAACCAAACTATATACAGTCTCAATCAGATGAGTTTAATTATTCTCAATTAGTTCATTTTATTTTTCTTAAATGAAGAGTTCTCTTAGGTGTTGTGCTGCTAGTGTAGATCAATGTATAGACTAGCTGGATGCCTTGGGGTCTCTTACAGACAAGACTGCTCTGTTCATTATGGGGCATCAGTAGCTTCCCTAGTTCATTTCTATCTGGATTACATTAGATTTGGATGTAATGGATACATTAGACTTGTATATTTCCTGTCTCTCTTAATGTAGAATAATAATAGTAATTAGTAGTTAATATTATCGAAAGCTTACTAAGTGCCAGGCATTGTGCTAAGCACTTTAAATGCATTTTGTCACATAATTCTTACACTATTCCCATTTTATAGATAAAGAAACCAAGGCTTAAAGAGGTGAAGTATAAGTTATTAAGTTGTAAAGCCTGGATATGAACCTAAGTGTGTTTGATAACAAAGCCCTAATTTGTAACCACTTTGTGAATATTCTTTTTTAATAATTAAAATAACAATAATATTTCAATTGCACTCCATACTTTTTAAAAAGTGCACTTAAATGCTTTCTCATTTTCTTGATGCTTTTGGGAAAAAGATAGAATGGATATTTAAAAACTTTCTTTATTGACTGATTTTAGAGAGGGGGGGAGAGAGAGAGAGGACCATCAATTTGTTGTTCCACTTATTTATGCATTCATTCATTGATTGTTGTATGTGCCCTGACCAGGGATCAAACCCACAAACTTGGCATATCAGGACAATGCTCTAACCAACTGAGCTACCTGGCCAGGGCCTAGAATGGACCTTTTGATTTCCATGTTGTACAGTTAAGATCTTGAGGCTCAAGATATTGAATAATTTGCCTACAGCTATTATTATCTTGTAAATAATATATAACTCAGAAATTAGGTTAATAATCTGATTCCAAATTCAATACACCTCTCAACAAAAGAAATTTAACTTAATCAAATGGATTTTTTGATCTCAGTGATAAGATAAAAAGATTCTTTTACTCTAGGTACATTTTAAAATACTTGTTTGATAAAAGCCGTGCATTGAAGAAAAATAGACCAGGATTTCTCTGCCTTAGCACTATTGATATTTTGGGCCAGATAACCTTGTTGTGAAGGGCTGTTCTGTGTATCATGTCCTGTGTATGTTAGCAGCATCCTTGGCTTCAACCCATTAGATGTCAGTAGCACCTAGCTGAGAACTTCTGAAACACACAAATAATTAAGTGGATAGTAAAACTCTCCTTCAAGACAAAACCTACCAATGTAATAATTATTAATGATCATTATTCATTGATAAAAAGTATTTTGTGAATTTTAGACAGGCAAATGTTTTTTCCTGAAACAAAATTTTATTGTGAAATTAAAAAATTCTGCACTTACCTTTCGTAACTCATCAGAAATGAGAAAGGGATCACAAAAAGAATCTAAACATTTAGCAATATGTCCACTGTCTCGTACAATATCTTCATTGTATAACCGTCTAAAAAATGACATTGAAAGCTGTGTGCAAGGAACATTTATAGCTTCAATTTTTTTCACTTCAGTTCCTGAAAAATGATATTTTATAAATACAAATATAAAAATTAATTATGCATTTGCAATTATTTCCAAAACAGGTATTAGTATGCAGAGGTTCAAAGTAATAAAATCTAACATGTATTGATATATTTAAGAGATATATTAAAGAATTTTATTAAATTTTTATTTTGCAATGTTTTGGTTGTTATTGATTATTAAAAGTTTGTGACAAAATTTCACCATTTCAGGCCTAGGTGAAGGATTTGTAAACTAGAAAGTACTTTAAAATGAAGTAGATATTTTTCTATTGTATGTATAATACAGGGTTCTTAGATCATCTTTTTTGAAATACATTTTATTGATTATGCTATTACAGTTGTCCCATTTCCCCCCCTCTATTCCCCTCTGCCCTGCACACACCCTCCCACCCGAATTACCCCCGTTTAGTTCAGCTCCATGAGTTGCACATATAAATTCTTTGGTTTCTACATTTCCATTTTCTACCTACCATTTATGCTACTTATTCTCTGTACCTTTTCCTCCTCTTTCCTCCTCCCACTCCCACACTGATAACCCTCCATGTGATCTCCATTTCTGTGATTCTGTTCCTCTTCTGTTTAGTTTTTGTTTTTTAGGTTGAGTTGTTGATACTTATGAGTTTGTTGTCATTTCACTGTTCATAGTTGTTTTTGATCTTCTTCTATCTCTCATGTAAGTCCCATTAACATTTCATATAATAAGGGCTTAGTGATGATGAACTCCTTTAACTTGACCTTATCTGGCAAATACTTTATCTGCCCTTCTATTACAAATGATAGCTTTGCTGGGTAGAGTAATCTTGGATGTAAGTCCTAGGCTTTCATGACTTGGAGTACTTCTTTCCAGCCCCTTCTTGCCTGTAAGGTCTCTTTTGAGAAATCAGCTGACAGTCTGATGGGAACTCCTTTGTAGGTAACTCTCTCCTTTTCTCTTGCTGTTTCTAAGATTCTCTCCTTCAGTTTTGTCTTGGGTAATGTAATTATGATGTGCCTTGGTGTGTTCCTCCTTCGGTCCAACTTCTTTGGGATTCTCTGAGCTTTCTGGACTTCCTGAAAGACTATTTCCTTTGCCAGAATGTGGAAGTTCTCCTTCATTATGTTTTCAATTTCTTGGTCTTCCTCTTGTCCTCTGGCATCCCTATGAATTGGATGTTGGAACATTTAAAGATGTCCTGGGTGTTCCTAAGCTTCTCCTCACTTTTTTTAAATTCTTATTTCTTCATTCTGTTCTGGTTGAATGTTTCTTTCTTACTTCTGCTCCAAACCGTTGATTTGAGTCCTGGTTTCCTTCCTGTCACTGTTAGTTCCCTGTAGATTTTTATTTCACATAATGTGATCTTCATTGCTGCCTGGGTCTTTATGCTGTTGAAATACCCATTGAATTCCTGGAACATCCTAGTTGTTCCTCCCGGTTTATCTGCATGCGAATGTGGGACTGTCCTGTCTGCCAGCTGCTGCCTCACCCAGTCCTCCAGACGCTGCTTTGCCGAGAGCCTTCTCTACCTGGCTGCCCGTCTCTGCCCCTCCTAACGGTCTGGATGAGTGTTTCTTCTTTAACTCCTTGGTTGTCAGACTTCCACACAATTTGATTTTCTGTCAGTTCTGGTTACTTTTTGTTTTTAAATTTGTTGTCGTCCTTGTTTTGGTTGTGTGAGGAGGCACAGTGTGTCTATGTATGTCTCCATCTTGGCCAGAAGTCCCAGAAAGCATCTGATCACTTTTAATGCATACAAGTTCTGTCCAGGAAGTATCCAGCCAGGTACTATGAAAAATAGAGACATTTAGTATGCAAGAAGATACAAAAAACATTGTACATAGGACAATGATGCCTCTGCCCCTTTCAAAATAAGCACCTTGGGCCTCACATAGTTCTCCTAGCATCTCTTCCACTGTTTAAAACATTCTGCAAAATCCTTTGTTGGAATTGCAATCAGCTGCCCCCTCATCTTTTCTTGAATCTCATTGATGGTCTGAAATCTCTTCCCTTTCAAAGGTGATTTTAGTTTTGGGAAAAGCCAATAGTTGCAGGGTGCCAAATCTGGGCTGTAGGGGGGCTGAGTCACCTGGGTGATTTGATGTTTCACCAAAAAACTCTGCACAAGAAGTAGTACTTCTTAGTAACTGTTTGGCTTGGGGTGGTGTACTCATGATGGACAATGCCTTCCCAATGAAAAAACACAGTTAGTGTGGTCTTGATCTTGCTGCCACTTTGCCACGCTTTCTTCGGGTGTGAAGAACTATGTGACTTTCATTGGGATGACTGGGCCTTGTTTCCGAATCATAGATCTAGACCCACAACACATCTCCAGTTATGACCTACTTGAGGAAATCTGGTTCATTGGTAGTGGTTTGAATTAAGCCATTAGCAACTGCTGCATGATGTTCCTTCTGTTCTGATAACAGAAGCCATGGAACATATTCTGCCATGACACGTTTCATGCCAAGAGCCTGCATCAAAATCTCGGACATAGTAATTTTTGGAATCCTCAGATCAGCTTCTAGTTCTTGCACTGTTAGTACCTGATCTTTGTTGATTGCAGCCTGTACACATTCAACATTCTTAGATGTTTGCTTGTTGCAGGTCTTCCAGAGCATGGGTCACTTTCAACACATTCTTAACCATTTTTGAAGCATTTGTTGTCACACTTTTCTTGCACTGCACTCATTGCATCATCCCTGAAAGCCTTCTGAATCATCTGCATAGTTAGTTTCCTTGGAGCAATGTTCAAGCTTAATACAAAATTTGATGCAGATTTGTTGCTCTACTTATTGTCATTTTGAATGCAACAGTGGCACAGTACACATGCTCACACAATGGCACCCATCACCCCCACTGACTAGTACAGTGAAGTCCTCATTGTTCATGTATACATTCTAGTCCACTCTCCTTGGCTGCCAGGTCACATTGATGTCACAGAAACTGTTTTCATTATATTAATAATGGCAGGACTTTTTCTGGACTGATCTTGTATATCAGAATTACCTATAAAAGCACAGGAATTACTTTATAAGACTTTGGATTTGCATTATGCTTAATGCATATTACAAAATTTTTTTTTTTAATGTAAATGTGATCTTTTTTTTATTTTATTTACTTATTTTTAGAGAGGGAAGGGAGGGAGACAGAGAGAGAGAGAGAGAGAAACATCAATGTGCGGTTGCTGGGGTTATGGCCTGCAACCCAGGCATGTGCCCTGGCTGGGAATCGAACCTGGGACACTTTGGTTCCCAGCCCGCACTCAATCCACTGAGCTACACCAGCCAGGGCACAAAATTTTTAATTAATATAACTAATGGGTATTTCTAAACTCCTTAAGGGTGTCTTGAATATTCTTCTCCATCTAAACATTTCTTCATTGTGACGTTATTTACAGTGTTTATTGCAAAAGAAAGGTTTTCCTTTTTAAGATAAATTTCAAACTAGGCCCTAATCAAGTTATCACAAGTTTAGAATTAGAAAAATTTGAAATCATGGTCTTTTGTCCATTTTTTCTCTTGTAGTTTTGGTTCTTCTCCCCGCCATTCCACACTTACTTCCTGAATATGTCTTTCAGGGATAGATTTTTCATTACTAGAAGTTCTATTAAATTACAGAAATACATAAAAATTAGGTATCTTTAACATTGCCTCAATGAATCACTGAATTTCCCTTTTTTGTACATATATATATACACACACACACACACACATTCTCACTCAGATTTAGTGGCGTGGCATTCTTCTTCCTTTAGTGAGGGAGATTGTAGACCAAGATGTGGAGGCCCTTGGTATATCCTCTCCTAATATATTTGCCAGCTCTTTGCCTCCAGAAGTCGCTTGAGATTCAGAGGAGTAATTCTGGTGATTATTTGCACTTCTTCCCGCTGGCTGTCTACCTGGAGTCCTGCTAGGACCTGAGCTGGGCGAGTATAAAGGCAAAAAGGGTGCCTAGAGCCAAGAAGAACTGTATATGCCTCAGTAATTTCAAAAGCACTGCTGCTAAGAAAAGCTCCTTTTGTTTCAGAAGCAAAATCTTCTGTGAGATTACAGTGAGAAGACCACAGAAAATAACTGAGTAGATCTAAGAAATATTGCAAGACCAAAAAACAAGAGCAGTGAAGAGCAAGGCAGTCTTTGATGATGGGTTGATGGCCACAGAATGAGGGATTAACATTGGGCAACCTGCCATTTTAACAAATGTACACAAGTTCTGACTTAAGGAATAACAAGAGGGCTTGGATTCTGAGAGAAGGTAGTTAAATACAAACTAGTTAATCTGAGGCACAGAAATAGCATTTACTATGGACTGAATTGTGTCCCTCTAAAATTACTGTGTTGAAGCCCTAATCCCCAATGTAATGGTACTGGACATGGGGCCCTTGAGAAGTAATTAAAGTTAGATGAGATCATGGGTAAGGTTAGGACTTGAACACATGAATTTTGAAGGGAAACCATTCAGTCCATAGCATTCTGCTCCTGGACCCCAAATTTCATGTCCTTCTCATATACAAAATGCATTTATTCTATCCAAACAGCACCAGAAGTCTTAATCATTCCAGGATCAATTCTAAACTCTAAAAATCCAAAGTCTTATCTAAATATCATGTAAATCAGGTATGGGTGAGACTAGAGGTTAAGATTCATCCTGAGGTAAAATTCCTCCCCAGCTATGAACTTGTGAAACCAGACAAGTTATATGCTTCTAAAATACAATGGTGAGATAGGTACAGGATAGACATTTCCATTCCAAAAGGGAGAAACAGAAAAGAAGGAAGAAATAATGATTCCAAGCAAACCAAAAACTTATCAAGGCAAATTCTGTTAGATTTTAAGCCCGAAGAATAATCCTCTTTGGTTCAATATACTACTTTCCGGACTTCCGGCAAGATGGAGGCATAGGTGGACACACCGTACCTCCACACACAACCAAGATTGGAACAACAACAATTTAGAGGCAGAATAACACCCAGAACTGACAGCAAATTTATCTGAATGGAAGTTGGACAGCCAAGAAGTTGAAATAGACCCGTTTATCCGGACTGGTTGGAGGGGTGGAGACAAGCAGCTGGGTGTGGGTCACAGCTCGGCGCAGAGAACAGGGAGAACGGGGTGCATAAGGTAACCAGGAGTGTGTAAGGCATCTGGGACACACAAGATTGCAGTGGGTGGACCCTGAGTACGCAAGCGGCAGCTGGCAGACCCAGTGAGGCAGCGATTGTGGAGCAGGGCAGAGCACATAACCAAGGATCCCAGGGAAGGGGCTGAGGTCCCACAGAGAACGGAGCTGCTGCCATTGTTCCCTCTCGACCCTGCCCTCACATACAATGTCACAATCTAGTGACTGGGGTGCCCAGCCCTGGTGAACACCTAAGGCTCCGCCCCTCACCATAACAGGAGCGACCAGACCCGACCCCCCCCCCAAAAAAAGAGAAAGAGAGACATGGCTCAAACAAAAGAACAAATCAGTGCCCCCAAACTCTTCCTTTTGAGCGACCAAGAGATAGGTAACCTATCAGATGCACAGTTCAAAACACTGGTGATCAGGAAGCTCACAGAATTGGTTGATTTTGGTTTCAAATTAGATGAACAAATGCAGGTTACCATAAAAGAAATGAAGGAAAATGCATAGGGAACCAATAGTGATGGGAAGGAAACTGGGACTCAAAACAGTAGCGTGGACCAGAAGGAAGAAAGAAACAACCAAACAGGAAAGAATGGAGAAATAATAATTAAAAAAAAGAGAGAAGCTTAGGAACCTCCAGGACATCTTTAAACGTTCCAATATCCGAATTATAAGAGTACCAGAAGGGAAAGAGGTAGAGCAACAGATTGAAAACGTATTTGAACAAATAATAAAGGAGAACTTCCCCATTCTGGCAAAGGAAATAGGCTTCCAGGAAGTCCAGGAAGCTCAGAGAGTCCCAAAGAAGTTGGACCCAAGGAGGAACACACCAAGGCACATCATAATTACATTAGCCAAGGTAAAAATGAAGGAGAGAATTCTAGAAGCAGCAAGAGATAAGGGGACAGTAACCTACAAAGGAGTTCCCATCAGACTATCAGCTGATTTCTCCAAAGAGACCTTACAGGCAAGAAGGGGCTGGGAGGAAGTATTCCAAGTCATGTAAGGCAAGGACCTACACTCAAGATTGCTCTATCCAGCAAAGCTTTCATTTAGAATGGAAGGGCAGATAAAGTGTTTCTCAGATAAGGTCAAGTTAAAGGAGTTCATCATCACCAAGCCCTTATTTTATGAAATCTTAAAGGGGCTTATCTAAGAAAAGAAGATGTAAAAAGAAAACATGTATAGTAAAAGGACAGTAAACTCACAATTATTAACAACCACACCTAAAGCAAAACCAAATGAAACTAAGCAAACAACTAAAACAGGAACAGAACCCCAGAAATGGAGATCATATGGAGGGTTAGCAACAGGGGAGTGGGAGGAGAAGAGAGGGCGAAAAGGAGCAGAGAACAAGTAGGATAGATTGTAGGTAGCAAATAGACAGGGGGTGGGCAAGAATAGTATGAGAAATGTAGAAGCTGAAGAACTTATGACACATGGACATGAACTAAAGGGGGGACGTGGGTGGGAGAGGGTGCACAGGGTGGAGGGGAGTAAAGGGGGGAAATGAGACAACTGTAATAGCATAATCAATAAAATATATATTTATATATATACATGTATATATATACATGTATATATATATATGTATGTATGTGTATGTATGTGTGTATATATATATATATATATATATATATATATATATATATATACTGCTTTCCACAGCCACTAGGGCTGTGGCTCTGCTTCTGTAATTCTCTCCCCAAGACAGACTATGTTGTTGAAACTGAGAGGGAAGTCCTGATAATCTCTGAATTGCATTTTCAGTTCTCTTTTCTTGAAAAACAGAGCATGTTTGCAGCTGAAGGGCTCTATGGTATAGTCTTATAGGATATAAACTATTTGCCAGTCTTCGCTTTTTTTTTCCTCCTGTTCCCTTTAGTTCTAACTGGTGTGTCTTTACTGGCAAAAATCCCCATTTCTATTACTGGCTTCTGGTGAAATGGCTGATTAAGCCCATAAACTTAACCCATGATCTCTTTATCAAAAGGTTGCTCAGACACTCAGTGTTCTCTTCCAAACAAGCTTTCCCATTTTTTTGTGTGATATAGATATGCTGGGAATTTCCCAAATCTTCAAGTTCTGGTTCCTTTTTGCTTAACAATTCCTTGCTCAATTTCTCTCTTTTCTTATTTTACCATAAGCATTCTAGAGGACCTAAGCTGATTTCCTTGACACTTTGTTTAGAAGTCTCCTCAATTAAATATCCAATTTTATCACTCGTGACTTCTACCTTCCCTAAAACATTTGTCAGGTTCTCTGCCATTTTATGACAAGTATTGCCTTTCCACCAGTTTCCAGTAATGTTCCTCATTTCCATCTAAAAACTCACTAAATCAACCTTAACATCCATATTTTCAGCATGTACCTCAAAAGTCATTCAGCCTATACTCATTTCTGTTGCACAGTTTCAAACACCTTCACAGTTTTAGTTATTTGTTACAGCGGGACTCCACTTCCAAAAATCTGTATTAGTTAGATCAGGCTGCTATCATATAATACCATAGACCTGGCGGTTTAAACAACAGACATTTATTTCTCACAGCTCTAGAGGATAGGAAGCCCAAGATTAAGGTTTTGGCTGATTTGATTCCTGGTGAAGACTCTTCTTGTTTTGCAGATGATTGCCTTCCACCTTTGTTCACACAGTGCAGAGAGCTCTGCAATTCCCTCCACTTCTAATAAGGGCCCTAATCCCATCATACAAGCCTCTCATGACTTCATATAAACCTAATTATCTCCTAAATGCCTCATCTCCAAATACCATCACAATGAAGGTTAAGGCTTCAATATAAGAATTTTGAAGGGGTATGATTCAGTCCATAGCACATGCTATTTGTTATGTAGGAATTTGGTTAAATTTTGTCTCAGGCATTTATTAGATATATAATGCATGACTGATCACACAGAAAATTAAAATATATGATTTTTTCCCCTTGATACTAGCATTATAATACACTGGGTGTTTCATTTTTATTTTGTGTCCAAGTTGGTGCTTTCCTGGCAACCTCATTAACATGGAAGTGCAGAGGCAGGATGGTGCAGTGGTCAAGATCTTGAATTCTGGAGCCTGGATTTGAATCTCTATCCAGAGTAGTGTAGTAACTTGGCTCATGTCTCTGACTCCTCATTCGTGAAATTTCTATATATATATATGTGTGTGTGTGTGTGTACACATATATATCAGAGCTGTTTTGAGAATAATGTGTATAATGCTCTTAGCTGAGCACATAGAAATAATCCATTGCATGTAAGACAAAAAAGGGCAAAGCGTGGCTAAATGAAGAAGCCTATGGTAGTTGGTTGAGAGGATGAAGCTGCACTCACAATTGGCAATCAAGGCAGTGCAGTCAGTAGTAAAGGAGGTTCCATCACACTCTCTTTAACATTGGTTCACTTGCTAGATGTTCTTGTTCTCATTTTAAAAAGCTGTTTATCAAAGGCTCCAGAGGGAAAGTAGAAGATGACCATAGTTCAGAAGAAAAGTAGGTAGGGAGAGAAAAAAATAAGCTAATGGAAGAATACTAGCAATCCACTAGACCCATCTGCTTCTGAAATGAGTGCTACCTCTTCTACCCTATTTTTCATAGTACTTCTACTTGATTCTGTTGGGCACATGTAGAATTTTAGAACCTTGTGTTCTGTGAAATATGTACCAACATGGGGGAAGGTTGAACATTTTTTTTTTCAATGAATCTTATTTTTGTAAATGAATTGACTGGTTACTGTAAACATGCTTTATAAACACTGTGATACATGGTTCATTATTTCCTTTTGAAGATTCTGAATTGGTAAATTTTGCTCAGCTTTTCAGTTTAACTTTGTAAGTAGTCTGAAGATCAAGCTGTACCAGCTTTTTACTCTGTAAATTTTGCAGTAGTCTTTTAACCAAAAGCAATAAAATGTGACCTACTAAATCTAACATCATGAACTATTTGTAATCTTGTTTTTGACTAAGAGAAGTTATTTTTGTGCAAGGCTACTAGAATTCCATAAAAATACAATGTAAGAATTCACCACAATGACCCCATCCAATTTAAAATCAACTTGCTTTTTCTTGAGCACAATTCACATTACCAACCAGTGATGAATGATGTTAAATGTAATGATGATTGTTAAGAGGCCTCAATCTAAAATGTAAAATGTGGTGTTCATACACAAACTCATGGTTGTCAGACGGGAGGGGCAGTTGGGGGATAGGTGAAAAAAGATGAAGGGGTTAAGAAGTACAAATGACCAATAATATAAACAGTCATTGGGATGTAAAGTACAGTGTTGGGAATATAGTCAATAATACTGTAATAACCATGTTTCGTGTCACATGGGTACTAGATTTATCAGGATGATCACTTCATAAGTTATAAATGTGTAATCATGGGGATGTAAGCCTGAAACTAAAATAATATGGTATGCCAATCATAATTTTAAAAATGAAAATGAAATATAAAGTAAAAAAAATATTGTTCATATTTTTGTTTTCAAAATAATCTTCTATTAATGCTGATTTATTCCTTGACCTGAGAGTCATTTAGGGATTTGACTGTTCCTAAGTGTTCAGGTAATCTTTAAAGATTACTAGCTATGTTTCAATGCATCATGAAAACATTAGCTATACAAAGTTTTCTTTTTGAAAGTTTAAGACTCTTCCAAGATTTAATGTATTCTTTTTTTAAAAAATTAAATTTTGGGGGTTAAGTATTATTATTTTTTAAAGAATATTTCATAGTGGCTAGCTCCTATCAGAAATCCATTACCCCACCCTAAATGAGATTTTTCCCAAGCACCCTCAAATCAGTGGAATTTCACCTGATCCACTCCCCCCCGTGTAGAATTGATCACTACCCTCCTTCTGCTCCCACTGCTATGGTAGCACCTATGATACATTATTGCATATATTTTTCACATAGCGAGTTCTTTGAATACAGGTTTTCTCTTATTCATTTTATTTATTTTTATTTTTTTTAAAATTTTATTTATATTATTTTTTAGAGAGGGAAAGGGAGAGAGAAAGAGTGGGAAAGAAACATCAATGTGTGGTTGCCTCTTGCACCCACCCCTCAATGGGGACCTGGCTAGCAACCCAGGCATGTGCCCGGACTGGGAATCAAATCAGTGACCCTCTGATTCGCAGGCTGGCACTAAATCCACTGAGCCACACTAGCCAGAGCTCTCTTATTCATTTTAATGTTCCCTGTATCTGGCAGAGTCCATGGAAGGTATGAAAAAAAGTATTTTCCAAATTAATGAAAAAAAGAAAAATTGTTCTTATGTGGTAAGTCAGGAGAGAGATGCAGGGCAAGCCTGGCACAGCTAATCACATTTGACCTTGATGTTATCAAACAAATGACTACTATTCACAATTTATATTTTAATAAAAATTCCTGAGGCAAAATTTTGTTATAAGAGTAAAATAGTCATCTGAAAAGATAAAAATAAATTGTATTTACCTAATGTAATCCACTGTCCAGAATCTGAAAGTAACTTCAAATTAAGAATAACATTTGGGTCTTTGAAAAAAGCCTGAAATACAAATTTGAGGGAAACAAGTTAGATACTTTATTATAAACAATAATAAGAACTAACTTTTAAAATAACTATAGTAAAATCTCATTTAATTGGGGAAAGATAATTTTAAATTGGTAAAATGTCTAAGTAATAAATGCTTTATAAAGAAATGAAGTTTTATTACCTTTAAGTTGGCACAGTATGAATGACATTGTATATCAAATTACAGGTATCTCTGACACTTAATAAAGAGAAAATAATGATTTACAATGAAAAGGAAGAGGTTATATAATGTTTGAGAATTTTGTTTTCTTTCATTCTTGTTTTCCCAATTAATTGTCTTGGTAATCACCACCGCCTCTCCTCAACTAAAACAAAATATAAAAGTGTGTGTCAGCTTAATTCTATCCAGGAAGCACCATAGATAAGTCATAGGTTTGACTTCTTAAAAATAAAAATTTTCTATATGACAAAAGAAAATAAAGTGGTCAAGTTTTAGTTTCAAGAACCAGCAGCTGACTCAGGCTGAAACCATCAGAAGAGAAACTTATTGAAGTATCTCAGGCAGTGCACATAATTTTCAGGAGATGGAAAGGATTGGTTAAAGGCCCAGCTCTGGGAACAATCCAAAATCATACATAGAACTGCCCTGGTGAGGTAACAGTCTTCCTTGCTGCAGCCCCATCAGGTACTAAAGGAAACGATCACCACCCATTCTCCTCTCTAAGGCCAGTGCTGTGCCAGGACTGCCCTGCCTGAAGCTGAATGCCTCTGCCATCACCTCTGCCAGTGAAATGGGTTCTCTGTGCACCTCTTTCCTTAAGTTGCTCACTTTGAAATCCCAGTCCTGCACTGATAAGTTTGATTGGTAAACCTGGACCCCAGGTTTGTGCTGAGTGCAAAGGAGGCAAGTGTTGTAGGTTTTACTTTGGATTTCCTAAAAGTAAAATGACCCCCAAATCATATGTATGTTCAAAAGGGGCTAGGCAGTCAGTAAAAATACTGATGTCTATGAGAGCAATAAAATATAATAAAAACAATAGATTGGGAGAAAATATTTGCAACAAATATGATTTTTTAAAAAAACAGGAGCTAACATTCCCAATGGTTAAGATTTTAAAAAGTCTAATTTGAACATGGCCAAAGGATATAAAAAGTCACATATAAATGCAAATAGCCAATAAACTTATAAAAAGATGCTCCACTTCAAGACCAGTGAGGAGAAATGAAAAACAAAAAACAAACAAACAAAAACACCCCAGAAGACATTACTTTTACCCATTACATTGGCAAAATTTAAAGACTGGTAACTTTGGCAAAAGTACCAGGAACTATGCACTCACACACACGGCTGGTGAAAGTATAATTTTTACAACCTTTCGGGAAGTAACTGGATATTAATCTTGAACATTAAAAACATGCATATTTTATGATCCAACAAATTCCACTCTTGGGTATGTGTCCTGCAGAAATAAAACCACCGACAGATTAAGATTTATGTACAATATAAGAATTTTTTATAGCATTATTTGCAGTGTAAAAACCTGGAAACAGGTTTTCAGTGTCCATCAACTGAAGAATGGTTGAATAAATTACAGTACATTTACACTAGATGGTATTCTGTTACTGAAAAGAAAGTATGTGTTAGAATAGAATGTAGGCTCCACAAAAGTAGGAGCTCTGTTTTTCTTACTAACTGCTATATTCTCAGGACTAAGAATGGGGCCTGGCACATAGCAGTTACTCAATAAACATCTGTTGTATTGACTCTGAAGGAAAACCATAAGCCTTTTGGGTAGAAAGAGTAGTTTAAGAGTAATGTGTATGATAAAAAACAAGATACAGCCTCTATTTATATGAATGTAAAGAAAAGTATGGAAAAATATATACCAAAACATTAATGAAAGTAACCTCAGAAGTGGTGGCTGCAGTGTTGTGGGAATGGGAGGCAGGTGGAGAAGGCAGGGGATAAGATTAGATGAGAATAGAGAATGATTGTTGACTCTATGAACTGTTCTTTGTGCTTAGATTGTTTAAATAAATATTTCTCTTATTTCAACATTCCTTTCAAGCTATCACTCTTTTCCTAAATAGCTTTTTGAAAGAAGAATCCATCTATTTCACCTCTCTACCAGTTATTCCTGTGTCTGGCTCCTGCTCCCATTACTCAATTAAAAATATACCTGACTTCCTAACTCCAAAATCCAATGGACACAGTTCCTGCCCTCATGGAGTTTACAGACTGAGAAGGGAGATATTACTAACATGCCATGATTTTTATTAAGAAGCGCCAGGTATTATAGAATTACATAATAGGAAGATCTAATCTAATGATGTTGGGAAGAAAGGTTAATGCAGAAAGAACATTTAGGTTTAGATCGAAAGGTGAGTATTAGGTAGCTGGGCAAAGGCACATACTGGTAAATGTTTAACAACTGATACTCCTTCCTATCCCACAAAAAGTCCTGATTCATAGCATCTGCTGATTTCCAAGGTGGATTCTAAGCTGCTAACAGTTTAGCAATTAGCAAAGATCCCTGAAAATTTAGCAGTCATGCTGTGCTGATCTGGTTCTAGCATGATACTGGAAAGATTATATTTTTTTAAGGTGGAGAAAATGGTGAATTTATGGTCCTTCATGTGAGAAAGGAGGGGCATCCCGTTCAAGAAAAGTAGAGAGGTTCAGTGTGACCAGAGTTCGAGAGGTAATGGTCAGATGAGGTTGGGGAGTGTAGACCTTGTAAGTCAAGTCAAAAATTTTTACCTTGATCTAAGATTGACCTAGCTTGATCAGTATTTTTATCTAAGAGCAATAAAGGGCATTTAAGGAATTAAAACAGAGAAAAAGTGATTAGAGTTATTTTTAGAAGTTCATTCTGGCTGTAGTAAAGAGAATGAATTGAAAGGTGTCAGAGAGTGGTTAGGAGGGAGGCTTCTGCTGTAACCCAGGAAGGTCTGATACTCACATGAGTCAAGCCCATAGCAAGTAGGGAAATACAGAAATAGATGGATTAAATGAATATTTAGGAGGCAGGGACAAAGGGAGCCAGAGGAATCAAAGATGACTCCTGGAAATTTTGCGTGAAGGCACCATGCAAATGAATGTCATTTAATGAGAAAGGGAACAGTTCAGAGTGAAGATTAATACATTCAACAAGTATTTGTGAGTGTCTACACTTTGCCAAGCAAAACAATGTCCCTGTTCCCATGGAGTTTACGTTTAGTGATGGAGGACAAAGATAAACATCTTATAGGTGTCACACACACTCAATTACATAAAGTAAGTTTTCCTCAAAATTATTCCTCAGAAAAAAAATTTGCCTTATGACTTTACAAAGTCTTTCAAAGTAAAGATGGTATGTGCAACTATTTTAGTTTAGATAACATACATGTTTGAAAAGTAACAAGCTGGGATTAACCTCAGTCAGTACTGGTTTTGAATGCTTTTTAAGAGGTCTTCTGTATAAATCAGTAAAAGGGGGACATTTAATTAAGATTTAGCAATTTTTCCTGGGGAATGACAACTTACAATTATGTTTAGGTATCACTATAAATGGAAGTAGGCTAAGTGGCCTGCAGTGAATTGATCTGGAGCCAATGGAAGTAAGTCCTCATGAAGGCCCCTCATAAAGGACTATGGTGGTTATGCTACTGGGATTAAAATTATAGATCTAGAGAATTAAAAAAAAAACACCCTACCCTAATGTATGCAAATGGTATTTTGGGTTTGTTAGAGAATTTCCAATGAGGCATTAGAAGGGATTCTCTGCATCTCAAATAGCTTTAGGAAAGCTGATGTGTTTCGGAAAAAAATATTAGATATTCATAATTATGGTGATAACAAAGATACTGATGATAAAATGCATGTGAAGATTTAAATAAACTTGTTTCATAAAATATTTGAAAGTATTTCTAAATTAATATATTTTCTACATAATTTTTAATGTGTATCTACTATATGCCGCATATATGAAATAGAAGTACATACTTGACTGTATCATCTATATGGCACACTGCTGGTTTCTGATCCAATATTAATCCTCTCTTCTCCCTTAAGGAATCCCAATTTTATTTGGGAAAGTTGCTTGCTCAGCTAAAAGTCTGCACTTCTAGTCTCTGTGGTATGTGGTATGAGGTGTATGCAGTCTAGTCATGAAAGGTAAGCAGAAGTGTTGTGCAGACCCTAGGAAAGCTCTGTTAATTAAGGAGCTTCCCTGCAGTTTATGTGGAAGATTCCCCTCATTATCCTGAATCCTATGGTAAAGATGCCAACACTGTATTCTGAGCCCAGTGCTCCCTTGAGATTCAAAGTGAGATCTTATATTCAACTGTCTAGGATATTGCCACCTAGATATACCTCATGTTCAGTGTGCCTAAAAGTGAACTCATTTTGTTAGCATTTTCTATGTGTTTAATGGTATCATCTGCCACTGGTAAACCAAATCAGAAACTTAGTTGTCCTACATGTCCCCCTCTGCCTCAGTTCTTACTCTCAGGATTTTATCAGTACTTGTGTATTGCCTTTTTCCTAAATATCTCTCTGGGCCATTCTGGTGCTACTTTTTTTTTTCTTGGTCCAACTGTCTTAAATGAGACCATCACTATATACTGTCTCAGTGCTTCCAGACTCAGTCCTAACTATCTACCCTCCATACTTCTGCCACAGTGATCTCAGTATTTTACATTTTGCTGTCTTGATGAAAGCCTTTCAGTTACTCTTCATTAGCTAGATAAAGCTCAAACTCTTTTGCATAGCTCAAAAAGTTCTTCTAAAGTATCATTCCACCCATGTTTCTAATGCTGTCTATCTGACCCCCACTTGTCTATCTGACAAACTTCTTCACATCTTTCAAGTGACTTGTTGTTTTGAAACCCTCCTCTGACCACCTCAGTCAAAAATAATCACTTTCTTTTTTGTGCCACCACAGTACCTTGTGCACATGATAGATCTGATATCATTGCTCACTCTGCAATGCAATTTTTGGTGCTTCCTTCTCCTTAATTGTCTTGTTTATCTGTACAGATCTAGGAACTAAAGAAATGTTTGCTGGATGAATGTTTCCTTCCTTCTTTCCAACCATTTACTACTTCACATATGAACTTTGGAACAGTATTTGTTTTTAAATTGAAAGGAAAAATCCAATATCTGGAATTCTAGTTCAAGCAATACCCTTTGTTTAGTTATGATGTTTTATAGTATTATAGAAATGACATGGATATTTAAGTCAGAAGGCCTGGATTTTGCCACTTGGTGGACATTCTTGCACAGATTATTTAACCATTCTGAGCCTTAGTTTCCTTACCTCTAAAATGGGGCTTGAAACACCAAATTTACCAGATTGTTATAAAGATTAGTGACAAATGAATAAAAGGTGCTGAAAGCTAATCTAGCAAACAGTAGTTACTGTTGCTATAGAAAAACACTTTGTAAAGTAGTATACAAATGTTAACAATATGAGCCAGGTATTTGTTAAGTATTTTGCATATATTATTTTCTTTAATTTTCATAGCAATTCTCCCAAATATTCAATAGTATTTTTATATTCAAACATACTTATGTGTCATTTTGCAGAAAAATAAATGGAGGCCGAAGAAAATTAAGTAACTTGCCCAATATCATGTAAGTGGCAGAACCGGAATCTGAACACAGATAGCTAACTAGAGGACAAATCAAGCGGATCCAGGATTTATATGGCCTTAAAGCTTACATAATTTTAGGGGCTCTAAGCATACAAAAACATCTGTTTTTGAAAATTTTCAAAAACATATGACCATGTGACCATATTGGTAGAGTCAGAGTTCTTTGGAAGGGGCTTCCACAAGGGAGAAGCTTGAGTGAGGGGTCCTGAAGATTCATTAGCTTCAATGGAAATCCCCTGCTGAGCCACGCTCTTAACCACAGTGCTTTATTTCCTTCAAATTATTTACGTGAGCAAAAATCATTGTATGAGCACATTTCTTTGCACTGAAATGTGGAAATAATACCATTTACCTAACAGGAAAAAAAATAGGACAAACATGAAGATTCTGAATATTAGAAAAAATTGCCTGGTATTGAGGAAATTGGTTGTGCATTATGGATGAGTCTTGAATCTACTGATGAACTTTGTGTCTACTGCACAACCCGAATGAATTCTATAATGTCCTCCATGAAATTTTTCCCAACACCAATGCTCCCCCATTGAGTGGTCTTTTTTTCTGTGCCTAGGGCACCTGATATATTCCCCGTTATGTCAATTATGTTATAAAGAATACTTTACATTTCTAGCTTCCAAACTATATGCTTTGCAAGCTGAGATCAGATCTTTTTAACAACTTCCAGCAGGGCATATAGAAAGAATAAGTGACTTATATTAAAATTTTCATAGTACTCTCAAATTCAGTGAATTAAATCCTGATCATCATCTTTAAAAAAAAAAATCATTAAAGGGAGAACCAGTGCTAGCATAAATGAAAAGTATAAAACTATAAAAATCTAACCATGAATAT
Organism: Phyllostomus discolor; assembly: GCF_004126475.2. Classification (NCBI taxonomy): domain Eukaryota; kingdom Metazoa; phylum Chordata; class Mammalia; order Chiroptera; family Phyllostomidae; genus Phyllostomus; species Phyllostomus discolor. The sequence continues at coordinate 102,027,718 of NC_040908.2, read as the reverse complement.
TTGAGAAATGTCATCATCAACAGTGTTATAATAGCATTATATTAACATTATAACACTATCTTAGGGAAAGAAAAATAGACATTTAACCCATTTACCCTCTGTTAAGGATTGAATTAGTGTGCTCACCAAAATCCATGTCCTTCCTGGAACCTCAGAAAGTGATCTTAGTTGGAAACAGGATTATTGCACATATAGTTAGTTGAGATGATGTTTTACTGGAGTAGGGTGGGCCCTTAATATTTACTGTTCTTATAAAAAGAGGAGACATAGACACAGCCACATGAAAGGAGAGGGCTAAGTGACTTTGACAGGGGTAGCAGCAAGTGAAGGAGTGCCCAGGAGTGCTGACAACCACTAGAAGATAGGAGAAGGTTAGGGAGGATTCTTCTATAGATTTCAGAGGGAGCATAACCCTGCTGTCCCCTTGACTTTTAACTTCTCACTTCTAAAACTGTGAGACAATACATTTCTGTTGTATTAAGGCACCTCTTTTGTGGTACTTTGCTACAGCAGCCCTGGGAAACTAATATACTGTCACAGTAAATATTTTACTTTATAAATTAGGCTATTTTCTTCACTGTACTTATTGGCAGTCTTGCCACAGGCCTGTAAGGTCCCTGAAAGCCAGGCTTGTCTGTCTTGTTAGGTCTTGTATCCCTAGCACTTGACAGAATTTCTAGCACATGGTAGGCCCTTAGGAAGTTTTTGAGAATGAGTGAATAAATCAATGCCTGAGGACAAGAATGGCAAAGATAATATCACAGATCATAACATTATTTTCCATTCAACTGAGGAGAAAACACCCAGGAATTAAAGTAACATGAATGAATTTTAACTAATGCACCCGAACGTGTACTTTCAGGTTTTTCCCTTTTCAAAGCACTCATGTCTAGTAGCTAAAAGACTTATTCCTTTTGTTGGAATTCCTCATTTGGAACTGCTGGTAGAGCCTGCTCTCACAAAGGTTGATTTGATTTTGAAGAACCAAAAGTAATTTGAAGCTAAGCCTAGTAATTAAAGCTGGTGATAAAGCTGGGTAATAATACTAAAAAATGAGGTAGAGACTGATTCCCCAGAGAGAAAGACACTGACTTTCCAAAACAGTAAAGGTCTCTGTGGAAGGATACAGCAGATGGGCAAAAGTATGGTGATGGGAAATATAAAAGAGCCTTTTAAAATTTATCACCTGCATCTTTCATTATTCTCAAGCTCCACGAAAACGACATCACTAAGTAATCGAGTGTGCACAACAAGAATCTATGCCTAAGTGGGGGGAAAAAATCAAAATTAGTAGAGACGCAAGAAGTCTTCAACGCCCATACCAACCATAACGAAATCATCCTTCCGGTAGGCCTGAAACACCTGGTCAAACCCGAACGCCTGTGCCTTGATTCTGCCCAGCATGGACCTGGAGCAGAGGAAGGAAAAAAAGTCAGCTTCGCCCTGGCACCCCTAAGAACACATTCGGCCACTCCCACCCGCAGAACCCCTGCGCGTGTGTCACTGCTGCCTCGCGGTTTCACCCAAGATAGGGCCGCCCCAATCCGGCCCACGTCTCCACGGCCGGGAAGGACGAGGGGCTCTTCTATTCTTGCCCCTAGGCCTCTCACCACTGGCGGAGCCGGCTAGTGGTCTCCTTGGTGCTTAGAGACTGGAAGGTTTTCTGAGGCAGGTATCTGAAGTAGTAGCCTTCCAAATCACCCCGCTCCCCTTCCGCCATTGTGGTCTCCGCTGCGTCCAAATGGGGCCGTTTCCATAGAGACACAGCGGCCGACGCTGTGAGGGCGGGGCTGGCGGGGCCCAGCGTACACCTGGGTCGCAACGTGCAGCATAACAGCCGGGGTGTTCTGTCAGGAGAGGAAATCAGCTTTGGCTTCCCTGGGGGCTGGGGTCCACGCTGTTCCCCCGTCCCAGGGCCCTCCACTCCTCCACCCCTGGCCTAGCGGTTATGGTAACTAGGGGTACGAGATGAAGAAAAATTGCCAATACATTGTTGTAAAAATTCTCTTAATTACTTTGCATGGGTTGTTTTACTGTCTCAGATGCTGCAGTCTTGGATGCATAGTTATTTAAGTTTGGTGACTCAAACATTTCTGAAGAAAAATTCTGACTTAATTAGGTTTATCTATTTTGGAAGACAAATGTCTATGTGACTACTTGGGAAAATATTCTGTTATACCACCTGGCTCTTTTTGTAAAGTTGCACCTGAAGACTAAAACAAATTACAAATTTTCTATACGCATTGCAGACAATATCCTGTTTAATAGAAACACATGTTTCTTACCTTATATTGAAAATTACCTTTTGTGTCTATAATCCTTATTGTTATTTTCTGTCTAATTGCAGTGTATCTGGCTTCAGAATACCGGTATAGTTTTTCCTATCCCTTTGCTAATTCCTTTTCCTTTCCCCTTAGTCTTCAAAAACTGATCTTGATTATTCCTTAGTCAGCAATAGCAGGAGAGACAGGGAGAAAAGCACATGCCCACAGAGAATAGTTTTTTCCACCATTGATAAGTACTCCATTGTTTGCTATACGACAACTTAAACTTTTGTGTTGTTTACAGTTTGAGGGTATTTTCAAAGTAGCCATGAACAGTCAGGTGCATATCTTTTGATGGATTTATGCACTCATTCCTGTTGGAAACATAACCAAGATTGGAAGTGCACAGTCATAGGGGATAGTGGTTTTATGAGATACTGCCAAAAAGTTTTCTAAAGTAGATCAATTTACACCCCAGCCAGCAATGTGTGAGATTTCCAGTTGTTCTACATTTTTGCAAACACATAACCATTACGATGAGGGCTTGTATTAATTTCTCCTTGTGATTTTAAGTTTGCATTTCCTTGATAGTTAATGTTGTCCAGCAATTTTTTTATATACATATTGGCCATTTGGATATCTTCTTCAGTGAAGAGCCTATTCAAGTGTTTTGTCCATGAAACATTGCCAGTCTCTTTTTTGTTTATAGGAGGTTTATAATCCTCTGGATGAGTCCACTGCCAGAAATACAAGGCCTGTCCAGAAGGTATCCAGCCATGTAATATGAAAAATAGAGACATTTATTGAAGAAGATACGGGGTACATAGCACAATGACACCTCAGTCCACTTTGAAGTAGGCACCTTGGGATCTCACACAGTTCCCCAATCGCCATCAGCTGCCCGATCAAATTTTCCTGAATCTCATCAATGGTCTGAAATCTCTTCCCTTTCAAAGTTGATTTTAGTTTTGGGAAAAGACAGAAGTTGCAGGGTGCCAAATCTGGGCTGTAGGGGGGCTGAGTCACCTGGGCGATTTGATGTTTTGCCAAAAAACTGTGCACGAGACATGATGCATGAGTGGGTGTATTGTCATGATGAAGCTGCCAATCACCAGTTGCCTGTAGACGTGGGCTTCTGAATCATCTGAATAGTTTCTATGGAGGAATGTTCAAGCTTAACATAAAATTTGATGCAGATTCATTGCTCTGCTTGCTCATTTTGAATATGACAGCCACACAGTACACAGCTCACTGAATGGCATCTACTGACCACAGACTAGTACAGTTAAGTTGTCCTTGTTCATGCATGCATATTCCAGTCTACTCTCCTTGGCTGCCAAGTTACACCTATGCAGTGCAAACCGTTATTGTATTAGCAATGGCTGGACTTTTTCTGGACAGACCTTCAACATTTTGCAAATATTTTCCTTTTAGTCTGTTGCTTGCTTACAGCTTTAATGCTCAACAATTCTTCCTTTAACGAAGTCCAATTAAGTTTCTTTTATGTACCTCTTTTTTTTTTGGCCTACACAGACTCATGGAGCTATTCTCACATTTATGTCCATGATGCAGCTCAAAACTTCTTTTTAAATATATTTTATTGATTATGCTATTACAGTTGTCCTAGTTTTCCCCCTTCACTCCCCTCCACCCTGCACACCCTCTCCCACTCACATTCTTCCCCTTTAGTTCATGTCCATGTGTCATATATATAAGTTCTTTGGCTTCTACATTTCCCATACTATTCTTGCCTTCCCCCTGTGTATTTTCTACATACCATCTATGCTCCTTATTCTCTGTACCTTTTCTCCCTCTCTCCTCCTCCCAATCCCCTGTTGCTAACCCTCCATGTGATCTCTATTTCTGTGGTTCTGTTCCTGTTCTAGTTGTTTGCTTAGTTTGTTTTTGTTTTAGGTGTGGTTGTTAATAATTGTGAGTTTGCTGTCATTTTCCTATACATGTTTTTTATCTTCTTTTTCTTAGATAAGTCCCTTTAATGTTTCATAAAATAAGGGCTTGGTGATGATCAACTCCTTCAACTTGACCTTATCTGAGAAGCACTTTATCTGCCCTTCCATTCCAAATGAAAGCTTTGCTGCATAGAGCAATCTTGGATGTAGGTCCTTGCCTGTCATGACTTGGAATACTTCTTTCCAGCCCCTTCTTACCTGCAAGGTCTCTTTGGAGAAACCAACTGACAGTCTGATGGGAACTCCTTTGTAGGTAATGGTCTCCTTGTCTTTTGCTGCTTCTAGGATTCTCTCCTTCAGTTTTATCTTGGGTAATGTAATTATGATGTGCCTTGGTGTGTTCCTTCTTGGGTCCAACTTCTTTGGGACTCTTGAGCTTCCTGGACTTCCTGGAATTCTATTTTCTTTGCCAGAATGGGGAAGTTCTCCTTTATTATTTGTCAGACAACTTTTCCACTTATTGCTCTTCCTCTTCCCCTTCTGATACCCCTATACTTCGGATGTTGGAATGTTTATAGTTGTCTTGGAGGTTCCTAAGCCTCTCCTCATTATTTTGAATTCTTGTTTCTTCATTCTTTTATGTTTGGTTGTTTCTTTCTTCCTTCTGGTCCACACCATTGATTCAAGTTCCAGGTTTTTTCCCATCACTATTGGTTCCCTGTGCATTTTCCTTTATTTCACTTAGTATAGCCTTCAATTTTTTCATCTAATTTGTGACCAAATTCAACCAATTCTGTGAGCATCTTGATCACCAGTGCATTGAACTGTGCACTGATATGTTGGCTGTCTCTTGTTCAATTAGTTGTATTTGTTCTGGAACTTCAATCTGTTCTTTCATTTGGGCCATTTTTTTGGTCTCAGTGTGCCTGTTACATAGCGAGGGGTGGAGCCTTAGGTGTTCACCAGGGCGGGGCAACCCACCTTGCTGTGTTATGATGCTATTTGTTGGGGAGGGGCCCAAGAGGGAACAATGGCGCTTGCTCCACTCTCTGCTGGATTTTAGTCCCTTCTGCTGCTTCCCCCAAACAAACTGGGCCCTTCTGGTGCTGATTCCCAGGTGGGTGGGCTTGTGTACATTCTAGGACGCTGTGGGTCTCTCCAGTGAACTCTCCTGTGAGTCTGGGAGTCTCAACCCCCACAGGTGTTTTCAATTGGTGTTTTGAGGCTTTATTTCCTGGTGCTGGGACCCTGGGTTGTGCAGTCTGTCTTGCTCCCTAGTTTTGTCTGGTTTATCTACTCGAGAATGTGGGACCACTGGGTCTGCCAGCCGCTTTGGGCGCTGTGCCCCTGCACAATCTGCCACCTCGCTGGGTTCCCCCGCTGCCACCCAGTGCCCGGGGTCCACCAGCCACCGCTTTTTTTGCCTTGACCCCTCTCTGCCTGGCTGCCTGACTCCACCCCTCTTACCCAGCTCAAAACTTTTTAAAAGCTCATTTTATGTTTTCCATGTTTTTCTATTTGACCTAGCTCTATACATGATAAGAACATTGAATATTTCTATCCCATTGAATTTAAGTGACCCTTAAAAAAATCTGGTAATTGTTTATGCTTAAAACTTTATAAAAGCATTTTCCACAGGACCTAACCATATAGTAATTTTTCTAGTTTTCTCCAACTTTACTAAGATATAATTGTCATGGAATAAATGGCAAATATTAAAAATGTACTGTGTGACAAAATTTGATATATGTATTCTTTGTGTTTTTCAAAATCCCCAAATAAAAATATAGATATAATAATTTTCATTTTGGGTTTATGATGCTGATTTAGCCCTGACTGGTGTGGCTCAGTTGGTTGCACATCATCCCACAAAGCAAAAGATTGTGGTTTCGGTTCCCATTCCTGGGCAGGGTACATGCCTAGGTTGTGGGTTCAGTACCTGGTTGGAGCACATATGAGAGGCAACTAATTGATGCTTCTCTCTTACATCAATGTTTCTCTCCCTTGATTTATGTCTCTCTCCTCCTCTCTCTGAAAACAAGTAAACAAAATATATATTTATAAAAAAGATGCTAATTTAAGTTTAGAAACGTCTTTGCTTATTTTTTGCATTACTCAAAAGTAAATCATTTTTATTGTGTTGAAGAAACTCATTATCTTTTTTTTCAACCTTATAGTTAGTGATTCTATTTTGAGTATGTAGTCTTAAAGTGCAATGTTTACTTGGAAATTAATAGTTTTCTAATTGTTAGCTGTCATTTAAATAGGCATGATTGATGTACATTCTATACAACCAACTTTATTAATTTGAGCTTGACAATGTTTTTACTTTAGTATCTCCCTATCATTGTTAAACTTAAAAAATCACAGAAATGACACATGTTTAATAGAGAAATGAGGATGCAAAAAGAGTACAAATACACATAATCCCAGAGACATAATTTTTCAAGTTTTTGGAACAATGAAGAATATTTTCCTTAGGAAGATTTACCAGATAAAGATGTGTTTAGTCTAAATTTCGTTGACTCACACTTTAAGAAACCTTGGCCAGGCAAGTATATGTTGGAGATGGGGGCATCCTTTTATACTTATCATTTAATTTTTAATTTTTTAATTTTTTTCTTTATTTTTGACACTATTACATGTCCCCATACCCCCTCCAAACCTTTCATATGTGCAAAGCAGTCCTCACGTTGTGTTTAGTTTTACATGTTTGTGGGGTTTTTTAATCTTTATTGACTATAATGATCAGTTTTGGTATTTTCACAGTATAACTATGTTAATGGCATGGAAATATAGTCAGATCAGAAATACATTTCAGCTCTAGTGTCTAGGTTTCCTCACCTGTAAATTGAAGATAAATTTTTATTTTTTACTTCATGAGGTTATCATAAAGATTAGTTACTTGGTATGAAGTGCTTTTCACAATGACTGACACAATGTATGGTAGTCTTTAATATTAATGGCTAGTTTCATATGGCCTGTGAACAGAATCTCAATATATAGTTTGTGTATATAAGACATAACGTTTGGGTTGACATATCTCAATTTATGGCTACTCTCTAGAAGAGAAATTTTCAACTGGTGTGATGCAAGAATTTTTAAAACATCAGAATCTGACTATTTAGTCAGAGGCACTGACCTCATTTCCCTTAAATTGTCAAATAAAAAAATGGCAACAACCAACACAATAGCTGTCCAGTGTGAATTAATCAAAGTTATACCTATTTTTTTGCCCATCTGGCAAAGTATAATTTGGTGTGTCACACAGAATTTTAGTAATTAGTTTATGTGTGCCATGAGATGAAAAAAGTTGAAAATCACTGCTCTAGAGACATTAGGTTAGCAATGATTTTTTTCTCTGTTAGCTGTTTCTAATTTTCCATCACTTAATTTCTATGAACCTCAGTTTTGCATCCTTAAAATATAGACACTAATACTGATTGTCTCACTAGATTGTAAATTGACACTATGAGATAAATGTGTTAATTATACTGTTGGCTCCTCTATCACTTCGTTTAATTAAAATTTTACCAAGTGAAACATCATTTTGTCATTAGCTATTATTATTCCTTCAGATTTTACATTTCCTTCTTCTGGCCAATGAGCACATACCTGCATATTGCTAGCCAGTTTGGGAATTCCAAAATGTACAAAATATCAATCCTGCCTGCAAAGCCCTTAGGAATTCATTGGAATTTATTGTACAATTTTTGTGATATTGCTAGTTTATATATTTAAACTGTACTTAGTCCCTTTCATCCTTTTAAAATTCAGTACTACTCTTCTCACTAACCATTTACTTGTTCTCTAGTTTTTAAAGTTGCCAAGCTACTAGCTTTTATCTAATAATTTAGAACACACACATATTTAACCTATGGTCAATCTGATGAAAAACATTCAATAAAATGAAGAGGGAGCTAATTTTAATATCAATTTATATCAATGTTCCAAAATAGCATTTACCTTCTGCTGGGTATAAGCTTTCTATAGTCCTAGTGATTTGAAAAAGACTTACCTGAAATACTTAGAAGCCAAGAACAATATTAGATTGATTCTAGTGGTTGTATGTTCCTGATAAATAATGATAGATGTTTGACTTTTATAGAAGTATTGTCACAGATGGGCACAGGTAACCAGGTTCTTGGTGATCACAGACAAAGAATTGAACCAAACACAGAGAGTTTATAGCATAAAGACAGAGAAAGCAGATTTATTAAGTGATAGTATATTCCACAGAACATGGGAGCAGGCCAACTACAAGCAGAGACTGACCTCAGGGGGCTGGAGGGATTCTATTCTTACAGGGTGGATATTTCCTGGCTAGTTTTGGTGGGGTTTTATTGTGCATGTACAAGTAGTTATATTACTTTAAAGCTACTGTGCATGAGGTTTTCCATGATTTTCCTTGATTGGCCACCGGGATAAGGGGGTCCCACAATGTTAACTTATTATAATGCTACTATAATGAAGCAGGGGCCATGTAGCATCTTCTGTGAAGGAGCATTCATGATTCACTATGATTCAGCGCTTTCCCAGAAAGCAGGAACAACTGGTCTTAGAACTGGGTCTCTGTCCTGTATCAATGTCCTTTATCTTAGCCCTAGGGCACCTCCGGTGTTTCCTCCTTCCTGTCTATCTCCTGCCTCAGGATTGTTACAATAAGTATTTAGCTAGAAAAGGGGAGCAAAGGGAACTAGACATTGAGCTTAATAAAATGGGGAGCATGAGCCTGCTTGCTTAGCCAGGAAACAACAGCCTCACATCCCAGGGGATTATAGCATTGCTCCACCAAGGGAATTAACACTTCTCCCTTCCTGCCTCCTCCTCTGTACTGGATTGTTTGGGGGCACAGGGGAACATACTGGGGGAAGATATTGGACCACAGAAACCTGTCAGTCTAACTAGGGGGTGTAAACCCATCCAAAGTCCATGAAAACTTGGGAAGTTCATTGGCCAATTTGAAAAAGCACCTAGTCTGTCCAAGCCAAAACTAATATAAACCCAGGAGAACAAAGGAGTTCTCTCTCTCTCCTTCTCTCTCTCTATCACTCTTTCTCTCTCTCTCTTTCTCGCCTGATGACCCGCACTTGCATGGTGCACACCCCTGTTCTATCTATGGCAATGTGGCCCTAGCAGCTGCATGACCCATGGCCGTGGTGACTGCACACGTGGGCTCCAGGCAGGAGCTTGAATACTGAAGTATAGCGATGGACTGCAGCTTGGAACATAAGCTAAACTAGCTGGATGCTAGACTGGACTGGGCTTTAATATGGAGCAGAAACTCTGGACACTGGCTTTTGTTTTGGCCTTACTGAAGACAAGATTGGACTTTTTCTATGGCAAGATGGAGGGAGGTGGGACATTTGGAAGTCAGGAGGGGAACCCCCTTAATTTCACATCATCAATAAAGTTTACAATGGAAATCCACCCTGCTGTGCACGTCCCAGGCAAGTCTTTTTCTCGTGACACTTCAAGAATTCATTTTCCACCAATAACAGAATGAAATAGTTATTACAACTCTTTGAAACTTGAAAAATGTTGTTTATCTGTAAGTTATTTTGTTTAGATCAGTGGCTATTCAAAGTCAGTCCATCATAAAAAGATTCACTTCACCCATGGCAAATGAAAAACAAGAGTGACACACTTTTTCCAAAATTAAATCTGTTTCTATTACGGAACTCTATTTTTAAGCTATTCTCTCCATTTTGTAATTAAACTACCCTTTCTTTAGAAAATCATGATAATTTAATAAAGAAATCTTTTTTTAAATTGGCAAAAAGTTTACAACCCTGTGTGTACTGAGGTTTCTAGAGTAGAAGCTTGCTACTCAAAACGTTGTTGCCAGACCATCAGCATTATCATTCGGGAGCGGATAAAAATGCAATGTCTCTGGTCTCACCTCAGACCTACTGAATCAGAATCTGCAGGTTAACAAGATTCCTCATGTCATTCACGTACAATCATACACAATCTGTTAAATGAGAGGTGGTCGTCTGGGAAATATTCATCCATCCTACCTACCCATCTCACCCCTTTTTTATACTTATTTTCAAAATATCCTGCATCTCCATCTGTCCTGCTCAATTCAGAATCCTGGGACTTACTGTTGATCTTATCTTGTCCCCTCCCTGCTTCCCATCCTTTCCTGTATCAAATTCATCACTAAATCTTACAATGTTCTAAATGTGTATATAAACTGTCTGCTTTGCTCTAACTTGCACTGTTGCCACTTTAGTCCAAGCCACTACCCTCTTTTTGCTTGGATGACTGTAAGTAGAACTTCCTAGCTGGCCTTCTCACTCTTGTCCACCTGACATCTATTCTGCACAAAGCAGCCGGATTGATTTTTTAAAAATGATAAATCAGATTCTAAAAGTACACTGTTGAGAAGCCTTTAATGGGTTTGCATTGCACTAAGGTAAAATCCACACTCCTGATAGTCTGCATTCTTCCTTTCCAGCCTCATTACCTATCTCCTTCCTGTGTTCCCTACTCAGGGAAAGTATGTCCTCTGCCTGGAGCACCTTCCTCCCCTTTACTTTTCACCTAACTACTTCCTGTTCATCTTGCAAGTTGCAGGTTAGGAATCTTCCTGACTTTCCAATTAATATTGGTCTCCTGGTTATTCTCTCAGAACATGTATTTATCCCTCACAGCACTTATAACAATGTTCAATTATTTCAATATTTGTGTATTCTGTAATGTTTATCTCCTACACTAGCCCATAAAATTCAAGATTTCAGAGACTTATACATCTATACAACATTGTGTTATTGGTAACTGGTATAAAGCTGGAAATTCAAAAAAATTTATTGAGCAAATAAGTCAACAATTCTGATCTTACTAGTCTATGTTATATTATACAGGGAAGGGCAAAAGTAGGTTTACAGTTGTCCTTATGGAAAATAATACAATAATTTATAAATAATACTATAAGAATAAACTCCGTATTTCACGTACTCACAACTGTAAACCTACTTTTGCTCCACCCTGTATATTATGTGTGAAGAAGACATAATTAGACTAGGTTGACCAGTTATATACATATTTTTTAAAAGATTTTATGTATTTATTTTTAGATAGAGGGGAGGGGAGGGGGGAGAAACATCAATGTGTGGTTGCCTCTTGCACTCCCTGCACTAGGGAACCTGGCCTGCAACCCAGGCATGTGCTCTGACTGGGAATTGACCCTTTGGTTCGAAGGCCAGCGCTTAATCCACTGAGCCACACCAGCTAGGGCAACCAGTTATATTTTTGTTGTAAGCATTAAGTTTAGCCACAGGCACACTTGCTGTCTATATATTTTTAATTTAAAACAATTTGAGTTATTAATGTAACCAAACAAATTGGGGCTCATTCACATGGAGCCTTGATGTATGACCCAACAATTAGTGTTGAAGGAAACAGATTTTTATTTACAGCAGTCCAGCCTCTGGGGGACTGAGAGCACTCTTTCTTACAGCCCTGTTCTCCCACAAGACCCAGCACTTCCTTTGCTCCCCAAAAGACTATAAGTCAGAACCATGCCCAGAAGTTCCCCATATCCTTATCTGTTCTTTAGTTGGCTATGCAAACAGGTCTCCATCCCTTTTGGAATGTGCACTTGTGGGTTTTGGAGTCACCATTCTCTCGCAGCAGCTCTCTCCTTCAGGATCTGAGGTATGGAGTTCTCAGCCTCCATGCAATGGCTCAGAAAACATGTGCTGTGTTACACTGCATCATGGTGGAATCCAGGGAGGCATATGTCTCAAGAGAAGGATTTCTCTGTATGTCCTTCAGAGAAGCAGAGTTCTGCAACTCAGCATTCCTGGTCACAGTTCATTTCAGCTCCAAGCACCTCTCATGAATCTGTGCTTAGTTAGACAGGTCCCCGCATGGCTCCATCAGCTCTATCCTTACACCCTTTCCTCCTACATGTGTTCTTCCTCCTTACACTCATTCAGACCAAATGGCAGAATACTTCCTATCCCAGGCCACATGGTGGAATCCCCTTTTCTCTCAGTCTACCCTTATTTTAAGTGCGTGGCCTGCAGCCTCTTGTGTGACCTCATATCCAGCCCCTATCTTTTACTTTTTCCCCACTGCCATTTTTAGTCAGGGCAAGAGTTCCTCTTGGCACAGGCCCATCCACCTCCCCTGGCTCCATCATGAGTCACTACATGCTCTGTAAGTCACGTACACCTTTTGCCCTGGGGCAGCAGCACAGCTATTAACTTGCCATTGTTGTGCAAAATATCTTAAACGCCATGTAGTCCACTCTCCCTTGCCCCAATTCTAGGGTTTGTGGGGAATATGCCTTGCTATTTTCAGGGACCCTTGGGTTGTTGCAAGAATTTATTGAGGCAATGGGTGTATGTGCTTATCACAGTGCCTTGTATGTGCTGACTAAATGAATATTATTAATTGCTTACTGGCTTTGACTAAGTTTAGTACAGCAGCAGTCTGTCATTCATCAGGTCATGTATCTCCTGGTAGTTAAAAGGCCTTGTGGCAAAGGAAAGTGTTAAGTCAGACCACTTTTTGTTTCTGGAAGATGTCTCCCTTGGGGATGGGATGGGGGGGATGGATGAGGAGGAGTTATGGCCTCAGGAAGATATAAACAAGTAGGGGCTGGAACCTGTCTCTATTCTGTGACAGAACTCCTGTCTTTGACATTAATTTAAAGCTTTTTAGGGCTGTCAAGAAAAGCAGTTCCTTTGCCTTCCTAATGGCTGGGTATAACTCATGTTAGTCCTGTTTGATTTCTATAAAAGTACTTTTTATTGCAAAATCCTGGTTATACTTGTTTAAAAGAAGTTCATGCAATGTTATAAAGCAAGGTACCCCAATTTTCTACTCAGATCAGGTATGTCCAGGTTCCACTTCTTCAGCACTGAGAGGGAGAAAGGCCCAGCCTGGAGCTGTGACTATTGCCTGCAATGGAAAATGCTAGAGACGAAGCAGGGGGTTTGATCTTAGGGAAACTGGTGCTCAGAAACAAGGCTCTAAGCTCCAGTGGGGCAGGGTGTGGCTCTTGATTACCATTTATATGTCTTTCTTTATGGGTAAACCTATAGCTAAATGTATACTTAATCTAAGAAGTGACTGTTTTGGATTACTTGAAGGAAAGGACCACTAAGTTCTTTCATGCTTGTTTTGTATTAAGATGAATTCTCGTCAAAGATGCTCCGTATTAATGGGGACCATCCTTTACCAGACAGCCAAGTCCTCACAATGTTACTGCCTTTCCTCATCTCCTGAGATGTCCTCGCTCACTGTGTTGTTTCTCATTTGGAAATAGGAATATAACTGTGAGGTTCAGTCTGTGACCGTTTCTTAGTGCCCCACCATAAATGTCATATTTATTTAACTTCTGAAGCAGACACAACCCCTCTTTCAAGGCCCCAGGGGAGTCTTTCTTTTGTTTGTTGCAATATCAGGAAGCTGTGGTGATGAGGGAGAGGGGTCCCAGTCAGGCAGGCCTCTTTAGAGATCCCAGGTGACAGATTCTGGAAATTTAAAAACTCTATTTTTCAGAGAGGGATAGACCATTGTTGATGTTTTGTAAGATTGTTATGATTTGTAATAAATGGCTCTTCAGAAAGCACAATCATTTTTTTTTAAACCCTCACACAGGGACTTTTTTTTCATTGCTTTTAGAGAGAGGGGGGAAGGGAGAGAGAGAATCATCGATGGGAGACACTTGTTCCTAGACTTGTTCCCTGACCAGGAATCAAACCCGCAAACTTTTGGTTTCAGTACAACACTCCAACCAACCAAGTCACACTGGCCAGGGCGACACAACCATTTTGGTAAACCTGCTCATCATGTTCTATAGACATACACTTGAATAATTATTAATACAGATGATATGATGAGGGTCTTAGAAATATACAAGTATGTATATCAGTCTTTTTTTAAATATTTTTTAAATATTTTATTTATTTATTTTTAGGGAGGGAAGGAAGGGAGTGGGGCGGGGAGAGAGAGAGAGAGAGAGAGAGAGATCGATGTGCGGTTGCTGGGGGTAATGGCCTGCAACCCAGGAATGTACCCTGGCTGGGAATCGAACCTGGGACACTTTGGTTCCCAGCCCGCGCTCAATCCACTGAGCTACGCCAGCCAGGTGTATATCAGTCTTTCTTGGCTATAGGATATACTATTTCCATGTTCATGTATTTCTTATCTTTGTAGTTCCCTGTGAATGTTTTTAAATGATTTGGTTTGAATAATAAATGACTAAGAAAAACATATGGAACTGTGTATATGGCATTTGGATTTTTTTCTCTGCTCCTTCCCTATCTCCCTACCATATACATGGAGTAATTCCTTAGATTATCAGGTGTGTCCAGTTCCAATGTTCCAAATGTATAAGCTTACCTCCTCTCATTCAGCCAGCAACCTGAGATGGTGGGTTGTGAGGATTAATGATTTAATGCACAGAATGTTTTTATATCAGTCTTCCGCACATAGAAAACAATCAAGTGTTAGCCATTTTTATTTATTGGGTGCCCATTATGTACAAGGAGGTCTGTGTGCTTATTACTAGTTACAGAGGAATATTGTAAAAGTTTATAATATAGTAGGGGAGAAGGACAAGTATACTACAGTCAGAGGGGCCTTGTTTAAAAAAGCCACCTGAGTACAGCATAGGGAATATGGTCAATAATATTGCAGCAACTATGTATGGTGTTGGGTGGGTACTGTAAATATCAAGGGGAACACTTCGTAAAGTATGTGATTGTCTAACTGTAACTGGAAAAGACACCAGCATTGGGGCTGCCTGTCACTACCAAATCCAGTAAGCAATGACAGCGATTGAATCTTTTATAGGCGCTTTATTCAGATGGCCAGTGATCCGAGAGAAGATGGCGAGTTCATACCCTAACAAACCATCTTCCCCATTCTTTCCTGGCCAGATCTTTTATAAGGGGGTTGAGGGAGGAAAAACAAGGGTCGGCGAAAGCTTTGAAGTTTGCAGCTACAGCACTTCTATCCTGGGCAATTAGCTTACTCCAAGTGGGAGGGGTAGTCTCCTGCTTCTTCCAGACAGGGATGTCTCTAGGTGGTAATCTCTAGCCAGCACCCCAGGAGGTCAGTCACTTTTTCTCAGGCACCAGATGGGCCTTATCTGTAGTTTCTGAAACAAAAAGCTTAACATACACATTACTTGCTAGATTTATGGCTATTTACCTTAAGCTAAAATTCTCCAAGTCTGAAGCCCCCTATCAGAACTACTATGTTTTACACCTGAAACCAATACAAAATAATACAGAAAGTAAACTATAATTGAAAAAAAGCAATCTGATAAGGTCTTAATGGTATTAAAATCTTTAAATCCTTACCAGGCCACTAATGGTATGCCTCTACTTACCTTAACAGCCACATCTTGTACCATCTTGCACCTCTTTCTCCTTTATTGTCTAAACGCTAGCTATATTGGATTCTTTCATTTTTTAGAATGTAAGCTAAATGGAGGGGAGAAGGAATTTTATTGTTTTGTTTAGTGATGGAACTCCAGCATGTAAGATGATGTCTGGAACACAGGATGAGATCAATATATTTATATTTGTTAAATAAATGTCAGTATTTGTGGCTCACTCTTATTTCAATACAACCCATTCCTTATCCTTAGCACCTCCTTGTACTGAGCTATTTTCTACTTATTCTTTTGCATTTAATATCACTTCTTTAGAGAGTCAGTCCCTAACACATTTGTTTGAATTAAATTCTGTCCTACATGCTCTCTTACTATTGACAACTCTTTAATTTCCAATTATTTGTTTATAGTATGAGGAGGATCACAGCTGTTTTGTTCACTCTATATCTCCAGGTCCTGGTTGATCACCTGTATCACTGAGAGTTCTCAATTCATTAAAGGGAAAAATTGGTCTAATGGAAGGTAGACAAAGATAAATGCCATAGAGCCATAAAAGGAATATAGTTAGAGTGCTTGAAATTTAGACAAGAAAAGTATTATTTATAATGACAAGAATCAGGGAATACTTAATGGAGAATATAGTATTTGAGCTAGGCTTAATGAATGGGTAGGATCTGAAGGTGGTAAGAAATGTTATCCTTGACAAAATAGCTGGAGTCAATGCTTAAAAGTGTAGATGCTGTGTGTGCCACCCAGAACCCCTTGAAGAAATGATGCACTTCTTCCACCAACTGATAGAATTGTGTGGTCTATGGATGGTTTCCATCTCAGAGTCTGTCTCCAGGAACTGCCCACAACCAAAGAGAGCTCTTTTTACC
The DNA here is from genome assembly GCF_004126475.2 of Phyllostomus discolor. Lineage (NCBI taxonomy): Eukaryota > Metazoa > Chordata > Mammalia > Chiroptera > Phyllostomidae > Phyllostomus > Phyllostomus discolor. Next base: position 102,011,304 of record NC_040908.2, on the reverse strand, counting down.
AAGCTTACACTGTTCATCAGGGCAGCCGCAATACAATGATTGGACAATGCTGCCCCCTTACCTCAATTTGGGACATCTCATCCAAGCTTCAGATTTCCTTCTGATGGACTAGGCTCTCTGTATAACTGCTTCATAGTTCCAACACTTCTGCTCAATCCTATTTCTTTACTCTTTTATAGGGTGCTTGCCTCAATCAACCTCATACAGACGGATCTCTGCCTCAAAGTCTGTTTCCTGTGGAACTTGATTTATGGTAAGCAGACATTATGAGACTCGCATAGGAGGATTGATTGGCCTAGAGAAGTGACATTATTTTTTCTTTTAAAGCATTTGAATCTCCAATAAAATTCTTGTCTGGAAGCACCAACATGTAAATTAGGGGAGTTTCTGTGCCTGAAGTGGAAGTTGAATGCTGAGGTCCTTACCTGTTTGGTTCCCTTATTTTTGCCAAGATGTTTTTCAGGGGTCTTCACACACTCCCTACTTGTCATCTGAGTACAGTTTGGAAACAAGCAGGAAAACCAGAATTCATGAAACAGGGCAGTAAATAAATAGGGTCAGGTTTTTGAGCGCTGTGAATACCATGACAGGAAATCTGGACATATTTTGGCGTGAAGGTTAGGAGAGCAGGGGTGGTACTGAAAGTACTTAATTAGAAAGCTGACATGATCAGGGATGCGTTGAGGCAAATGGTGAACATGCAGAAAATAATAAAATCTGCCTCATACTGTGTATGAACAAATTCCCAGGTGGATTAAAGACATATGAATAGTTTCCGAAAAAATGTATAAATATTTACAAAAGCTTGGGGTTTCCCTCAAAACATGACAACACAGGAGTTACCTGCGGCATTCTTTTTAGGTGTGATATACAAGAAAGAAAAGGTATGATAGATTTTGATAAAAATTAGAAACATCTGCACATGTAAAAACCCATAACCAGAAAAGAAAGCCAAATGACAATTGGAAAATGTTTTTTGAAATGAATAAAATAGATTAAGGATTGCTGTTCTGAATACAGAAAAGACTCGTAAAGATCAATTTAAAAGTAGAAAGTTAGGTGAGTACATGAGCATCCAATTCACAAAAAAATAACCAAAGTGAAAAAATTTCAATATTTCTAGTAATCAAAGAAATAAGTGCAAAGTAAAGCAGTGATGTCCCCTTTCTTCACCTATGAATTTGTATGGCAGATGCTGTTGTCTTCCTTGCTAACAGAATTACACATTTTCAGATTTGGTAGAGGTCAGTGTTCTCAAGGAAGGCAGTTCTAGTCCCTGGGGTAAGGGTGAATCTGAAGTTTATTTAGGCTGTTGAAATAGGAGGCCAAGTCAGCAGGAAGCCTTTTAGGGAAGACTTTTCTCCCTAGGCTCAAGATTGCTGGGCAATCCTAGGAGATTTCTGTAGTATGGTCACTTCTCTACTTTTTTTTAAAATTTATTTTTTATTATATTCTTTCCATTACCATTTATCCCCTCATACCTCTCCCCACACAAATCACTGAAGTGTTGTCCACATCCATAAGTCCTTTTCCTTTTTTGCTCAATCCCTCCACTCACTAACTACTGCCCCTGCTCTGCCCCTCCCACCAACCCAGAGCTGTCATCTGCTCTCTGTCTATGAGTCTGTCACTATTTTCTGTGTTTGTTCAGTTTGTTCATTAGGTTCCACATATGAGTGAAATCATATGATATTTGTCTTTCTCTGACTGCCTTATTTCACTTAGCATAACATTTTCCAGGTCCATCTATGCTGTTGAAAGGGTAGAATTTTCTTCTGTTTTACAGCTGAGTAGTATTCTGTTGTATAATTGGTGCAGCCACTGCAGAAAGCAATATGGAGATACCACTTTTCTACTTTCAAAAACAACTAAACCATATCTTCTCCTATAGCTTCTAACATTCCCATTTCCATCTCAGCTGGTGACCTTGCCTCATATTTGAGTGAGAAAAATAGAAGCAATCAGAGAGAATCCCTTCATTTTAACACCATCAACCTTGCCAACCTACTTGAAGCATTGCCCTGTTCCCCATCAAACATCAAACTCTTCACTTGGATTCTGTCTCCTTTGCTTCTTCAAGGACTTGTATTCTGCATTCCAGCCCCCACCCCACCTTACCTGCATTAGATCTTTTTACTTGATTTTCTACTCAATCTTCTTTACTTGACCATTCACACAAACATCCACTATTGACTCCAATCCCAAACACAAAACAAAAAACAACAACAAATTCATAAAAACTTCTTTGGACTGGGGGGGCGGTGGTGGACTTGGATGGGAGTAAAAGGCAGAAAACTGTATTTGAATAGCAATTAAAATAAAAAAAACTTATTTGGATTCTCTATCACCTTCTGGTCATTACACCATTTCTTAGCTCCCCTTCACAGCAAAACATCTTGAAGACTTGTCTGTAGTCACTGTCTGAGTTTGCATTTTCTCCTTGTGTTCCAGTAAAACTTCTATTTGCACCAATCCACTAAGACTGTTCTTTTCAAGATTATTAGTAACCTCCAATGTTTCTAAATCCTGTTGTTTCTTCTTTTTTCTCCTCTAGCTTGACCTTTTAGGAGTTTCATACTGGTGTCTCTTCCTCTCCTTATAAGGATACCAGTACTTCTGGATTAGAGCCTCTACTTTATGACCTAATTTCACTTCCTTAAGGGCTGTATCTCCACAAACAATCACGTCGGGGGTAGATCTTCAACCTGTGAATTTTGGAGGCAGGGATACACAATTTCACACATAACAAGTTATATTAGTTTTAAATACCATCTACCTGCTATGTTCTCTTTCTTCCCTCCTTCCCTTCCTTTTTTTTTTTTTTTTTTAAGAAATCCCTGGCTCAGACCTCTCTCTGAAATTCCAGACTTATATCTCCAAATGCCTCCTTAATGCCTGGCATGGATATTGAACAAACAACTATACTTAACATGGTCAAAACAGATCACCTCCCACTCCTTCTTCTTCCATCACTTTCTAGTATTTTCCATCCTGATAAACAGATCTTGCATTTTCTTGGTAGTTTAAATTCCAAACATGAGAATTACTCTAGTCCCCATCTGTCCCTTATCTTCCACTGTTAATCCACCAGCAGCTGCTATCAATTCTACTTCTAAAACATATTTCAAATCTGTTCATTTTTCTTCTTCTTTCCCACTTCCACTCCAGCATAAGCATCCATTTTCTCTCTTGGACTATAAGTAGAATCTCTGATTCTACTTTTGCTTCATTATAATCTATTCTTATAGCAGTTGACCTTGTTGTAAGATCTTGTTAAATGATCTTACAGTTGCACAGACTTTTCAGGCCTGGCTAGTGTGGCTCAGTGGATTGAGTGCCAGCCTGCAAACCAGGGTCACTGGTTCAATTCCCAGTCTAGGGCACATGACTAGGTTGCTGGTCAGGTCCTCAGTAGAGGGCATGTGAGAGGCAACCACACATTGATGCTTTTCTCCCTCTCTTTCTCCCTCCCTTCTCCTCTCTAAAAATAAATAAATTTTTAAAAATATTAAAAGAAAATTAAAAAAAGAGATCTTTCCAGCCCTAGCCAGGTAGCTTAGTTGGTTGGAGCATTGTCCTGATACACCAAGGTTGCAGGTTTGATCCCTGGTCAGGAACATGCAAGAAGCAAAAAATGGATGCATAAATAAGTGGAACAACAAATTGATCTCTCTCTTTCAAATCAATAATAAAAAAATTAAAAAATCTTTTCATTCCTCTGCTTAAGATCTTCCAGTGGATCATAGAACTATATGTAAGAACATTTAGAGAAATGATTTGAATAGACACTTCACCACACATATTAAATGGATGACAAATAAGAAAATGCTCAGCTTCACTAATATTAGGGAAATGCAGATTAAACAATGAGATCTTGCCACTCTGTTCCTGAAAATCCTGCAGTAAATATTAGACCCAAATATAAAATAACAACAAAAGAGCAAATAATTTGAATAGACACTTCACCAATGATAATAAATGGATAGCAAATAAGCACATGAAAAATGCTCAGCAACCCTGGTCATTAGGAAAATGCCAGTTAAAACCACAGTGAGATCTTGTCATTTCTCCACTGAGAAGCAGTCCAAGCTTTCATCGTTTCTCTCCAGCACTATAAAGAGTCTCTAGGTGGTCTCCCTGCTCCCACTTCCACTTCATTGTAACCCATTCCCTTCATAGTAATGGCATGGTCTTGTTAAAAAATCTTGTCACTCCTCTGTTTAAAGCCTTTTAGTGCATTGTGGAAAAGGATGGCCTTTTCAACAAACGGAGCTGGAACAATTAAATATCCATGTACAAAAAACAAACAGACAAAACCCCAACCAAAACTTTGAATCATGCTTTCCCCCAAATATAAAGCTAACTCAAAATGAAGAATACTAAACATAAAACCTAAAATTATGAACCAATTAAAAGAAAATGTGGGAGAAAATCTTTGTTACCTTGGGTTAGGTAAAGATTTCTTAGAACACACAAAGTGTGAGTCATAAAAAACTTGATCAGATGGAACTCATAGAAATTACATTTTTTTTCTTCAAAAGACATCACACAAAGACTTGTATATGAATGTTCATAGCAATTTATTCATAACAGGTCCAAACTGAAAACACAAATGTCCATCCATTAGTCGATAGATAAATTGTGACATTCATACAATAGAACACTACTCAGTAATAAGAGGACAAGCCACAGAAACACACGACACGAATGGCTCTCCATGCTCAGTGAAAGAAGCCAGGCGCACAAACTGCATTCTGAACGCGGGTCTGGCTTCACGGTTCTGTGATCTGTGCAGTCACACAGGGCCTTGTGGTTGGTTTACGCTCTGTTTTTTGCCACAGTGTTCTTAATCATTGTTTTTAACAAGGGTCCCCACAATTTTGTTTTGCTCTGGGTCCTGCAAATTACGTAGTTGTTTCGACTGCATGATTTCATTAAAAAGACATTCTAGAGAAGTTAAAATTTTAGTGGCAGCTCAGTGGTAGGGGAGAGAGGATTGACTACAAAGAAGCAGGAAGGAACTTTCTGAAGTGCTGAAAATGTTTTATGTTGTAGATTGTGGTGTTGATTACAACAGAACTGTATACATTTAATCAAATTGTAAACTTAAAATTGTGGGAATTCTATTGTATATAAATTATACCTCAACAAAGCCGATACACATACACACTTTTATATAAAAAAATCTCCAGTGGCTTCCCTTCACATTGGAATAGAACTCCACACTCTCTTCCTCTCTGGTAGGGGAGCCAGGCCTTCCTAGGCTTTGCAACCTTGTCTCCCTTCCCCACTATACTGAGCCATCCTACTCTTCTCGCTGTTTCTCACAGGGACTGAGCTCGTTTCTGCCTTAGGCTTTTGCCCTATTTTTCTACTTGTCTGGAATACTCTTACCCTAATCTTTCCATGGATGACCCTTGTTCTAAGATCTCAATTTAAGAACTCCTCAATGTGGCCTTCTCTGACCATCCAATTGACAGTAGTCGCAGACACTGAATCACATTGCCTTGTTTTAATCCTTTGTATAGGATTAAATGCCAGCCCTGGCATTTTCATTTTCTCTTTTTTATTTATTTTTCTCCACCACCAGACTGAGATCTCTGTAAGACTGGGAACCTTATGTGTCGTATTCGCCACTATATCCTTAGGGCCCAAGACAGCGCCTGACACATAGTATGTGCTCAGTAAATATTTGTTGAATGAATAAAACATTTGACTAAGCACTGTTTAATGATACAGAAAGAACTTCTTGATATATTGTTAGGCAAAAAAAGAACAGCTAAGGAAAGCTGCATACTGCGAATCCTTGTCCAGCTGCTCCTTAAACCCAATCTGCTCTGGGAAGGATAATCTTTGCTGCTGGAAACTTCCTGCTAACGGTCATGGAGATCTATAAAATTGTCCCCATAGCCCTGACCAGTGTGGCTCAGTTGCTTGGGGATAGTCCCACAAAACAAAAGGTCCCTGGTTCGATTCCCAGTTAGGGCACATGCCTGGGTTGTGGGTTTGATCCCTGGTTGGGGCATGTATGAGAAGCAGCCGATAGATATTTCTCTCACACATCAATATTTCTCTCTTTCTCTTTCTCCCTCCATTCCCCTCTCTCTAAAAAACAAACACATATATAAATAAATAAAATCTTTAAAAAGTGTCCCCACAAATTGTATATGGGATTAGAATATGAGGACTGGTAGCTTCATAAATACCAGTTGCATGTGTTTCCCTCTAGATCTTAACCTTTCCTGCTTGGAAACCCACACTCTCCTCTTTCTTCACATCTGAATGTTGCCAATAGCATTATCTATGACTCTCACAAACTCTCATACAACCTCCCTTTCTATCCCAGATTCCCAACACACATGGGCCTTGAATCCTGAGCAAAGGTCACTTATCAAAGGATATTTTCAGACTCTGGCTGGGAATGAAAGGGATCCTATAAACTGGAGTCATTCAAAACAGAGCTGGTGGTCAGGGTGTGAGTTGTACATCCCCTATCCAAGTCCAAAACAAAGTGTATCCATACTTACGTAGTTGCAGACTTGAAGAGAGTTCATCAGGTGCTCTGCCTCCTTAATACTCTTTTTGTGCTACAATTACTGAGACATTAGTTTAATGAGCATCCTAGATCATCACTTTCTTTAACTAACTCTGATCTCCAACCTAGACAAACTCTCAAAGGGCTGTCCAAACTTTTGGTGTCTCTGTGCCACAGGAGAATTGTCTTGGGCCACACATTAAATACACTGTGACTCATAAACACACAAAAAATCTCATAATGTTTTAAGTAAATTTATAATTTTGTGTTGGGCCACATTTGCAGCCATCCTGGGCTGCGTGGGGCCTGCAGGCCGCAGGATGGACACCCCTACTAGAGCCTATGCTTACAGGAAGTGTTGCCACTCATTTGGCATTCCAGAAAGGGCAATTAATAGAAGACACACATCAGGCAGTTGAAATCAATTTTAAAAATTTTTTAAAAAGGATTTTATTTATTTATTTTTAGAGAGAGGGGTAGGGAGGGAGAAAGAGAAGGAGAGAAACATCAATGCAAAAGACACATTGATCAGTTGCCTCTTGCACGCCCCCAACTGGGGACCTGGCCTGCAACCCAGGCATGTACTCTGATTAGGAATCGAACCAGCGACTTTTTGGTTCACAGGCAGGCACTCAGTCCACTGAGCCACACCAACCAAGGCTTGAAGCCAGTTTTTAAGATTGCATTCATATGTGTTCTAGACTTGGTCTTGCCCTGATCCCAGATCTGGGCTGAAACACTCATGTTTTGGTGCCTTGATTTCTCTCTATACCACCACTCCAGAGCTGGCCAGTGACTGAGGGATTTACAAGCTGTTAAAGAGGACTGAGAGGTGTCAGGATGATGATGATAATGATGGTAATATAATAATAAAACAATAGCTAATATTTTTAGCATGTACTGTTGTTATGAGGCATTGCTTTAAATATTTTCCATGGGTTATCACTTATTTCTCTCAAAAACACTGTTATGTGGGTATTATCAATAGTACGAAGAAATGAGGAAGCAATTGTTACTGAGCAACGAGGGAGACACTGTTTACCTCTCCATGTATGCATTACCTTCCCATAAAGAACAACATCAAAGACAGAGAAACCGAAGATGAGGTCTTTCATCTTTGTGGAATTCACTAACACTATGCTGTTCCACTGTAGTTCCTCTCTTCCATAGTTATCTACCTCATCTTTCTCCACCTCTTCACTTCACCTGACCAGCCGAAACCCTGCCCGACACCTCACACTCTGTTAGTCTGAGAGGGGGAAATAAATTGCAGACAGGAAAAGCATCAGATGGCTTTTGACACCAACTCAGCTAAGTACTTAGTACATTTATAATAGTTCTTGGGGAGTTGAAAGAGATCCCATAAATATGCATTCACCTCAAAAATATGCTGGAATTTATTACAACTCCCCATTGGGATAACAAGGAGAATGCTGATTCCACCCTACCTTGGAGAGAATGGTGTCTATTTTGACTCTGGACCTTTAAACTTGGCTGTCAACTGTTGCTCCACACGCTGGCCAGTTTATGTAAGCAAAACAAAAGAACAGCATTTGACCCAGACCTCTCTTTGTGATCAATGCATCAATCATTGCCTGTTTCCCTGGTTTTCGTATTCCTCTTGGTGTCTTAAACTGCTTTTAGTATCTGTTTCTAGACAATTTAATTTGTAGTTCACTTCTGGCTTCTTGAGTTCTTTTGATTTTGGCATTCCCTGTGGTCTTGTGAGCGATCCATTCCTACAGACTGGGGAGGAGGGCAGGAATTCATACAACTGGAAAGTCTGCTCTGTGTAAGGGAGGAGGTAAGTGAACTTTTGGGTTTATTACGTTTGAGATTAAATCTTGAATGCATTGATCCCTTCACGTGTCTATGGCTGCACACTAGGTCTCACCAAAAAAGGTTTTTGTAGAAAATATTCAGCAATTTAAAATGAATATTTCTAAACTGTGTGTATCTCACACTTTCTTTGATTGTGTTTGGTGATAATTTACAACTGTTTTCCATTTTGTTTGATAGGCATACCTTTTATGACTTCATCTAAATTATTGATGAAAATGTTGATGGGACTAGACACAAAGTCCTCTGGCATGACGCTAAAGACTCCGTGAGATGGGCAGATTCACTGTTATAAATACTATCTATCTTAGAACTCATGTTTATCTACTTCATCTATGAGAACATACTTTACGATCCACTAGGTTTATGGCAATCTCTGTCTACTTCAGTGTCTTTCAGCCTGTCTTCCCTGGAGCCCTGAACTTTTGGGGAAGTATCTTAGGCTCTCTTCTGGAGAATGGAGGAAGGCACACATGGCTTTTTCTATCCCACATTGGTTAGAAAGGCCCTACTCTTATCTGTTTTAGAAGTTGAAGTGCTGGGTAATATTTTACTTGCAGAGAAGGTTCTTGGCTTTAAAATGTTTTAAAACTCTATTTTTCAAGTAATGACCATTGCTAAAAATAGATACAAAATATATCTTTTTGCTACCAATCCCTTCTGTGTCTGAATTGGCTCACCAGTCATTCAAGTTCAGTTAAGTGTGTATAGTCTATTGTCTAGACATGTTTCTAGGCTCTTACAGATTAGCTTGTGAAACTAATTGCGGTTACAATATGGTTCTAAGGGAAAATTCAGAATGAATTTCAAGAGTTAGTGGTATATTATAAGTCCTGGGGTCAGATCACCTGATTTAGAATTCTGAATTGTCATACTCTCTGTGTGGCTTTGGGCAAGTTTAACTTCTCTATACTTCACAGTTCCCATCTGTTAAAAGGAAGAGGAAGACTGTCTCACCTACACTACAAGGTTCTGAGAGCCTTAAATGGGATTATCATGTACTGAGCCTATAAACACTTGGTAAGTGTTAAATAAATTGTCATTAAAGTATCATTGTCAATATCAATGTCAATAACTTATTACTGTAACTTGTTCAAAAATTTCCCATGGTTGCACACTACTGTTCATTTCTGAAAAATTATCTAGAGGACCTTAATTTATGAGGGCTTAACATAAAGTGGATCCTCAATAAAAGCTGGCTGAAATTTAGTTGGGTCTCTCTTACCTTTCTGTCTATGGAGTACCTGAATTTATTGGCAGGTTACATATGTTAAAACTACTGTCTCTCAAATTATTTTTATTTGATTGCTTTCCTCTTTTAAAAAAAGGCATATAAAAATATTTCATTAATAGGAAGTTTGAATTTTACCTTAAAATTAAATGTATTATGGAAATTGTAGAAGGTAAAAACAGTCATTCTTTTTAAAAGAAGAAAATTCTCAAAATGATATACCTGAATAGAAACATTTAAAATTATTTAAACAAAAGTGTTAAAATTGCATAATATGCATATTTTAATATTATGCAAATTTTAATATTGCCATTGTATTTCTGATTCATAACAATAAAAAACAGATTTGACACAAATGCATTAACTAGGCATAGAAGTTTACACACTGTCTTGCTTTCCAAATATCTGAAATACTCTATTCCTTAAAAGGATTCCTTTTTTCTTTTCTTAATATTTTTTTAAAAATTTGTGTTTATTTGATGTTTATTTAGCTACTCAAGCTGAAAGATGAGGTTACATGAACTATTTAAGAATTGATTTGATCAAGAAAATGTGTCAGCGAAAGTCCAATGTAGGAGAAATACTCTAGCAGATGTTTTGAGATTACCTTTTGTTCATAGCTAACTTGTAAATATGACTTAAATGATTAAAAAACTAACCTTGCTAATTATTATAAATTACACGTAACTTCTAGCTTGTCATGAAAATAAACTGGAAATTGAGGAGATGGTTTTATGGAAGAAACTGATTGCATTCTCTCTCATTTAAAATGATGTTTTTGGCTCCTGATTCATTTGGATTAAAGGTCTTCTTGGCGTCCTAGCCATGCACACCTTCCAAGTCTTTTCTTGTAATGCCCTGATAACATCTCTGGGCCTTTGATGATATTTTTGCCTTCCAAATCCATTTGGCAAAAAGCCATTTGAAAACCTTCCTCACTTCAGGTAATACACACATCTAGAAAGAAACCTAAATAAATACACTGGAACTCTTTTTATTGGGGTAGATCAGCTAGATTATCCTAGAAACGTGGTGTCTGCTTGCTAAGCCTGTGGCTTTAATAGTTCATTTTTTAAAAATTCCACTTATTCTTTTTTTCCCCTTAAGCCAAGGAGAAAACAACCCTACTTCTCTTTGTTGATGAAATAGATTCTGTGATGTGTTTTTATTCTAATCCCTAGCCCTTAGAAGAAAACTATCTAGAGCTATCTGAATGTTTTTTTTCTTCTTCTGGTAACTGGAATGTAAAATGAAATATTTTGTATACAGAAATGACACACTAAAGGGAATATAACCCTTATACTTATTGTGTGTGGATTAAAGATGTAAACTTTAATGTGTGACCACATGAGTGAGGATAACTTACCACTCATTTTTTAACCATGAAATAGATTTGTTTGCATTGTGTTTTTTTTGTTTTTTGCTCTTCTTCTCTTTCTTCTTTTAATCTCACTATTTTCTTCTGCTTTGCATTTCTCACTGCTTTTTTTTTGTATTTTGAATGTTCTTTGTGATTTTATTTTTTTACAACAGCTTGATAAAGCTGTATAATTCATATACCATATTTACCTTTGTAAAACATACAATTCAGTGGTTTTTAATACATTAATAGAGTTGTGCAGTAATTACCACTATCTAATTTTACATGAATTTTTTTTCTTTTTCTATTTATTTTTATATATTTTATTGATTATGCTATTACAGTTGTCCCATTTTCCCCCCTTCACTGCCCTTCACCTGGCATACCGCCTCCCACCCACATTTCCCCCTATAGTTGATGTCCATGGGTCATACATGTAAGTTCTTTGGCTTCTACATTTCCCATACTATTCTTACCCTTCCCCTGTCTATTTTCTACCTACCATCTATGCTACTTATTCTCTGTATCTTTTCCTTCCTCTCAAAGAAGTATTCAAAGTCATGAAAGGCAAGGACCTACATCCAGGATTACTCTGTCTAAAAGCTCTATCACTTAGAGGGAAGGGCAGATAAAGTGTTTCCCAGATAAGGTCAAGTTAAAGGATTTCATAATTACCAAACCCTTATTATATGAAATGTTAAAGGGACTTATCTGAGAGATAGAAGAAGGTCAAAAACTATGAACAGCAAAATGACAACAAACTCATATGTATCAACAACTCAACCTAAAAAACAAAAACAAAAACTAAGGAAACAACTAGAACAGAAACAGAATCACAGAAATGGAGATCACACAGAGGGGTGAGGGAAGGGGAGAATGGTGGGGAAAGGTACAGGGACTAAGAAGCATAATTGGTAGGCATAAAATAGACAGGGGGAGGTTAAGAATAGTATGGGAAATGGAGAAGCCAAAGAACTTATACGCTCAACCCATGGACATCAACTAAGGTGGGAGGGAATGCTGGAGGGTGGGGGTGTGGTGCAGGGCAGAGGGGGGATAAAGGGGAGAAAAGAAATTGGGACAACTGTAATAGCATAATCAATAAAATATACTTAAAAAAAAAAAGAAAAGGCCACTACTTTAATACCACTGGAGGGCAGTATATTACATTAGATAGCTTAGCCTTAATACATAATGATCTAGTTTTACAACTGATTCTGATAGACATAAAATTACACTTAGAAACATGTTGGATGTTAATTTAATGTTATTTGAGGACCTACTACATGACATACACCAAGTTAGCAGTATATTTATGAATTAAAACATGTGCTGTAATTTAGTAAAAAGAAAACTGTGATGATAGAAGGCAGTTATCCATGTGTTTTTTGTCTTATATCTACCTTTCTAACCTCATATCCCGCCACTACTAGACTTGAAAGAGGAGCTGAAGTCATGCTGAGCTACTTGAAGTTGCCATGCACATACTATTCTCTCTTTCTGGAACATCGTTCGTGCTTCTCTCTGCCTGGTGGACCCCAACTTATACCTCAAGCCCCAATGCCCTGAGTTTCCCAAGCAGAGAGATAAGTGCAGGTAGGTGCTTTCTCCTTTACACTCCTTTGGGGCCAAGTTTAGCCTGATTACAATTGATTACTTAGGTCTCTTTTCCCCAGGAAATGGAGCTACTGGAAGGCAGGGGATGTGTTGTTTTTGTTTCTCTAACTGTGGTAGAACCTCTCACATAGTGTTTAAAATACATGTTTAGTAAATGAGCAAATGAAAATTCTGTGAACAGATGATGTAGTGAGACAATTCCTACCTTATCTCTCCATTATCCTTCCACCCTCTCCTGCTGGACGAACACCACTAAAAGCAGCTATCAACCTCTAAGGCACAGATGGCAAACACAAAGCCTGTGGGCCGAATCTGTCCCTCCACCTTGTTTTAACCAGCCGGCACCTTGTTTCTACCCAGTGGCAGTGCTGAGCTCCTTGCCCCTACTTAAGGCGTAGTTACCTTTATACAGTCCTAAAATTACATTCCGCCCTTTGAAGGCAACCACGAGGCTGATGTATGTCCCCCACACACCAGTGAAAATAAGTTTGACATCCTTGCTCTAAAGCAAACCAAAGATAGAGTGTATTTATTTATTTATTTATTTATTTATTTATTTATTTATTTATATTCTCGTTCAGTAACAGCTGTTCCCACTTTCCCCCCTATTGCTCTTCCTTGCCCCGTCCAACCCTGCTCCCAAAGACAATCCCCACTCCATTGTCTTTGCCCATGGGTCCTTTGTACCTGTTCCTTGACTTGATAGAGTGTTTTCTTTTGCTGATGGCGACGGAGAGTTAGCCTTTGCCAAATAAGAAAGGGAAAGGGAATTTTGGAGGATAAGTGAGATTTTCATTATATTTCTTCTGATACTTCAGGGGATGGTATGCACTTTAGAAGTCCACTACTGAGACTAAATAATCCTTGTTCTTTCATCCCTTTCTTACATAGTACTGTTTACTTGGCCAAGTAAGTAAAGTGCTTTTGTTTGCCACTTAAGCTAACAGGTTTTTTTCTACGTTAGAATTATTTCTTTCTTGAAGAGATAAAATTATGAGAACAAAAATGGATCAATAGTTGGCCAGGCTGACATGAGAGGATGTTTGGCTTGATGGAGCCATTCTTCATGACACAGTGGTACTGGATGTATGTGCTAACTCTATGCATTTGTTAATTTGAATAGAATTGTATATTTTATAATACACAATTATATTTTGTATATAATTGTGAATTTTACTGTATGCAAATTAAAAAAGATTAGTCAAGATGTTAGACTCAACATGGAATGCAGATTATGATGATACATCTAAGTATATTACAACTAATGACGTAACCCCACTGAAGGGGGTGGGGAAGAAAGGAACTGGCCTCAGTAATTTTCTAAATCAGTCTTGAGTGAATCAGTGAAGCTAAAGACAAAAAGAATGATATACACACTGTACTTTAGTTGGTAAATTTGTTTCTCATCGGTGTATGAGCTAGCAAATCTGAGAGTACTTTTTATTGTACACTAGGGTTAAACAAATTAGTGCATGTACAATTTACAATAGCTAGGTGCTGGAAGCAACCTAGATGCCCATCAGTAAATGAATGGATCAAAAAACTATGCTACATTTACACAATAGAATTCTATGCAGCAGAAAGAAAGGAGGAGCTCCTACCCTTTGCAACGGTTTGGATGGAGCTGGAAAGCATTATGCTAAGCAAAATAAGCCAGGCAGTGAAAGACAAATACCATATGATCTCACCTTTAACAGGAACCTAAACAACAAAACAAAGAAACAAGCAAAATATAACCAAAGACATTGAAATAGAGGACAGGCTGACAGTGACCAGAGGGGAGAGAAGAGGGAATGTCAGGGGAGAATGGGAAGGGCTTACAGGAACAAATTTAAAGGACACATTGTCAAAAACTAAAGGGAGGGTGGTAATGGGAGGGAAGTGGGGAGGGTTGGGTGGGTGGGCTGGATTGGGAGTAAAAGGGAGAAAACTGTACTTGAACAATGATTAAAATAAAACAACAACAACCACAAGTTAGTGCATGTATTGTGACTAATGAGAGCCAGTTTCTCAATGTCAAAGAAAATGGGAAATAAACACTTTTGGAATTTGTAATATAAAAGATTGATAGAGTTATAAATACTAAATTATATTTAGCAATTCATTTAAAGAATTATTTTCATTGAAAAAGTTAAAGTTACATGTAATAATTTATCAAAATATACATGCACTTATTTACATATGTATACAGTGTAGTTTTTTTCTCAAGGTGTCAGTAGTCACAGGAACACAAGCATTGCCATACTAGTTTAAACTAATTAGATTTGAAAAAGTTGCCTCTAAGTTTTATTTATTCATTTACATATTTGCAAGGAAGTAAAGCTTTTTTCTCCATTCATTCTTTGGAAATCCCATTAGAAAATTCCAGGAGGCATGCAGATAACACCATGTCCTTCAACGGAGAAATCTCAATAATTCTGTGAAATGAAACTCCTGCCTGCACTGTGTTTCTGATGGAAGCTGCTTCATATTTACATGTTTAAAGCTGTGTTTTATGTCACATTTAAATGAAGGCTCCATATTCTTTTTTTTTTAAAGATTTTATTTATTTATTTTTAGAGAGAGAAGGAAGGGAGGGAGAGAGAGAGAGAGAAACATCAATGTGCGGTTGCTGGGGGTTATGGCCTGCAACCCAGGAATGTACCCTGGCTGGGAATCGAACCTGGGACACTTTGGTTCCCAACCCACACTCAATCCACTGAGCTATGCCAGCCAGGGCCTTCATATGTTTAAAAAGCTACCACAAGTAGAATACAATGCATGAAGATCACAGGAAATGAACTTCACTTCTCAGCATCACAAACGTTTGGAATACAAAATGTTCAGGGATGGACATTATATGAGCAAGTGGTAAAGGTACAAAGGAAGTTTGCTTAAAAAAATTACAAAAAAGTTTAAAAACTGATTTTTCCCCAAAGTTCAAATAATTGTGGTCTAGCCATCATAGTAAAGGCTTCATCAGCTCATTCCTTTGATAAAAATGAGTTCATGCAAAACTGTATATCCAAGTGTGCACAAGATACACGCACATGCTTCTCACACACATGCACACATACCCACAAAGAGAGGCATGCAGCTGCATTTTTGTTGAGGTAGGCACTTCATAACCACGTTCTTAAGCCTGCCACCTGCCCATTGTATTTGGCAAGTTACTTCCTTGGAGGCAGGGCATTTTCTTGAAAGAAGCCGTGGTTGATGACACTCCTGGCTGGGACGGGTCTAGCCAGCATGGAGGAGCCAAGGAGGAGCCCTCACTTGCAGATACCATCTCCATTTCTACCTTGTTTGTATTCTTCTACATCACGGCTGTGAAGTGTCCAGTCCGAGAATTGAAGCTCTGCCCCTCTACTCCTGCTGCCTGTGCTCCCTGGCCAGCCCCACACCATGTAGGACTGCCCCTCCTCTAAGTATCTTTTATTGAGCAGTGTTGGTGCATTTTATTGCCACGTGGACTTAAAATGAGGTCATGGTAATTATCTCTGATATCTATTTTATTTTATTTCCTAGTATGATTTCATTTATATAAAGGACCAAAGTGGACAGTCAAATCTCTGGCAAGGGGAGTCAGAATGGCAGTAATCTTTGGGGAGTAACTGTGACACTTCTGAGGTACTAGTGGTGTTCTCTGTCTTAATCTGGATTGTGGTTACACAGGTGTGTCAACTTCATAAAATTTTGTCAATTTATATATGCATATTATTTGTTCACCCTTTAGTACATGTTATACTTTAAAACATTTACCTAAAAAATTTCCAGGACACATCCTTAGATAGTTCAAACATCCAAATGTGTTTTCATGTATATCTTAAACAAATATATAAGGTATTTTTCTTTCTTATATTATTTTAAAATGTCACACATGTATTCTATCACATCCTCACTTCGTCGTCACCTTTATAGCATTCAAAATGCTATCCTCTTCCACTTTATTTCACAAGAAATCTCTACTCTTCATTTGTCTTTCTACTTTTGTCACTTTAATCGACCTACTTTGATTCTGCTAAAATTCTAGCATCTCTTTCTGGAGGAGTTATAGCTGGTATTACACAGGGATTCTCCTCCTCCCACAGTCTCATAAAAGGACAATGTCAGAAAGTACAAAGTACTAGTAAAATACAAATCTTGTCCTGCTCTACTAGTTTACCAGTTAAGCTTTTTTTTTGGCCTATCCTGACTTTGGATTTTAACTAATTTTACCCATCCTTTGTTTAGAGACATTCTTTGGTGTACTAATAAAAGGAGTTAGAGATTATTAACTGTGAAAATGGTTTTTAATGAAGCATGCTGTCTAGTACATCTATAGTAGCATATAAATATAAATCATTAAAAAATAAATATGGGTTTTTATTTGAAGTGCTTGGGATGCTTCATAAACATTATAGCACACCCCTTTGACCTGTTTGCCCCATTGGAATGTCATTTGATAAGTTTTACAAATGACATCCAAATTCAAGCAGTTAGGGTACTTCAGGAGGAAACCTATGGAGTACGTGAACCCCTGCTTCCCTTTCCAGCTTTTTCTCTCACTCTTTTCTGGCTCTTTGTCTCATCTAGGCCTGGGACATTCTTCTTTTTTCTTTTCATTTTATGAAGGAGTAATCACTTGGCAAACTCTGAATCTCTGTTTTAGATTTCAGAATGTCATGCATCTCCCGTGTTTGTAAAGCTTATGAAGTTAGCACTTTTTACACTGATTTACAAGTGCCTACTTATTCGTATGTCTCCCCCATCAGACTGTCAAGAAAACAAAGCCATAATGAAAATTATGGGACTAAGGACTTTATTACAGGAATGACATTTTGCTAAATATGCAAGAAGCTGGGAAAAGGAAGGTCTGGAAGGGGAGGATTGGGGGTCAGAGTACAGGGAGCAGGAGATCAAAATCTAGCCTGCACTAGTGAGGAAGGCCAGGGAGGATTAGAGAAACAGTCAGTATTCATCTATTTGAAGAACTGGTGTTAGTAGGCAAGTTGCAGTTTGCAGGACCATCTGATAATCCAAGCATGCCCAGTTGCCAAAGCGGAAACATGAAGAGGGAGCTGGGAGAAATCTATGGAAACTGCCTCATGTGAGGAAAACTCTGCTTAGGAGAAGCTGTCTCTGTGGTCTGCAGCCTAGTGCCTGCTGGTGGGTGGGGGCTGCCGTTGGTCGGCAGGGTCCCTGGTTGGGAAGATGCTGTAGAATGGAGAAGACTAAAGACAAGTTGGGACCTGTTGGGCACCTCTGTGTTTATCATTGTGACTGACCATGCTGACCTTCTAAGAATAATGGCTTCTTGCCCTGGCTGGCGTAGCTCAGTGGATTGAGCACGGGCTGCAAACCAAAGCATTGCAGGTTCGATTCCCAGTCAGGGCACATGCCTGGGTTACAGGCCACAGCCCCCAGCAACCACACATTGATGTTTCTCTCTCTCTCTGTTTCTCCCTCCCTTCCCTCTCTAAAAATAAATAAATAAAATCTTTAAAAAAAAAAGAATAATGGCTTCTCGTCATTTCTACCTTCCTGTTTTGGCCAATTCTAACCTGGAAATGTAGGTGTGGCTATAATACATACCTAAAAATGTGGAAGTGGCAATGGGCAGAGGCTGGAAGAATTTTTACAGGCAAGGTAGAAAAAGCCTAGAGAGATGTGAGCAAACTGTTAGAAGAAATATGGATGTTAACTACTCTGCCAGTAAGGACTCAGAAGGAAGTGAAGAGTGTGGTAGAGAAAACATATAGCATTTTGGAAAATACCTAAATTATCAATAACAGACTGATGGTAGAAATGTGGAATGTTAAAGGAGCTGCTGGTAAAGACTCAGAATGGAAATACATATATGTTATTGAAAGCTTGAGGAAAGGGCATCCTTATTATTAGAGCGTCAGAAAGCTTAGAGGAATTATGTCCTGTGGTTAAATGGAAAAATGGAAATTTGTGTGTTACATGCTGTTGAATAGGCTTTGATCCTGGCAACTCTACAAATGAGTGATGTCCACCATGTCCTCTCCCCAATCACCCGGCTCAGCTCCTGTAGACACAGGCTTATGACTTCTTTTATAGAGTCAGTCATTTCATATTTGGTCTTTCTCTTTTCCTGGCACCTTCTATTTTCCCACCATGGCTGACATTTCCAAAGAACCCCACCTTCTCATGATATGCCTGAAGTAGAACAGCTTCAATTTTGTAATTTTTGTTTGCAGCAGTGTTGCAGGCTTAATTTGCTCGAGGACCCACTTGTTTCTGGTGGCCCAGGTTACCTGCAGAGCTCTCCTGCAGCACAATATCTCAAAATTGAGAATCAATTTTGCCCCTATCAGCCTTCTTCATAGTCCCCGTTTTCTCATATGTAGGTAGTAATTGAGAAGTTGAGAATTCATGTGGATGATCTTAGCCCTGGTCTCTAATGACACATCCTCTTTGTTGCCTTTCTGGGTCTCAGCTTTGTCTTGATTTCTTGGCTCCAGTTTTCATTTGAATTACAATTTCAATGTCTTCAATATTTATGTTAAAGTTGTATATTTCTTCTGTAGTCATGATTTTTGTCTTTTGGTGTTCAAATGAAGTCTACTTTCACATTTTCTTTGTTCACTTTCATCAGAAGGTGTTTCAAGTCATTGTTACTTTCTTCCAGTAAAATGGATCTGCATATTTCATGTTATTAATATTTCTTCCATCAGTTTTCACTCCTTCTTTGTCTGAATCTAGCCACTTTTTTGTATGAAATGTTTTGTGTACAGATTATACAAATAGGGAGATAAAATGCACCCTTGTCTGACACCTTCACCTATAGGAACCCATTGTGTTGAGATTTCTAAGTGTCAAAGGCACAGCAAGATTTCTTCTTGCTGCTTATAGTAAAATGCCAGGAGAAAAGGACAGGGAAGTCCTTAGGGAAGAACTGTTAAAGAAAAAGGAGCCTGGCTGGTGTAGCTCAGTGGATTGAGCGTGGGCTGCGAACCAAAGTATCACAGGTTTGATTCCCAGTCAGGGCACATGTCTGGGTTGCAGGCCACAGCCTCCAGCAACTGCACATTGATGTTTCTCTCTCTTTCTCTTTCTCTCTCCCTTCCCTCTCTAAAAATAAATAAATATAATAAATAAAATCTTAAAAGAACAGTTAAAAAAAAAGAAAAAGGAAATATGACTTGATGATTTGAGAAATTCACAGCCTGACCAGATTTTGAAAGATATTAAATTTAAGAGATTTACTATCAGAATAGAAAAAGCTAAGGATGTAGCTGCATAATCTTTCCCTAATGTCATAGGAAGATGAAAAGATGCAGCCACAAACATGCTTCTGTAAAGAGATTAGTTGTGTGACTTTTAGATCCCCTCCACTATCTTAGCAGACACCAAATATACTGGTGTGACCATCAAATGAAGTGAATTCCTATAGCATACCCAGGAGACCCATAGTGTTTTTCAGAATTTTAGAGTGGCAAGAAGTGTCAACTTGGACTAGAAGGGGAAATGAAAGAAGGCTGTCTGATACCCTAACCTCTACAGGCATGAAAGAGACTGACAGGACCACTCAGCAGCAAACATGTGCTACCTTTCAAGAGAGAGACGGGACAGCCCAGAGTGTGGGGCAGAGAGCCAGAGGTTAGGGCCTTGAACGACAGAGATTATATTCAGGACTTGAAATCTAATGGAGTTTGTCCAGCTGGATTTTGAAATTTCTTATGACTAGTGCCTCTTTTTTCTTTCATCTCTCCTTGAATGCAAGTGCCCACTACTAATATAGTATGTCTGTCCTGCTGTTGCACTTAGAGAGCAGGTAACTTGGGTTTTGAGTTTCACAGGTAAACAGATGGAGAGGAATTGTGTCTCACCCATACCTAATTTAGATGTAATGTAGATGATGAGATTTGGGTCTTGTTTTTGATCTGGTGAGATTTTAGATGAAACTTCTGAATTTGAATTAATATTGTAATCTAATGAGATCTTTGGGGACCTTGAGAAAGGGTGAATATATTTTGCACATGGAATGGATGTATATCTTTGGGGGCCAGAAGATGGATTATGGTAGACAGAATAATAATTCCCCAAAGATTCAATCTGGGGATTGTTCAATTCCAATACCCAGAACTCATGAATATGTAAAATTAGTTTCCTATTATTGCTATAACAAATTATCACAAACTTAGTGGCTTAAAACAATTCAAATTTATTACCTCATAGTTAAGAAGTTCATAAATCTAAACCGGGTTTTAGTGGACTAAATTCAAGGTTTAGTTACTTCTCTAGGCTCTAAGGGAGAATGTGTTTCCCTGCCTTTTCCCGTTTCTAGACAGCACCTGTATCTCTCCATTCTCATAGCCAGCGATTTAGCATATTCAGATCTTGCTGACTCTGACACTGGCTCTCCTGCCTTCCATTTCACTTTTGAGAATTCTTATAATTGCATAGGGCAAACCCTGATAATCTTGGATAATATCCCCACCTCAAGATCCTTACCTTAGTCATATCTGCAAAATTCCTTTTGCCATGTGAAGTAATACAATATATTCACAAGTTTCAAGGAAAAACAGATACCTTGGGAGATCATCATTCTGCTTAGTAATTCTATTTTGTCTAACTTTTCAGTTTACTATAAAATTGCTAATAATATCCTATTATCTTTTTTCTACTCTCTCTTGAACCCATTCCAATTAGGTTTTTGTCCCAGTTGGCCACTGGAATCACCAGTGACCTGCAGATAGCCAAATTCAATGCGAGTGTCTCAGTCTTAATCTAGCTCAAACTTATTATCAGCTTTTGATCCAGTTAATTTGGCCCTTCTTCTTTGCTTGGCTCCTCCGATCTCTTCTCTATCAACACTCTCTCTCCAGGTGATTTTATTCAAATTCATAAATACTATCCACACATTGATAATTCCCAAATTATATGTTCAGCCAGGATCTCACCCCTGAATTCCAGACTTGTGTATTTGTCTACTCAATATCACCACTTGCATAGCTAATAGGCATATTAAATCTAAAAATTGGTTTTTAACCCAAACCTGCTTTTCCCCTTGTATTCTCCATCTCAGTAAATGGTTCCATCATCATTCACATGGCTATTCAAGCTGAAAAACCACTGAAATTATCCTGATTCCTCTTTTTCTTTAATACTTCACATCTAATCCATCATAACCATTTCAGAATATGTCTTGCATCTAACCACTTATTACCCCGACAATTACTAACCTGATCCAAACCATAAACTTCTCTCATTTAGGTTGCAAAAGCTCTTTAATTGGTCCTGCTCCTTAAAAACTTGCCCCACCTCCCCTCCCCTAAGTGTATTCTCCAGACACTACAGTGATCCTTCAAGAATCACATCCCTCCCTTATTCTAAACTCTGCAAAGGATTCATTCACTTTACTCCAAAGTCCCTCCTATGGGGTTTACATTATCCTCTTGTGGCTATCTCTATAACCTCATTCTCACTAATATTGCCTTGCTCGTTGCTCACTAGCCATGCTAACCTCCCTATTCTTTAAACATATTAAGCATATTCCTGTACAAAGTCTTCTGCACTGGGTCCCTCTGTAGAGAATGCTATTCTCCCACTGCCACCAAGGTTACCTCTCTTACTTCACTCAGATATTTGCTAAAATGTCACCTTCTCTGAGACCTTCTTTCACACTCTGCATCTCTACTGAAAATAGTATTGCCATCATTTGCTGTCCCCTTACCTTGCTCTGGTTTCTATTCAGTACACTTTATAACTATCCGATGGCATGGCATATTTTTCATGGTGTGTTATTATGTTTTAAAATCTGTATTCACCACTAAAATTTAAACTCCATGATGGCAAGTACTTAGTTTTAGCTTTTATTATATCCTTAGCACACAGAGCAGTACCTAGCACATAAAGGGGCTTGATAAAATGAACTTTTCACTGAACTTTTTCCTTTATTTATTATTTTCATATGCCACTATGTGCCATATTTTAATTCCAAAGGTCACAGAAATGAATGACAATCTCTACCTTCCCAGAGCTTTTAACCTAGAAAAACAGACATATATACACAGAAAAAAATATGATTCAGAGTACAAAGGATGAGTTTACAAAGAGGAGGTAGTAGAGAGGATTATCAGGGAAAATTGGAGAAAGTTCAACATGAGCAGAATTTAAAATAATAAACAGAAGTTTACTAGGCAGGTGTAGGGAGAGCGAGAGGGCAGGCTTTCCAAACTAAAGCTAAAGGTACAGTGTATGTCCAGGCAGAGAGGCAGGACATAGCAGGTGGTATTTGGGGAAATATAAAGAGTTTGGTATCGGAGTAAGTGATGCAGTGGGAAAGGTGGTGAAGATGATGCTAGGTAAGCAGTGTGGTCTCAGAATATGAAAAGGCTTATGTGTCATGCTATGGAGTGCAATTTTTTTCCAGTAGCTGAAGGGAAACTCTGAAAACTTTTACGATGAACTTGATTAGACAGATTTTCACTCTGGTCATTTTGTTCAACACTTTAGAAATGCCATTCTAGCAGTCTTATTCATGCCAAAGCTAAATTCATCTTGAAAAAGTCCAGATGAGAGGTGATAATGTGACAGGAAAGTAAGAATCTAGGAAAAGTCCTGGGCAAGTAGAATAGGGAGACTGAGACAAGAAAATTAAACAAGGCCAAACAATTTGAACACTTATAGTCAACTAGTGAATTGCAAGACCTTATCTTCCTTAACCAAGGACACTTCAGAGCAGATGGTTTATCTCTCTCTTTCCTAGCCAGGGAATACATAGCTTAAGTCACCCTGGTCTGGGAAATAGAGAACAGAGACCCAGTTAATGTCATTTGTGCTAGCTAACCCAAGGACAGATGAAGTTAGGGGAACAAATAACAAAAACCCCATTACAGCCAAATAGGTCCAAGATAAAAACAGCAGAGCAGACCAAAGAATAATCCCCAGCATCCCTATATGCTCATTTTGATGCACCAACATATTAAAAATACACCTGGAGTGCTAATGAATATTCTGCTGAAAACTTCCCCTATGATTCTCATCTGCAGAAGAGAGAAAAACCCTCAGGACAAAGATGGGGTGTGGGGCTTGTTCCAGAGCTCGCCCATGCCCCTTCTTGGGCATGAACTTTTTACTTCCTCATTAACCCTAAGGGTCCCCACAAGACTTGCAACCAGGGGAGCAGCGGACAGTGGCAGCTCATCCCAGGCTTACCCCCTGATCTTGTCTTCAAGGCCTCCCTTTTCTGTGACTCCCCAGTGAGTTAACAGCAGCCCCACCTTGGCTTCCTTCTTTCCTGTAACATTTCTAGGGAGTCAAGGCAGCCTCACCTAGGCTCTATCCCATTGCTTCCTCTACCCTAAGTCTTTCTTTTGTTTCATTGTCCCCAGCTGTAACAAACACACTCTCAAAATCAGGGGGACTTGTGAAATCTTTCCTACCCAAAGTCAAGAACCCATACACTACAGGCTGGCCTGAGGCAGACCTGCTCTGGGCTGATCTCTGTTTATTAACAATGAGGGCCTAGAGTAGAAATAGTTGAGGGAAAATAAAAGGATGTATCAGACTAATTCTATAATTTTTTTGTAATTATACAACTTTCAACTTTGTTTCTGTACTTTTTAAAACAACCTTCTAATATAAACTTGGTTTCCCTGGTAGACATTTCTGCTGGAAAAGAACATACTGACCAGGCAATTCAAGTGATCCAGTGAGGATTACAGTTTTTCATATTTACCATTTACCTTATGAGCTTTGCTAGTGCAGTTGGTTCTTTAGAGACCAATCACCCTGTATATAGTGCTAATTTTAATTTCTGAACATGCAGAATTGAGAACAAGATCCCTTGATAACATCTCCAAAAAATGGAGATCTGTTAAAGTCTTAAACAAATTTACTACTTATGAGATATATTATTAATCATAAACTTTACACCACTGTACAAAAATTTAATAGAATTTATTAGGAATTTCAGGAAAACAAAGCTGTTCAATAGTAGCTAATACATAATTTGAATAACAAAATAGCCTTCATTTTGTTTTTAAATACAATGAATTTATTTCTAGTAGCATCTCATTAAAAATAATAAATTATTTCCATTCATTAAAGTTTATTTATCAATAAAATACATAATAAACTATAACTTGTGGCATAAATATAAGTTAAGTAATTTACTCCATTACACATGTTATAATTTATCTTATTTTATGGTTATAGTGTCTTAATCATTAACAAATTTCAAAAATATATGACATATTTACAGGAGATTCTAAAAAATAATGATTCCATTTAATAGTTACTGTTATAGTCTTTCATCAGTATTTTCTCTGTAATATAGATCCAACATCGGGAGATTGGCTGGTCCTTGGCTGGATGTTCTGTAACACAATATCGGAATATTCTTTTAATGTTGTATTATAGACTTTAAGGTGTATCTCCTTATAGATTACAGATTTTAGTAAGATTAAACTCAATTCAAATACTTAAATGTTACCTATATGGCTATCTCAACATAATGAGTACCACTTTATGTAAGGCACTAATTATAATAATTCATAATCCTCACTCTTTGCTATTATTAAAATGTGCTTAAGAGGTTTTTGAAAATCATAACCTGATGTATAAATCATTGAAATTTTATAATTTATTTTCTACAGGAAGTACTTGGAACTCATGTAACACCCTAGGAGTGGCTAAACAACACATATTAGGCTAAAGAAGTTGCTTGGAAAGGTGATTGTTAAAAACCCATTAAATTTATTTTATTTAAAAAAGTAAGCAAAATATTTCAAATGGAAATTCTGCTTCTAAGATTCAGAGTTTTGGCATTAAAAAAATCATGGCAGCCGTCTTGAGAATGTCCCATAGCAACCCTATTATACTATACTGTTTGCATATTATTTATACTGGAATGTAAACTTCTTGAGACAGGAAAGTGTTTTCCTCTTCCTGGCGCCAGCCCTAGCAGAGTGTCCGACACATGGTAAGACTTATGCAATGAAGAAACCAATATGATAACTGCTACCAAAAGAAAAAAAAAAATCAGGCTGCTATGGTTGCCCAAAGGAGGACATACTGAATCAAAGCTTGGGCTGAATAAGCTTTTCTAGAGGGGATGACACTAAAGTGAATTCTCAACGTAAGAGAAAGGCTTTTAAGAGAGCAATTCCTGTGAGGCAGTGGGAGCAGCATGCGCCCTGGAAGTGTGCAAAGAGTTCTAGGGAGATGTGTCTGTACTCAACAGGTTGTAAGTTATGAGCTGAGAAGTAAATGAAGGTGAGGGTGGAAAGGCCTTGAATGCAGTTCTCCAGAGCTTTATCTTTTTGGTAATGGGTACCCACTGAGGTTACGTTTTAAGCAGGAGAGTGATATGTTCATATTTGTGTTTTAAAAAGAATTACTCTGGTAATACCTGCATGAATGATGCGCTGGAAAGAGCAAACCTGGAGGCTGTTGAAATGGCCCAGATGAGACATGATGCATTTTTAAACTAAGACACTATCAGTAGGGAATGGAGAGGAGTAGATGGATTTGAGATGCATTTAGTTGAGTTTTAGAAGAATTTATTTCTAGGGCTATAGCAGAATGAGAAGCCTGGATGAGACACAAAATTTTATCTGGGAAACTTGATGGATGATGGAGTCATTAAATAAAGTAAGAATTACAAAAAGTAGAATTCAGTTTGGGTAGAGGGAGGGGGAAAATGTATATCCTGGCTCTGTCAATAAACAGTTTTAAGATTTGAGGAAATTACCTGTTGTTCCTAGTTCAGAAGATTAAACAACAGAATATGTGTGAAACCATCTGGCATAGTACTTTTCAATGGTAGGGATCCAGTAAGTATTATGTTGTTAGGTAGAGAAATGCAGTTCCTGAATTAGCTATACAATATATGTAAATTGTGAAGCACATATGTCATGTTATATATAATTTCAAAACAATTTTTTTGTAAGTTCATATGGTATAAAAACATTATAGCTAAAAGTAAAAGAAAATAAAACATTAATAAAAAACTTACCTGCATCATCTCCAAAACAACGAATACTCCCAAATAGATATTTCTGCCATTTTATGGAGAGATAAAAATCTTTTTTTAGGAACATCCCTATTGAAGAACTAGGCTATACCACAATTGTCTTGGTAAATACAATACAGTTTTGGTGGTCTCTTATGTCATACATGTAAAATATTTAGAATTAAGGTTATGTATTGCCTTTTGAAAACATATATTAAATAATTTTATTTATTTGAAATGTAATAGGATCCAGGAACACATTTTGAAAGCTTTTAAAAGACCAAAATATATTTAAAGCCCATGTACTTTATCCCAGTGGAGGCACTAAGAACCTATGCATTCTTGCTTTAAACATAACTCCAAAAGTTTGGACATATATTTTCTGGGCTCAAAATAAATTACAAGCAGCGAAACAGAAGACTTGAAGGCAAGACAGAGGTAGAAGTAATCCCAGGTGATAAAAAGAAAACATAAAGGCTATAAAAATATAAACTTTGAAACTATAAATCCACCGTAAATGTTAACCTGAATGTAATAACGAGAAAACCACCAGACAAATCCAGATCATGGGATATTCAGCAAGACAACTTGTCTGGACTCTACAACACTGTCATTGTGCATGAAAGACAGAAAAGAGTAAAGAGACTTTTCTAGGTTAAGAGACATGACAATAAAATGCAATGTATAATCCTGGGTTGGATAATGGATCAGAGAAATAAAATAGCCACAGAAAACATTATTTTTCAAACAACTAAGCAACTTTGAATATGGAGTGTGTATCAGATAATACTCTATCAATATTAAATTTCTTGGGTGGGATGATGGCATTATGATTACATATTTAGAGGGGAAATATCACTGTATCTGTTACTTTCAAACAGTTCATTAAAATATATGTTTGTGTGTGTATCTCTTGTTCTATTCTATTCTATTCTATTCTATTCTATTCTATTCTATTCTATTCTTCCATCCATCCGTCATCCATTCATCTATCAGAAAAAGCAAGTGTGGCAAAATGTCAATAATTTGTGAATCCAAGTGAAGAGTACAATAACATAAAATAAAAATAGTAGGAAGGAAGGGCAAACAAAAATAAAATGTTCAAATCCCATGCAGAATATGGCAAATGAATTATGATGGGGGAGGGGGGGGTAATTTTGATGTTAGCTGTCTAAAGAGGCAGTTGACAATTCTGTGATTTTATACCATTTCCATGAAAAATAAATGGGAGCATTCTAAGACTTATGTTAGTGATGTTAAAACAAGGAAGACTAACATGCCTGGAGATAAAGAGCCTGAATAAAGCTAATGGTTACCCCATGTCATAAAGAATGAAAAATACGTAAGATAAATATGATTTCAAGTCTACCAGTAGTCCCTAACTGCACCATTGCCTTTTCAGTTATTCATCCGATACTCTGTCACACAGTGCACCAGTATGTACAGTGGAGGAATATGCTGATTCTCTTTCCTATTGAGTAGTATTTACAATTCATGATCAGTTAGTTTTCTGTGGTTAGTACACTTCTTTCAAGTTCAGCTGAGGTGTATAGAAGAGTAATTTGTCACTGAATGTCTTAGCTTACTAAAGTAAGAATTATAAATGTCATAACAGAAAATGGTCACTGTTAAAATTCAGACATACAAAAATTACCACTGAAAAACTACTTAAATTGCTGAATTGCTGGAGATGAAAATTGGAGCAAAAACCAAACTAGCATGTAAAAAGTAATCATGAGAAAAACATACCAGAAGTCAAAGTGACCATTGCCAAAGGAGTTGTGTCTATAAATCACAAACGCCACACCAAAAGGCCACTTTCAAGAAATGTACCCATAATAAGCTCCATGAGGACAGGGACATTCTTTTTCTTACTGTTATTCATGACTATAGTCAGAGCATAGCAAAAGTCTGAAGCAAGGGTAGGAAATATATAACTTTATGTAAAAGTAAATAATAAGAAATGAAGTATACTTGCATAATCTTACTTCTTCCTGTCAAGATTTCAAAATTGAAGGCACATAATGAAAAAACAATTGAGCAAACATGCAATTGATTCTCTAACAAAACATTACATAGAAAGGGGTATGCCTTTCAAGAGACCAGCATGTCTCTTGATCACTTCTAGCGGACATGCCTTCTTGCTTCTGTGATTTCTTCAGACTGCATCACAGTCTTAGCTTATCTTGTATCAGTTATTTGGATATACAATCCATGTGTGTCTTTCTCCTTTTAGACCAAACATTTCTGAATCAATGTTTTTAATTTATATGTATATATTCACCAGACTCCAGTACCAAGGCAAACAATAAAATTCAAAATAGTAATGTCTAGTTTTGAACTCTGAAGACATGGAAGGTTTATGGGCAAGGATGGGACCACTGCTAGTGTAAATTTCTTAACAAGTTTCCAATTAGTCTACATATTTAAAATTATTTGAAGAGTAGTGCACTGGTACCCGTTTCTGTTCTTGTGACTAATGAAATACTCTGAATGTAAAAATATTTACATTGTAATTTTTTAAAAGATTTTATTTATTTATTTTTAGAGAGGGAAGGGAGGGAGAAAGAGAGAGAGAGAGAAACATCAATGTGTGGTTGCTGAGAGTCATGGCCTGCAACCCAGGTATGTACCCTGACTGGGAATCGAACCTGTGACACTTTGGTTCGCAGCCTGCACTCAATCCACTGAGCTACGCCAGCCAGGGCTACATTGTAATTTTTTTTAATGAAAGGATATTTGTTTGATTCTAACAGAACATCTTATAATTAAAAGTTGACCAGGAAGAAAAACTCCCTAAAAACAAATCTCAAAAATTAATATCAATATAGGATTCTTATATATAAAATCATGAAGTTTCCTAAAAAAGAAAAAAGCTTCTTAAAATACTTACCAGAAATGGTATTATTTGGAAGGTATTTTTGATGGATGGATTTTTGCAAATTGTTTCTTGTACATCTGAAATAATTATACCATGATACAAAAGTAATTTAGTTATGCATATTGAAAGAGAAGAATGACTAGATCAAATACTAAATTCTGATGTGTCAAAACATTCAAAATTGAGTAAGAGACTTTTTGCTATTGTTTCCAGACATAGTCTTTAGACTTATATTATATTAGGGAATATAAGTAATTTGATTAAAATAATACATAAAACTTAATGTTGATAAAAAGGAATTTCTAATACTTTGACTATTTTTAAACAATATTTATTCAAATGCTTAGATTTTCTTTCCTTTTTTCCTGTTTCTTTTTTTAAAAAGAAAACAAAGAAATGAATTTCAATCTTGGAGCAACTCAGGAAAGAGGAAGAGATGTTTATTTAGCTTTCGAAGCACAAAAAATTGAGTCATTTGGTCAACTCTTGCCTTTTCAATATTGAGGTTTTTGTCCATATAATATCAAGAGTCTTGGCAAAAGAAAGAAAAATTCAGACAGGATCTTTCACAGGAAGCATTTAAATATGTGCAACTATGTAATAGGAAAAAAAAAAACCCTCCAAAAAAATGACTTGAGGGTTTTTTCTCTTTATCTGCACAATTTTGCATCTTAAACTTACAGCTTTAGTACTATCTTGCTTTTGTGGTTGCAGCAACCTTTTATTAATATATTATTTAAAAAATTAATTTTAGAGTTAACATGAGTATATAAAACATTTATGCATAGTTTAATTAATAATAATAAAGCTGATGTCTGTGTAACCATCTAGATCAATAAATTTGAGCATTATCCCTTCTTTAGAAGCTCCTTGGGGCTCCCCGCCTCCACACTGCCCTGCAGATTGCACTGTCTTCCCTTGCTCACAGAGGTACCCACTGTACTGACTTTGTTTTTTCATAGTTTTAACACCTATGTTTACAGTCCCCAAAGAATATTGTTTAGTTTTGCCTCTTTCTGAAGTTCACATACATTAAATTGTACCATCTTTATTTTCCTGTAATTTTCCTTATTTTGCTCAAAATTATGTATTTTTAGACCCATCCATGATGATGTGTGTAGATGTGTGTGTTCATTTCCCTTGCTGAATAGTATTCCAGTGCAGCTAGTTTTCAAAGTTTGCCTTTTAAACAGTGAAAATCTCTCTATATTTATACAAATCTCTTGATGTACACGTGCAGGATTTTATCTAGGATATACATCTAGAAGTGAAATTCCTGGTTGTAGGGTATGTTCATATTTATTTTTTTAAGTGGGGGCAAAACATTTGCTATATAGGTGGTTGCAGTTTATACTATGACAAGCATTATATGTGAGCTCCAATTGATGTACATTTTTACCAACACTTAGCATTGCCAGGCTTTTAAATTTAGGTCTTTCTGATGAGGCTATAACTGAATCTCATTGTTTTAATATGCATTTCCTTTGTTGTGAAATTCCTGTTCAAGTAAGTCTTTTTTGCCCTTTTTGTTGAGTTGTCTTTTTTTCTTATTGCTTTATTAGGAGTTCTTTACCTATTTTGAATGAGTGCTTTATTCATTTTCTCGTATTTGTGGCCCATCTTCATTCTTTTAATGATGTTTTGAATTAAACAGAAGTTTGTAATTTTAATATAGTCAAATTTATGAATTTTCTCCTCTATGGATTATGTTCCTTTTGTTTTGCTTAAAAAATCCTTCCTTACCCTGAGGCTAGAAAATTCCTACTTATATTATCCCCAATAGCTATATTTATTTATATGTATGTATATATATACACACACACATATGTATTTTACATTTAATTTTTAATCACCTTGGGACTTAATTTTATGTATGGTATTTAGTAGGAGTTCAGTTTAATTTCTTTTTATTTGGTATCCATTCATTCCAATATGGAGTGACAAACAGCTTATCTCAAAATTACCCTGTAAGGTCTTCATAGCTGGCATCCAAAAACAGGTTTTCACCCCATATGAGAGGGGCTGTGCCTAAATTCAACTTCCTATGACATAAGTAACTCCTTCAGGAAAAAAAACGCTACAATTTCTCACACTGGGATTCCAATTAGATGTTTGTTAGACTAGTTTATATTGTTTCACACCTCTCAGACCACCTGTTCTCATTTCCCCCCCTACCTTTTTGTTTTCTCTCTTGGTGTTTCAGTTTGGAAAATCTCTATTACTTTTTAACTTCCTTGCTTCTTTCCTCAGCTGTGTTGAGTCTACTGATTAGCCCATAGAAAACATTTTTCAGTTGTTAGTTTTTATTTCTCACTTTTCTATTTGATCCTTCTAGTTTTTATCTCTGCTGAAATTCTCCACCTGTTCATGCATGTTGTCTATCTGTCCCATATTATTCACTTTTTCCATTCTAACCTGTCATAGTAAGTAAGTAAGTCATAGTTACTTAAAATTATCTCATAGTTCTAACACCTGGGTCACTTCTGCGTCTCATCTGTACATTCCTCAGTCCCTCAACAGTGTGTTTTCTTTCTTCTTTTTTGGTGTGTGTGTATCTCATAATTTTAATTGAATGTTGGACTTCAGGTTTGGAATAGTGGGTACCCAGGTAAATAGCATTTGTGCCTGGAAATGGGCGTGCTTCTTCTGCCAGGCAATTGTGTGTGTGTAGTTAATCACCTTGGGGATTGAGCTGGGTTTAGGCTTTGTTGTTGCTATGGTTACCTTCAGTACACCACTGGTTTCAAATTCCTCTGGCATTTTTTTGTTTGTTTGTTTCTGTAGGGGTCAAAGAGTTTTTTTTCTTCTTCAATGTTCCTGCTCTACTTTCAGCTTTTGGCCTTTTTGTGTGTCTGCATAATATAAGGAGGCTCTCTCTATGCTATTGCTTCTCTTCCAGGTTTCTTTCATTTGCTGGTTAGCACTTGCTGGCCTTGTGTGTGTGGGGCGGGGGGGAAGGGGGTATTTTCTGTTGTCCTGTCCAGATTCCGTCTTAGGAATGTCATCTATACCTTCTTAGTCATCCTGCTTCCTCCTTCTCATGGCAGTCACCTTTTTTGAGTAGTAGCTTTGGGCTGGTTTTGTCCAAGAGCATTTTGTGCCTCTCCTCTAACAGCAGGGTATCTCTAATGATCTGGACCCATGCCTGTCTCTTGCCCCTCTCCCACAGAAAGAGGCTTTTTTGTTCTTTTACCTTTCTGCTACCCTTGTAAGTCTTTACTTCTGCCCTGGGGGCAAATAACAAAGTTTGCTGCCTCTGTTCCAATACCTTTTGGCCTTTATTCTGTAGGAGAGAAGGTTCTGCATGGGGTTTCATGTCTTGCCTACAACAATGGCTCGCCCCTCCTCTAGGCTGCCCCACTGAGGAAGGATTTCTTTAAACTCCTGCTCTGCCCCTTAATCTCATGAATGCACAGTGTAGGTTCTTGGAAAATTTAATGTGAATGGTTGTGAATTCTTCTTGTGTCTGTGATTCCCAGGGATTTTATATTTTCACAATAGTTCACCCTTATCCTTTTGTAATTTGTTAAAAATCTAAGCAGAATTCCTAATATCAGCTTGTATGGAACCTGACATTTCTTTCTCCCATAGTCTGCCAAAGTGAGCTGGTAATCATGTTCTGCCTCTTTGGAAATTCCTGTCTTGCCTTCAGTATGCAGTATATAGAAATGTATGTGTGTATATGTGTTGGAATTTTTTTCTAGTGGTTCTAACCATACTTGATTTTTTGCTACTCAAGGGACATTTGGCAATGTCAGGAGACACTTGTTATGACTGGGAGGCACCAGAGCATTTGGTGGGCAGAGAAGTCAGAGATGCTGCTAAACATC
Source organism: Phyllostomus discolor (assembly GCF_004126475.2). Taxonomy (NCBI): domain Eukaryota; kingdom Metazoa; phylum Chordata; class Mammalia; order Chiroptera; family Phyllostomidae; genus Phyllostomus; species Phyllostomus discolor. The sequence goes on along the minus strand of NC_040908.2, from coordinate 101,978,066 downwards.
TTACAATGTACAAGACAGCCCCCTACAACAAAGAATTACATTGCCCAAAATGTCAGTAGTGTCAAGGTTAAGAGACCTTGATAAATATTCATATATAAAATACTGTTATTACTATTCATGTGTAAATATTTTGAAATTTCCATTATACATTTCCATGGTATTTTTTCAGAACCGTGATTTATTTAGAAATGTGTTTCTTGATGGTTATTTTCATTTTGTTATTGATGTTTAGTTAAATTGCATTGTTGTCAGAGGATGTATATAACTTCAAATCTTTGAAATGTGTCAAAGCTTGTTTTATGGTATAATATATGGTCCATTTTTATAAATGTTCTATGTGTGCTTGCAAAGAACATGTGTCTTTGATCAAGTGTTAATCATGTTTGATTATTATATTATCTACTTGATTTTTTTGTCTAGTCTATTAATTACTAACAATGTAAAAAGAAGTCTCTCACCATGGCTAAAAATTATTTCATATATTTTGAAGCTATGTTCTTGCAAGCATACAAAGTAAAAATATTTTACATATTTCTCCAGAATTAAAACTTTGACTATCATGAAGTTATTTTTATATATATTCAGTAATGCTTTCTGCTTTATAGTTATTTTTGTCTGATAATACATCTGAACCAGTTTCCTTTGGTTAGGAATTGCTTGTTACATATTTTCCATCTATTTTGCTTTAAGCTTTTCCATATTATGTTTTAAATATATTATTTATAAACAGAATGTGAATATGGCATAATAGTATGGCATATTTAAATATATTTTTGTTATGTACTTGATGTAAGAGGTGATAAATCTAGATACATTTTATATTTTTATTTTCAATTTTTAAGTTAAATTTTAAATTAAAATAGTCTAAGTCCAAAATATAAAACTTCTAACAAAAGGTACTCTTCTATACTTACAGTATAACCTTTCATTGAGACGATCAAGGGACTGTAGGATCTTCTGTTCTTCGGCTGATAGTGCACAAATGTTGAATTGCTGGGTCTTATTTAAAGCCATATCTGGTTTCTGCAGCTGTTTGCCACTCATGACACTTAGAATTTCATCCTCAGGCACTGAAGATTTCACTAGGTTTTCAGCCATCAAAAACTCAGAAGTACTGTCTGAAACTAAAGAGATTTTACATTAACTATTCTTTGATCCCTATTTGTCTTTAGGATCAGCACTTATACATACTTAACTGACATGTTTATATGAATTCATTTCACTAACAGAAATCCAGTGAATCTTCTGTAATTTTGCATTTTATTTATCAAAATCCCCTATATGTAGCATTTCTCCAAACCTAATTTAAAAAAAGATATTCAAATGATGGCATTGAGATAATAACAATTCTCAGAGTGTTACCTGAAGTCAAGAAAGAAATACATTATGTTTAAATTATTATTTTTTTGGTCACTCACTGGTAGTACAAAAAGCAGATAAAGTTGATTGCCTTGGTAATAGCAATTAATATGATACATAAATAAAAGAGTAAGAGAAAAAAACCTGTGGAAAGATTAGAAAATTAGATGATCAGCTGAACAGGCCAGCCTAGAAACAGATCAAATTAGATATAAGAATATAATAGGATCAAAGATGAGAGAAAAAAGATGCAATATATTAGTTTGTTTATAAAATAATCGATTTGGAATTTAACTCCACACCATGTATTTAAACAAATCCCAAATAAATTAAAGAATTAAATTTAATGAATCAAACTATTAAAACAATCTAGAAGAAATATTTATAAGTTTCTATATTGAGAATTTTTTTTAAGTTTAAAAGTAGTGGAGAAATCAGTAAGAAAGACTCAAAACATATTTATTTAAGGCCAGCCAGTCTTCCTAATAGATTTTAAATTTTTGAAGGGCAAGACTTTTGTATATTTTGTTCATTATGTATATCCAATGTTTAGTTATAGGCAGGAAATTAGCTCTCAATAATCATTTATTGTTTAAATAAAAAACAAGACTTCTGTATGTAAAAATAAAACATAAGTGCTATGAAATGCAAATAATAAAGTTGTAAAATATTTTCAACTAATATAAAAATTAGAATTCTTGATATTCAAAAAATGTACAGCACTGGCTGGAGTGGCTCAGTTGGTTGGGGCACTGTCCTGTAAATCAAAAAGTCATGGGTCTGAAACCTGGTCAGGGCACATGCCTGGGCTGCAGCTTCAGTCCCCAGACAGGGTGTGTACAAGAGGCAACCAGATGATGCTTCTCTCTCACGTACATGGTTCTCTTCCTCCCTTCCCCTCTCTGTAAAACTCAATAAGCATGCCCTCAGGTGAGGATAAGGAAAGAAAAGAATTTACAGAAATCAGTAAGAAAATACCAAAACTCCAATATCAACAGGGAAAAAGAATATGAAGAAATAATTCACCAAAGATAAATATGGAAACAGAAACAATCAAGCATATTAATAAGTGATGTACAAATCAAACGAACAGAATACCACTTCTTTTCCTGCGATATAATCAAATAATAGAAGTGGTTTATCTGAAGTTAGCACACATCCCAGAAAATTTTGGAATAATAATGCCAAAAGTCAGGAAAGTACTTTAGGAATATATATGAAAAACTATAAAAATGCTTATATGTTTTGGTCCAGACTTTATTTAATACACAGATTTTCATCAATAAATATTTGTTAGGTGCCAATTATATGCCAATTACTGTAATTGGCCAATTATTGTAATTGTGTTTGGTCCAGACAGTCAGGAAAGTACTTTAGGAATATATATGAAAAACTATAAAAATGCTTATATGTTTTGGTCCAGACTTTATTTAATACACAGATTTTCATCAATAAATATTTGTTAGGTGCCAATTATATGCTAATTACTGTAATTTTTAATTCTGGGAAGCTACCTTATGGAAATAATTGGAAAGTCAGGAAAAGGCTTGATATAGAAAGATGTTTGCTAAATTATTACCTAGAATAAAGAAAAACTGAAAACAAATATGCAGGGTAAGGAGAATTAAGTCCCAAATGGTCATTTTTACACTCACATGGTATATAAATATTTGAGAAAGATACATATAAGAAAAAAACATCACTGGGAACAAAGGTCAGATGGGAACATTTAAACTAAAACATACCTTCTTCAATATCAGAAGTATCCCTTGTTGTTTGTTTCGGTTGACTTGAACTTAGCTGGACACTTGGTCCAAAATTCTATAAAAATAGAATATTAAATCAACATAATTCTGTATTTAAAATTCATGATATTTATATATACATTGACTGTAAAAAGTGTTATTTGCTGTATATATTTTCAGCTATCACTGTTCATGTAACTTGAATGTTTTCTTTTTTTTGAAGTAGAAATCAAGAATAACTGAAATAAGACCTTTCTATGGTATCTCAATATTTAAAAAATGTTTTATGTCAATTTTGAAAACTTTCAGGTTGCAGTGTTGTCTTGGATATATGGAAGTGGGAAGTTAGGTGGCAATCAAAAGTGCTAATTAAAGAAAAGCTAATTGAGAAGCTAAAGAACTTATGACACATGGACATGAACTAAAGGGGGGGAATGTGGATGGGAGAGGGTGTACAGGGTGGAGGGGAATGAAGGGGGAAATGGGACAACTGTAATAGCACAATCAATAAAATATATTTAAAAAAAAAGAAAAGTTGAAAAAAATTACCTTAAGGTTTATAACCTAGTTGATTCATCATAGTAAGGGTGAATTACACCTATTAGACTAAAGCCTCAGTTTATAGCTATTGCCAAGGATAGGTCAAGTATTTAGATGGCAAAACTTATGTCAGAAATAGCTGCCTCAAAGCTTCACAGCTCTGGGAAATGGGCAATCTCAGAGCACTGGCAATTAGTATACCTATTTAACATTCTCTGAGGGATACCAACTCTCCTTCCCTGGCTATGTTCTACTTTACTTCCTTACTGTTATTCTGTTCCACTTTAAGAAGTGACTTTTTCAGAGATAAAATTGCCAGGCAATGATGAGACCTCGCCTTTGTTTAGTCTCAGTTGAAGAGTAACCAGTGCAGGTTTCTGCAACAGGCCTCCTTCAATAGCTCTTGCAGCCTTGCCTCATCTCCATTATAGACTTGAGACACCTTGGGCTGAGACCCTGGCACAAAGTGGTAATTGTGCTTTTTCTATCTCTCACTGTTCTCTTAGATTCTCTCCACACAGAAGTAGTGGGCTGGAAGAATTCCAGGATAATAAAATATATTTCCTAATACAAGGTGATGGGCTAGTGCTATAGTAACTGAACCCAGAAACCAAAAAACCAGAAACCAAAAAACCCCTCAAAACCCAAAACGTCAAATCAAAGCAAAACAATAAAATTGAAAAAAATTACACTTCGAACTTGATTTTGATGCAGGAACACTAACTTATATTTTAAAGCTGACTTTGGAACCTGTGTAAAGTGGGTATGTGAGTAGAAGATGTATATGTGAAAGTGGAAGTAGGGCTTTTGGAAAGAAGGACAAAAATGGAATTCTAAAGACCATAATACAGAAGTTAAGGAGGAAGACAAAGAAGAACAGGATGATACTCAGAAAAATAAAGATGAATTTAAAGAAGACACTAATAGCCATTTAAAATTAGTTTGTTCCTTTTTTTGCTATAACAACTACATGCTACTTTTAAATTTAAAATAATGAAATAAAAATAAAGAAAAATTTTGTTCAGTTTATAGATTTTGAGATATTTGATGTGAACAATAAGGAAATTAAAAAGAGGATTTACTAGGCATTATATTTGTAATCAGGAAGTTATGTTTATAATAAATACTATGTTTGGTATTAAGCAGTAAGAATATATTGGTAACTGAACAACTTAATTTACATAAATAAATTACTTTTCTTTTGCTGATAAGTTATATTATGGTTGATTGTTCTCCATATTAATAATTTTGTTCATATAAAAATCAATAGCTTCTATAATGTACAAATAATAGAATCCTCAACATATAACTTGGATTATATATACTTCTTAAGGCACTATACTTCTATTAAAAAAATCAGAAGTGATATTTATAGTAGAAACTCCAAGTGAAATGCTATTCACTTGCCTATAATTTTTAATATTTTAAATTTAATCCTTGGATCAAATTAGACTGCGAAAATGTTATACTTAAGTCACATTTACTTAGCTCTCACACAATTGCCTCCACTAACTTTAAAATTAATAGTATTATGCTTTTGACTTTTATTAAAGATCTCTACTTTGAACAGCCATATGAAACTCCCTATTCATTTGTTGACTGTTAATATGGATGTGTCCATTATGAACTTTAAGGTCCTCAATGGGAAAAGTCTTTTAAATAGTATACTTCAAACAAAATCATTATCAATATCTGCTGAGACCTATATACCATCTTATTTTCCTTTTTACCATGTCTTCCAGGAAGCTCAGATCTAAATAGAATATTTAAACACAGGGAGCTATACTAGTCTATATGATTAGTATACTTTCTTCCTCTAAACATGGATCTAATTTACCTTTCTTTTTCCTTTCTTAATGTATGTTTAAATAACTTTATTGTGAATAACCTCAGTTTTCTTTCCACAGTTGACTATGTAGCAAATAAGTTAGTACAGCAAGCGCCTAGCATAGATTCCAAGGCTGCTTCACAATAGCTTTGGATACCCTTGTATTTGTGTTGTGGTGCAGTTTACAGCAAGAGCACACTCCTTTAAGAACATTCTATTTTCCAAGTAATTTTCTACCATTCAATAGGGATTTTTACCAACAATGTACTTACATTCATTTGCTTACTGCACTTCTGTCCTACAGATCCAGGGTTTTGTTTTTTCTTCTCTAAACGAGTTCTCTTTTTATTTCCAACAATTCGTTTTCTTCTCATAACAGTAGAATCTTAAAAAATGCCAGCAGAATGTCAAATTTATACAGATTGAGTAGGTAGTATATATCCAACACAAACTCCCCAATTACCTTCAAACATCACAGAAAAACTCTGTTTCAGTCAGCAAACTTTTATTGTTTTATATATTATTCTCTTAATATGTATTATGCATGGCACATTTACAAGGATGAATTAAACAAAATCTCTGCTTTTGAGGGGTTTATAGTTGAGAGCAGTGACCTCCAACATGTGGTGTAACATCAAAATAAATCACTACTGTGCAGGAAGAACATAATAGAATTTAACTGTATGTTTATGATCTAAAAATTAATAATTCAACTTTATACTATGATAATGCAGTTGACGCTTGAATAATGCGGGTGGGCAGTGTTAGTGGCACTGACTATCCATGCAGTTCAAAATCCTGTATAATTGGCCCTCGGTACTCCCGGATTTCCAACTGTGGATGGAAATTTGTATACCGTTAACATTGGCACCCTTGTCAGTCTGGAAGATAAATGGTCATTTATTGCACACAGAAACAAAGTTATCTTGGAGAAAAGGTAGAAATTCTAAGTGTGTGAGGCTGGCAGTGTTATTCATTAATGCATTTTTGCTTTCTTCAACGTGCTAAGTTTCATGTGTGTTCTAGTAAGTGGATTATGGATATTTTGTAGTATCTGAATGAGTCCTTATAAAATAAGAAAAAAACCTAAAAGAGACTTTTGTAGGGCCACAATTACATGAGTAATGTTTTATTATTTAAGGTGAGTAATGGGTGTATGAACATTTGTATTATATTTCTATGTGTATAACTAATTAAATACATTTTGCAAAGTCATAGGTCAAAAATAACAGAAATAATGTATGCATACACAGGTAAATAAGAAAAGCACAGCTGACACCTCTTATTCTCACTACCAAGTCTTTGCCACATAATAGCAATGATAGTATAATTATGTTTATAACAAGGATAGGATCACAAATAAAAACTATCCCAAAATTATAACAATAAACTTCATTCTAAGTACATATCATGCCTGGAGGTATTAACTAATGATAGTAGATGAAATGAAGTCATCAAAATTGATAAGACATTTGAACTAAGTTTTCAGATGATTATTAATAATATATGATAGAAAAGGTATTTTATATATAATAAAATTATTTTATAATTAAAGTGTATTATTTATAAAACAAAACCTCAGAATTATTTTAAAAGTCTTTACTTTGTATTTATCTTAGTGTTTAAAAATTTCTCTTTCTGGTTAAGGTGCTTAATGTGTATTAGTACAGTAATACATGTGTATGGCATAAATATATGTGCTGCAAATATTTACTAATAGTGATACTTAAAAATTTTTGGAGTCCATTACTTTAGAAAGATTTAAATGGCTTATTACAGTAAAATGAATACACATAAATTGTATGTAAAGCTATAAACAGAATTAAATGAAAGTACGGAGGACAGAGTGTCCCTGTAAGAATCAAGGCAGGTTTCACACAGAAGGTTATGCCTGACCTCGGTCTTAAGGGAAGAGTAGTTTTCCAAGGAAAACGACTTTTTCAGTCAAAAAGAACATTATGCGCAAAGCCACAAACTAACAATGATGAAGATGTTAAGAAGTTTTTGGGGGGGGGTGGCTAAAAGGTAGAAAATTCAAGTAGTCTGGGGCACAGAATATGAGTGTGTGTGTAAGCACACAAATGTCTTGAAAAGTATCATGGGAATGTGTATGTGTGCTTTTGCAATGAAAGTTCAGTTATGAGATAAAAAATGAAAGTTTTTTTAGCCCTGAAATTATGTACTAGACAACATGAGTTTGAATGTTGAATCCAATTTGTTACTAAAGCTAATATATATATTTTCCAAATTGTAGCCACACATATGTATATAGTTATACACATATACTATGATTACACATATACAAGTATAACTACATATAACTGTCATTCTAATCTATATAATAATAAAGACACAAAAGCTTTCAACTTTTAAGAAAGTTGGCTAGTAACTGAGTCTTTTAGACTAAGAAGTAATAATAAGAGTAAGAAATAATAACATAATTCTACATAATATTTGTTTAGCATGATATTTAGCATTTATAATTGGCCCAGCTGTTCTAAAGCTATAGGCACTATTATCATCACTATTGTTACAAATAAATGAAGGCACAGGAGAGGATAAATAACTTGTCTCAGGTTACAGAGCCAGACAACAGCAAGATCTGGGATTTAGCTTCAAGCAGTTAAATTTCTAAAATCTAAAATTCTAGCTCTTACTCTTCATGCTAGTAATTTTCATTCTGATTTGACTGTTTCACAGAAAGAAACATACCTTGCATTGTGAGCTAGGATGCATATATACAGTTTTGTGAAACATATTTACCCTTGCAATATATGATGTGCTCTGGTAATTTTTATTCTAGAACATTTTGATTCTAAAATCATATTTCATTAAAAAATTCTGGTTATCACTTACTAGGTTGATTTCACAATCCACTAATAAGTCATCACCTATAGTTTAGAAAGCTATATATTTATTCCCACCCATATGGGTATGCTAAATGCTAAATAAGGTTAGATGCTAGATGTTCTAAATGTTATCATATCTAGTGAGATAATTTGGACAGCAGTAAAGTTTCTAGACTGTTTTCTGTGCTTGGAATTGTCTTCCCTATCTTTGTGAAGTCCCTATCTTTGTGTTTTTGAAGAGCTTTAAAAATACCTTAATGAAAATTAACTTGGCCATATAATAGCTAAATGAAGAATTTTCTCCTTCCTTCAGCCTGTTCATAAATCTTCTCGAGGCAAGATCTACTAACATTTTAATACTTCCTTGTTTTGTAACATAATTATTTGTTTTTGTGCTTTACTGTTCTTTGTGTAGATGTTCAGCTTCAGAGATTGTACATTACTGATCCCAGGAGCAGATATAGTATATACTTAAAACTATGTATTATATCATTCACATGCATGAACTTAAATATTATCTACTAATTAATATAATAGCTGAAAAACGTGCTATTTTTGCAAAAATAATATAGTTTGCACTGGCCAAATCTCTAGCCTTCAATAAAAATTCTAGTTATGATAGGTTTACTACCAAGAATAAAAATAAACCTGTATGTTAATTGTCTTAATGCCCATTTTCCTGAGGACTGAGGCTGAGGTTTATTGTCCAGTTGGCTATCCTCTTCTATGAAAAACTCATTCAAATATTTTGGCTTTAAAAAAATCGGTGTGATGGTCTTTTGGATGTGTCACCTAATCTACAGTCCTCAGTTATTCAGTCAGACACTAATGTAGGTGATTACACTAATGTAATGTGCTGTGAAGGTATTTCATAGATGTTATTCAAATCCATAATCAGTTTGCTTTAAGTTAAGGGAGATTATACTAAATAATCGTGTGTGTACCTGATTCAATGAGTTCAAAGGCTTTGAAAGCTGGACTGAGGCTTCCTTGAGAGAATAAAAAATTCTGTTTGTGGATAGGAATTTTAGTTTACTCCTCCTTTCCTGATAAGCTGCCCTAAAAAATTTCAGACTTGCCTAGACAGCCCCCATTTTCACATAAGCCAATCCCTTGCAATAAACCTTAATATATCTTATTGGTTGTTTCTCTGTTTGCACTCTGACTGATATAATGGGGTTGTCTTCTTCTTATTAATTGTAGGAATTCTTTATGTATTTGGGATATGAGCTCATTGTCAATATCATATTTTATAAATATCTTCTCTCACTCCATGGTTTGCCTTGTCAATATCTTAATGGTATTTTTGGATAAAGACATTTCTAATTTTAATGCACAATTTATCAATCTTCTCCTTAATGGTTAGTATTATTATATCTGGATAAGAAATCCCTGCCCATTCTAAATTCTGTGTTATCTTCTAGAAGCATTTCTTTTTCACTTTTCATATTTATATCTACAGTTTACCTGGAAGTGAGTTTTATGTATGGTATAAGTTAAGGGTCATTTTACTAATACCATATGATCATCTAAATGACTTAGTACTATTTAAGGAAAAGACAGGTCTTTTCTTCCTGCTATGCAGTACCACTTTTGCCAAAAATCAAGCATGTGGGGTCTAAAATATGTGGGTCTGTTTCTAGACTGTATTCTATTCCATGGTCTAAACATGCTTGTGCAGATACCATATTGTAGTCAGAGAGGAAGATGTAAACTGAAATACTGATTTTAGATGTAGAGGAGTTTGGGTGTTCACAAGATCCAGGATATGACATAGGGAATGGGTACTTGAGGCAGAATGTTACTGAAAATCATTAGAGATGAGAAAGAATTGAGAGATCAGTGTTGGATGGTTCATCAACATAAATGCTGAATCAGTGGTATTTTGGCAAAGACTGCACAGAAAGGTAGAATGTGAATTATATGCCAAAGTCATCTTTGAGGGAAGAAATGACTTGAGAGGTCAGGAGGTGGTATAGTTGAATGGCTTGGGCCTCAGGGGAATCAAGTTTTTACTGGAGAGTTTTGTTTGAGAGTTCTGAAAATGCTAATGGAGAGGAAGATGCTCCATAATTTCCAACCCTGGATACATTGAGTGTGAATAAAAATGAAGTAGGAGAGTAGGAAAAAAAGATGAACAGATGCATATTGAACTTTTATCCACTATTAGTAAAGGGTTTGTTTGCAATGCTTAGTATTTAAATTGTTTTCAAAAATAAGTTTGACTGAATGTACAAAGTATTTAGTATTGCTAATAGTACATTTTCTAAGTATAATCACTACATTATGAAGTATAGACATATACAACAGTTTGAATAATTCTAGATCTTTAAAAAGATGGCTGAAAATGTTAAAATTCATTAAATTTTCTATTGTCTCTTATACAAACATCCCTAAGAACTACCTCATCTGATTAAATATTGTTTTCTCCAGATGAATATATATATTCTTTCATCAGAGGATGAGAATATAACTTTAATATGCTACCCATTTATGCTTAAGCTATTGACAAACTATGTTTCCTAATTTTTTTCCTGATCAGCTTAGACTCTGATATAAATTTTACTTAATATATATAAAATTTTCTATATTTATTATATAGTTTTAGTAGAAAAAACATAAAACTTGGAGTCATAGATATTTGGATTTAAATAACAATTTTGCTATTTACTAGTTCTTGTCCTTGAGCAATTCTATTTCCTTCTTTGCCAATGGTGTTATAAAAATACTTCTCAGGATTGCCATGAATTATAAATGAGACAATAAGTATAAAACACTTGGTACTGTAACTGGCACAGAGAAGGAACTCAAAAAAGGTAAGCATCATAATTTATCTATCACTATCACTTTAGAATGTCAAATCTGTATGATGCTTTCATCTTTTAGAGGCCGTGTGAAAATTGAAGTTACATTGTGAAATGGCTGGATAAAAAGTGATGGCATCACAGTGAGTTAGAACAAATGTGTGACAGTGGAAGAGTTCTTTTGTAATTCCACTCTGGTGAGAGATACATTTTTTTAAAAAAATCTAAGTTTTTATAGATAAACACTGAAGATTTTTAGATTAAAGCTTTCCATCTGCCAATATGGCTTGTGCCCATTCACTTCAAGAAAAGTTTGGGTGTCTATTAAGTTCCAGGCACAGTTAGGACCTGTGGATGCAGTGATGAATTACAAAAAAGTCCCTGGTTCTTAGAATCTCAAGGTCTAACTGAAGACTTTAAATATTCAATTTTAAATTAACTCCCAATTTATATCTCTTCAATATTTATTCATATTTTGGGGAAAAGGAAAGCATTGTGTTTCTGATTCTCCTCTCTTCTCCCCACCCCTCCTCCAAGTCCTATTTATTTTTCAACAGGAGACTGATTCCTACTGGTAGAAAAATTTATGGGCTCCTAGTCCATTCCCTCAGAGGAAAGTAGTTTCAAGAGGCATCACCAGCTACAAAGGGCAATGACATTCTATAGAAAAATAATTTTCAGAAATGTTTAAAGGAATGCTATCATTTTTTCTCTATATGAAAACTAACATATATAACCGTAGAGCTGCCACTCTTTCAGAAACGGGATGGAGGGGTTTGGCACACCTATCATTAGCTTATAGCAACTCAATTTAACAAACATTTTAAAAAGTAAAGTATTATAACATTTATTCATTTATTTAGAATAATTTAAACATGTTTACTGTGATTATTTAATAGACATTTTGACTGTAATACTGGGGATAATGACAGAATGATATGGGGTAAGATTAGATCCTATTCTTTGTCCTTCCACTTTTAAACTAACAAGAAAAGTCATGGAAAAAATGGAGGCTAGCCAAAGTTTCTGATTTTAGTGGAGCAAATGTTGCTCAACTAAAAATTTCTGCTTCTAGATAGACAAGGATACAAGGAAGATACTGTATCTATAAAGTAATTATTTAACATTAATATCTATAAGGTATATATTGCTATACCTTAACAAGAAAATTTTTACATGAATTTTAAATGTACATTTTGCTTATAAAAATATATTAACTTATTCTTACCAGCAGCCTTTTCATTTTGACTCAGAATATTATGCTGTCTTTTCCATGAGGGAACCGATTCTTCTTTAATAGGCCTAAAAGCCACAGAGTAATGACTTTCTTCATGCATAGGACACCTTTGGGTGCAATATAATACTCCATCTTGGTGGGCAAAAATTTCAGGGCTATTTGAGTAATTTATTTTTGCCAAAGTGTGGAACTCAGAAGAACAATACGGTAGAGATGGCACCACAGTGACTGAGTCAGAATAAACATGTGAGAGTGGAAGATTACTTTCTTTATTCCACTGATTCAACTTGTGTTCTGTTGGAAGCACATGTTTTGAATTAAAATAGTTATTTGTAATAACATTTTGAGAATTTTCAGGCATTTCTGACTGACACTGAGATACCTGTATATTTTTATGACTCCTAATATTTGATGTAGATTTAGGAGGATGAGGTACAATTAATTTACCCTGAGCTTGTAAAAATGTGTTGGTTTTGCTTGCAGACTGTGTTCGAATAACTGTGCCTTTTCTGTTTGGATATACAAACCCTGACTGAACTTTAACAGATTTTGTTCTAATTACCTTTGCTCTATCTCTTTGTAGATTAGCTTTCTGAGTTTTAGAATTACTGCTATATATAGGAGATTTACTTTCTTCTTTTTCTGAGGCTGACCAGGCTTGTTTAGCAATGTTAAAATCTGAAGATACAGAACAGTTCAAAGATGCATGGTTAATTCCAGATCCTCCTAAAGCAGCAACATTTTCAGAGACAGAATCACCCATGGGCTTTTTAGTATCAGTAGAATTCACAGTACATGCAGGAACACTAACTATATTGCTGGCATTAGCATTATCAGTTTGAATGTGGAGTGGTTGAGACCACTGTTGAGATATTTCTCCTCTATTTTTCAGTGAATGATTACCTTCAGCATTTTTTCCCGTATCTCCAGTTTCATCAAACCACCTCAGTTTTTTAATAGTCTTTGGAACTTCTGCACTTTTTCCTTTTTCTTTTGTTAATTCAATACTATCTCTGATAGCTTCTGCTTTTTCATTTCCTAACTTAAAGCTTTGATTTATGACTAGTGCCTCAAAATAATCATGTTCATATTTAGATTCTTTTTTTAAAATACTTTTTAGAAACCTCACACTGCTTCTCTCATGAATATTGTATCTCATTTTCTTGTGCTGACCAACTAGGTCACAATTAGAAATTATATTAGACAATGATGTAGATGTTTTAGTTATTTTCTGTTTTTTATCTTTTGAATCAAAGTTGTGAGGTATATAGGCAGCTGGAAAATTGTCTGAAAATAAAGGCGATTCTTCCTTATTACAATTAAAATATTTTATCTTCTCATTTTTAACATCTTTCAATTCTCCTAATTTATCAGAACACTGAACTGGGTCGATTTCTTTTATATGTATACTATTCTTTGGTAACAGTTTAGCTGATTGTGTATTAGGTGACAAAAATAAAGATGTTGCCACAGGTACAAATGAAGTAGGAATTGAAGTAGTTCTATTTTCTTGAGTTAATTCAGAATATTTCACGTTGTCTGAAATTGTAGCCATATCTTGAGTTAGAGAATCTGGAGTGTTCCAGGATTTGCTAAATTTAAATGTTGGTCTTTCAAAACCGAAAGGTCTCTCCCTTTTGAATGCCCCAGAAGCGGAGTCAGTTGTCCTCGTGGTGCTATTTTCAGAAGTCTTTTTGCTTTTTTTATCATGTATAAATATGGGTGGACTATATACAAAGCCTACTAGATTACTGGTAGTATTTGTAGCTTTTTCCACAGTTCTACCTACAGCAGATGGATTTTGTTCTTTACTATAAAAACATTCACGTGAAGGCAGAACATTAGGTTTACTTAAAATATCTGAGAGAGATTTGGCATTTTGAGTATTTGGATCATCTAAATTTATTAGCCAATTATTTATATGTTGAGTTTTAGAGAATGACAGTTTATCTTCATCAAAGCAGCTTAGATTAGTTGATTGTAGATTTGCTGATTTGAGGAAAACAGAACTCTGCTGGATTGATGTTGAAGGCTCTTTATTAGTAAGTGTTAAATAGATTTCTTCATGTTCTCCAGCCTCAAGACTGTCTACACTTGAAAGGATTTCAGAATTTGTTATCTGATAAACTTCATCACAAAATTTCTGAAAGAAAAAAGAACAAAGTTTTATAGTTTAGAAATTTTTTTAAATGCCAAAATTTATCATTCAACACATCGTTATTACTGAGCCCATTTCTTCTTGGATGTAACATACAGTAATATGATTATTTACAGTGTAACATACAAATAGTCTATATCCCTAGAACAGTCCTCAGTGAAAAATAGGGAGTTAACAAAGGCTTTAATAGTAAAGTTGCTGTGTAAGGTAACTACCCAATTGTTTTAGCCAGTTATAGCTTAGAAAATAATTTTGCTATTGCTATTACATCCAGAGTATGAAGATTTCATAACAGCATGTGAAACCCTGAAAATGTTATTTACAAATGGTATTTCTTCCTGAAACATTCACTGGACTTGAATGAAGCTTCTAAAAGCTCTATGATCCTAATGTGAATTTCCTATTGGAAGGGCTACATTTTTAAAAATAAAAGTTAATGTCATGGTCTACATAGCAGAGTTCTCAACTCTGGGTGCAGGTTTGAATTACATAAGAAGCTTTGTAAAAATATCTATGCCTGAGTCCTGCTGATTTAATATTTGGATGGGGTCCATATATTGGTATTATTATCTTAAAATTCCCCAGATAATTCTAATATGGACTTAGGGTTGAAAACTTGATTTTTAGGGGCCTCTTTTTTTGAGATTTGTCAGAGTGATAATTTCAATAAATTCCATAGACATTCTCATAACTATTTCACTGAATGTTCATGGACTTTATCAGCCTTTAATAAAATTTCATTATCACTTCCAAGTATGATAAATGTTTTAAAATATTTCTAATTTCTTACACATATCTAGAATACATTAACTCTGTATTACCTATGTAGAAATAAATTGAAGACTTTAAACTGTAAATGTAGTATAAAAATTAGATGGACTCAAAGAAAGAAATTAGTGTTCCATAAGATTTTTCACAAATTTTAGAAAAGTTAGATATTCTGATATTAAATCAAAATACATTATTTTTATAGCCCAAAAAATAGACTAAGAAATCAAGAAAATCAGTTATAGAAGTATTTTAGTTTGCATAGTTAATGTTTATTGATTGATATACTATTGTGAAACAAGTTTTGAAAATTTCGTAAGAGTTTGCTATTACTAGTATTTGGTACCTGCCCATCACATCCTTCAGTACTGTGATATCTTTTTAAAGTGTTGGTCATTTAACCTAATTATGAGGACAAAACAGAGTGTAGCTCCTTCAATGCCTGTTTTTGAAATTGACTTATTTTATTTAGTAATGATAAGGAAACTAGAAGTCCTGAAGGACTTCCTTTGAGATTGCATATAATGAGATGTAGAAATCTGGGTTAGAAGGTCCTTCTAAATGAATGGTTGTCCATGGCTCTAAAACTTCCATTTGAATAGGCCTGTAATGGCCTCATCTCCCAAAGCACTTCAAAAGAAGTTCAGTAATTTCTGATTTCACTACACTATATTTTTTCCCCAGAATTTTCCTCACCACTAAACAATGAAACATAATAAGCTTCAAGTTTTTCTTGTAAGTTACTGATATAAATTGTACTAGACTTAACATGCTTTGTGTTTAAATCAATTTTATTGAGGACACTTATCTACAATAAAATGTACGTATTTTAAATGTATAGTTGGATTTTGATCAATTTTCTACCAATAACCACCATACCAAACAATATATAGAACTTTTCCACCTGCCAAAAGTTCCTTCATGCTTTTTGTAGTCAATCCCTACTCACCAAAATAACTACTAACCTGCTTTTTGTCACTATAGATACTTCTGCTTGACAATCTTTCTGTAGCATTTCTTGTAGTTCGGATGTTGGTGTAGTGCACTGGTGCTCAGTTGTTGTTTTTTGAAAATGCCTATTTTGCTGTCATTTCAGAGTGATATTTTAGTTGGATACAGGATTCTGGGGTGGTCACTTTTTTCTTCTCTCAGAACTATGAAAATATTGTTTCACTGTCTTTTGGCTTGAAGGCAGTAGTCTACCTTATCTTTGTTCATGCCCACATAAATGTATCCTTTTCTTGCTTAATTTAATTTTCATGTGCCTTTGATGTGTGTTTGCCTGTGTGTGTGTGTTCATACATGTACATGCTTATCCTTCTTGGAGTTTACTGAGCTTCTTGGATATGTGGATTTAGAGTTTTATCAAATTTGAAATATTTTCAGTCACTGTTTCTTTAAATATTCCCCCCTTCTTTGGGATTTTAATTAAATGTATGCTATATTGCTTGATATGATCTCACAGGTCAATAATGTTCTGCTTATATTTTCTAGACTTTTTCTCTCAGTGATTCAATTGGATGATTTTTATTGCCATGTCTACAAGTCCACTGATCTTTTTTTCTATAATGCTTACATTGTTAAGCCTATCCAGTGAAATTTTCATTTTAAATATTATGTTTTTCAGATCTAGAAGGTCTATTTCATTCCTTTAAAATATCTTTTTTCATTATGTTCCTTTTTACTTTAATTCCTTGAAAATGTTTATAAAAATGGTTTAAAATTCCTGCCTGTTAATTTCATCATCTCTATCATTTCTGCATCTGATTATATTGACTAATTTTTTCTTATTTATGGACTATATTTTCCTGCTTTTTCACATGTCTAGTAAATTGTTATTGAATGTTGGACATTGAGAGCATTATGTCATGTGTCAAGATTTTAGTCTTCTTTAAGAATTAAGTTTCTGTGTGTGTGTGTGTGTGTGTGTGTGTGTGTGACAGGCAGTTGGGTAACCCATGGATTTTTTTGAGGGTTATCCAGAGAATATGTCCAGGTAAGAAGCTTATATGATCATAGGGTTTATCTCATTTGTTTTCCTTTTTTTCCAAGACCGTGTCCTGTACTACCTATCATCTAATGTCTAAAAACATTTGTTTCATACATTTCACTCAGAATTATAGTTATTTATGGCAGGAAGGTAGTTTATCATAGCCAGAAGAAACTGCCTGCTTTGCTATTGTATCCCTGCCACAATTGCTTAGCAATTGAATGAATCAGACCAAAGTTATGAATTTAATCTTGACATCAGCCTACTCAGAATCTGATAAATGTGTATAATTACTAATGAAAAATAAAGTGCATGAACATTTCAGGAAAATCAGCTGAAAACCCGCCCATTGGTGGGATAATAACATAGTGAGTGACCTAAGTGATAGAATAGAAATACCATTTCTAGCCAAGTGTACCCTATTTTCATTTAGAAACTAATGTCCACACGTGTTATAATTTTCAGACTGCATTTTATAATCCAACCTCTAACAACAACATGTATTATGTTGTACTTTCAAATAGCTTTCATGTTTGTCAGACAATAACATTCATAAAGAATATTTTTCTAAATATAAGATAAAAAAGAATAGAGGATGCAGAGAGGAAAATGAATAAAAGGTAACTAAATATCTAAGAAATTATTTCTCTGGTATCTGTGATGAATATGCACTGATTCATTCACATTCTCTCTCATGGCCTAAACTTGGCAAATGGCATACATTTCTTCAGTGGAAAACATTGCAAAATGAACAGAATTATTACTAGATCTTAAAATATTAATACCACATTTATATTTTCATACTTGCAAACTGCTTAGATGCTGATCTTCTAGGAGTTTCTGAGTTTCCACTAGTTTAAGCTGGAATGCATCTTTGTTAGCAGCCAAGTCTGTCCTGCTGTTTTCCTTCATTTCTTTATCACAATTGGTTTTGGATAAGAGATGTTTCTGATGCTTCTGATCATTTTTTGATAGTGATGAAGGTAAAGTATTGTCTATAGCTCTGTAAACCATACATAAAAAATGCTTAGTATACTTAAATAAAGTTAACTTCTTTTTATATACACATAAATGACACATTCATGGAGTATGTGTGTCCAGATAATCACATATACGGATATTGGAGAAACATATAGACATATTAGAATGGGAATTTAAGGCAGTCAATAGTAAAATAAAAATGGTTGTGGGCTTATAGTTCTAATAAAGGACTCCACCTTCATGTAAGAATGCCCAGTTATTCATGGCTTTATTAAATCCAATTCCTGTATTGTTTAGGAAGGATACAGGAGGAATTCCTTTAGATGTATAGAGTCAGTCCTCAGTTCTTTAAGAGTTTTCCTATCTGGATAATAATAATTTGCATTACCCTTAGCTCTGAGTTGAAGTCATGGCTGGTAGGTATTCCTATAACTCTAGTAAAGTTAGTTGAAGACTCAGGCAGGTAGAAAATATAAAAATTGCTTGTCAGGTTAGGCAGGAATTTCCATTTTAGCTTACTAGGTTTGGGTGCTTGGATCTTACTCCATGGAGGAGTCTTGCATACATTTGTTTTCAGTTGTATCACATATATAAGCATGTTTTTTTTTATGTCACACAGGGTACCTTTAATGTAGAGTCTACTCTTAGTGTGCCAATATGCCACCCCAAAATCATCAGGGGATGATGTCATCTTCTAATAGAAATCTGCATCTTCTAGAAACTTACAGCATGTTACATTTCAGCATATGTACAAAAGGAAAAACAAAGAACAAAGGGAAGATTTTCGGAGGAGGTGGGATGGGGATGAGGTATATAAAAAAGCTAACTGCTGCTGCACTGGGGCCATTTGTGTGAATCTCGAGGGCACTAATTTCTAATTCATTTGAATTCAGTTACTGAAGTCAATGAAAATAGAAATGTTTTGGAAGGTGAGGTATGCAACATATACCTATCTCCAATACCCATATATATCTTTATTTGGACAAAATGAAATAGTCTGGGTCAATGAGTACTAGATTCCTGACTATCTTTTTGTGATCACAGGGAAATCAGAGTGAGCAAGAAGTAATTTAACACAAATTTCTAAACATTGAATGTATGTTTCTGTCTCTTCATTTTAGGCCTTTCTACTCTTATATATTCCTTCCTTAAGTCACTCTTCCCAAACAAAATATTGCTAAATCTACAAAATATCTAATAAACTTAATTTATTTACCTTTAAAATTGCCATCTCTCAATTTTTCTTCTTTATTTCTTCCTTTGCCCTTCCCAAACAAAATATTGCTAAATCTACGAAATATCTAATAAACTCAATTTATTTACCTTTACAGTTGTCGTCTCTCAACTTTTTCTTCTCTATTTCTTTCTTCGCTACTCCACTTGCTTCTCTTCTCTTCTCTACTTTCTTCCCCCAGGGAGGAGGATTAAAGGGATGGACAGGAATAAAAGGAGATGGGGAGGTAGAAAGAGAGGGAGAGTGAAGCATGGGGGGAAAGGAAGAAGAAATCATAAAGGAAGAAGATACAGGAGAAATTGGAGAGGGAAAATCTAAATAAGTGTGAAGTAAACATGGAGAGGGAGTTGAATGCGAAGGTGAGGAAAAAAGAGGGTTAGATGAGAGAGGTAAGGATGGACAGGAAGAGGAAGAAGGTGAAGGAGAAGCAAGAATGGGTGAAGAAGAACGCTGTACAGAGGGTGAAGAAGAGGATGTAGAAGAAGATGAAGACAAAGAAGAGGATGGAGAATGACAGGGAGGTGGGTGGGAGGGAATCAAGGCAGGTGGATGGTCTGCAAAGGCCTGGGGAAGATTTGATAATGTGGTCTCTGGAAGAGATTGCTGGACTGACTGAAAAGGTTCTAAGCTAGCAGGATGTTCAGACAATGAAGTGCTATAAGAACGAGTGGGGACCAGTTGATGAGAGGGATGACTGAATAAACCAGAAGGCTTCAAAACTGGGAGAGCTTCCAAAGGGGTTGGGGAAACAACCAGGTGAGCTGGAAGGGAACGGTGAACAAGGGCAGGCATTAGAGTGGCTGGGGTACAATGTTTGTGCCTGAAAGTTTTGTAAAATAACTTGCTCTGGGAGTCAGAATCAGGAATGGTTGGGGAATTTCGGGGTGGCTGTGGTAAATGGTCAGGTGGACCAGAAGGAACTGGGGCTGGTAGAAAAGGGAAACTGCTAGAAAAGCTGGGAGTAACTGGGGCTGGAGGGCGAGGAAGGTATTTAATTGGGTAGGACAATAAGGGGGCTGGTAAAAAGGTCTTCTGAAGAGTAGAGGGGACAGATGGACGGATAGGCAGGATATAGGGTTGGCGGGTGGGAGAAACAGTTGGATAGCTTGGAAGAATTTGGGAATGGTGGGATAGCAATGGGGCCCGTGAAGGAGACGGCTGCCCAGGTAAGTAGGGATAAGGTGTAGAGACAGCTGGACAGGCAGGAATGGATCTGCACAGGTGGAAAAGCATTTGGACAGGCAGGTAGAGAGAGAGCCTTATTAAGATGTTTTTTTTTGTACATTAGGCTGCCTCTAGGCTTTTGATTAATATTATTTTTTGTCCTTAGGGTCCATGCATGATCTTTGTTCAGTGTGCTCTCATACGGGCTAAGAAATGTACATAGTTTATTCAGGTTCCCCTTTTCTCATCCTTGCTTATAATATTTTCACCTTTTGAAAGTCTGATAGACACATGCTAATGAATGTTGGCTAGATAATCTGGTTTAATGCAAACCAGATTATCTAGTACAAAGGGAAAATAGAGGTCCAGTAGACCACTTTTCTGGTCTAGCCAGATTTCTCAGTGTAGCCTGTGTTTTAGAATTTATGGTCTTACCACAAATACATGGATATTGGAGATAGATATTGAATAACACCATTTATAGTATAAAATTTTAACATGAGACTAAATATAGCTTCTTTTACTCTACATCAATCTACCAGAAGGGTTAAGTATATTATCGTTGTGATAAAGATTTGCATGTGGTAGAAAGCTGATTACTTATATGTTTAATGTAAGTCCCTTATTATCCTTCTTGTATCTCATTATTTCCTGAGGCAACTTTGATTTTCATATGAACACATTATGTTTTTTCTTGAGGCTTAGGTTTTGAATGCCTTTCATTTTTTCATATAATTTTTCCTTTAGATTTCCAATTACTAACATCTTAAATTATTTTTATCTAATATTTTCCATATTAGAACAATTGTTTATAAATACTGATCTATTCCCATTTCTTTGGAGCTCCCTGTTTCTTGGCATTACAGCTATTGCTACATAATGACATTCTGGTCAACAGCAGACCACATATATGACTATAGTCCTATAAGATTATTATGGAAATAAAAAATTTATCATTTAGTGATGTCGTAGCCATTGTATCATCTTAGCCCAACACATTCCTCATGTGTTTTTGTGACGCTGGTGTAAATAAACTTACTGTACTGCCAGTCATATAAAAGTATAGTACATACAATTACATATAATACATGATCCTTGATAATGTTAATAAATGACTGTTACTTGTTTATGCATTTACTATACTATGTTCTTAATTGTTCTTTTATTTATATTTAAAATATATTTTATTGATTATGCTATTACAGTTGTCCCCATTGTTCTCCTTTGCCTCTCCCAACTCAGTATCCCCCACTCCCTCCAGCAATTGCCCCCTTAGTTCACGTCCATGGGTCATGTATACAAATTCTTTGCCTACTCCATTTCTTAGGTATTAACATCTTCCTGCCTATTTGTAGTTCATAATCTCTGCACATTTTCCCCTATTCTCTCCTCCCCCCTCCCAGCTGATAAACCTCCAAATGATCTCCATATCTATGATTCTGTTTTTGTTCTGCTGGCTTACTTTGTTTTTTTTTTATTCAGTTGCTGATAGTTGTGAATTTGTTGTCATTTTACCATTTACAGTTTTGATCTTCTTCCTTTTCTTAAACAAATCCCTTTAAATTTCATATAATAAGGGCTTGGTAATGATGAACTCCTTTGACTTGACCTTATCTGAGAAGCACTTTATCTGTCCTTCCATTCCAAATGATAGCTTGGCTGGATAGAGTAATCCAGGTTGTAGGTACTTGCTTTTCATCTTTGAATATTTCTTGTTAGTCCCTTCTTGCCTGCAAAGTTTCTTTTGAGAAATCAGCTGACAGTCTATGGAAACTCCTTTGTAGGTAACTCTCTGCTTTTCTGTTGCTACTTTTAAGATTATTTACCTTTAACCTTTGGCATTTTAATTATGATGTGTCTTGAAGTGGTCTTCTTTGGGTCCAACTTGTTTGGGACTCTCTATGCTTCCTGGACTTGTGTATCTATTTACTTCCCCAAATTAGGGACGTTTTCTTTCATTATTTTTTTTCAAATAAGTTTTCAGTTTCTTGCTCTTTTTCCTCTCCTTCCAGCATCTTATGATTTGAATGTTCGTACATTTAATGTTGACCCAAAAACTCCTTACCCTATCCTTGTTTTTCTGGACTTTTTTTCTTCTTGCTGTTCTGATTTTTTTTTCTTCCTTGTGTTCCAAATCACTGATTTGATTCTTGGCTTCATCCACTCCACTGTTGATTCCTTGTAAATTTTTATTTCACTTGGTGTAACCTGTATATCTGCTTGGGTATTTTTTATGATGTTGAAGTACCCAATTAGTTTCTTGAGCATCCTAATAACCAATGTTTCGAACTCTGCATCTCATAGATTGCTTACCTCCATTTTGTTTAGTTCTTTTTCTGGAGTTTTGTTTTGTTCTTTCATTTGGGCCATATTTCTTTGTCTCCTCATTTTGGCAGCCTCCCTGTGTTTGTTTCTATGTATTAGGCAGAGCTGCTTTGACTCCCTATCTTAGTAGTGAGGCCTAATGTAGGAAAGTGTGCCTGTAAGTTGGGTGGGGTAGAGCCTTGGGTAATTGTTTGGGTGGGACAACCTGTGTGAACCAGGTTGATGGAGTCTCAGACATCTGGCTCTGAGTAGGAGAAGGCTTCAAAAAGGACAACGGCCCCTGCCTGTACTCTGGAGTTTTGTCCATGAGGAAGCTGTGCCCTTGCATTTGCCCTCATGCCAGACACTTCAGTTTCTCCCTGTATGCCAATGGTGCCCATCAGGCTGCTGCCCCAGTACTGAATCCCAGAGGGAGTGAGTCTGCATAAGTCCTAAGTCTACTGTATACCCTTTAAGAGGAGACAACTGAGAATCCTGCAGTTTCTGCCACCCCAACCCCCACTGGTTTTTTCAGCCAGAAGTTATGGGGACATATCTTCCTGGCACTGGAACCCTGGGCTGGGTGGTCTGGTGTGGCGCTCAGATCCTTCACTCCTGATACAACTGTTCCAATTTTTATCTACCACATAACCACCTGTGGGTATGAAACCACCTGTTCCGTGTCTCCATCCCTCCTACCAGTGTGAATGAATGTGATTTCTTTAATTCCTTGGTTGTTGGACTTCCATACAGGTCTATTTTCTGACAAGTCTGGATGATAGTTGTTTTATAGTTTAGTTGTAATTTTTGCTGTGGTTGCTCAAGGATGCAAACTGTGTTTACCTATGCCTCCATCTTGACCAGAAGTCTGTGGAGGAGAGATTAGCTGTTATTTTAGAGTATGCTCTTTTTACTTACAAAAGATTTACTGTAAAACATGTGCCATGTTATACTGGCAGCAGTCTCTTACATCTTGGTTTTTACTGTGTCTACTGATTGTATCATTTTCACTTGTGCTTAATTTAATTTCATGTTGTTTTGTATAGTAATCCTGTATAGGCTTGTAGCCTAAAAATAATAGGCTATACCATATAGCCTGGGTGTGTGGTAGGCTATAGCATCTAGGTTTGTGTATGAACACCATGATGTTTATACAATGACAAAATTGCCTAACTACACATTTCTTAGAATATATCCTGGTCGTTAACTGGTGCATGACTGAACTTTATTTCTCAATGCATTTTAGGTTTGTACTCCACAGAAAATATATTTTTAATATAACAAGAGCTCATGAATATTTTCAGCTTAATTATATTTGTGATAAATAGTACATATAAATATTCCTATTAACCTTATACCTGATAGTTGATATTTCAATATCTCATATTTGTATAGCATTTTACAGCTTATGAGGTATTTTCACATGTATTATTTAATTTTGCTAATTATCTGTGAAGAAAAGTTGAACTTTTTAATAAGTAAACCATAGTGTTTTCTCTATAAATGGTATACATCTGGTGTTTTCAAATACATAACAGTTATATATGTACATATGTATGTACAGATGGAGATATCATGAAGTCATTGTCATAACAGTTTATTACAATATAGTATATTACAATAATAGTATGAAAACTATACATTCTAACTTAGAATGAGGACAATTTATCATAAAACTAAGATGATATATGTTATTCAATGGTCCTAGCACAAATTTGGTGTAATGATAACTATATGTTCGCTTGCAACAGGGAAATCAAAGTTGTTCTGATATTTTACCTCTTCTAAGACTTTAAAAAGCTGTACATTGTGGCAAGATGGAAGATGGCGGCTTTACTCTAGGCAGTGTGTTTCTCGACTTGTGTGAAGAGGAGGGAAACTCGTGGATCGGTGGAGAAACAGAGCAAGTGGGCTAAGTTACCAAATCACTTTTGAAAGCAGGACATCAAAAATTATTGCGATCATTGAAAAACCAAACAGTAAGGAGACTGCTTCAGGACAAAAGGGACCCAGGGATCACCGTGGGGACTAGGGGTGTGCAGTCCCCAGGCCTGGTGCTCCTGGGTGTGCCTCAGGGCTCCCAGGAGAGGGGAGTTGCTGCTCCCTCCCCCGAATATGGGGGTTGAGCAACTCCTGGGGAGAATGTGTTGCTTGAAGGAACAGATTGGCCAGTTGGACTGGGAAAAAATCGCCCAGGGACTATGAACACCCACCCAGAGACCTGGGAGAAGTGAGGGCCTCCAGCTGGCACGACCAGGGGTGACCGGAAAATGCTCCTGCACCCATAGCCCAGTGGGAGTGCAGATCGGTGGAAAACCCAGAGCCGGGAAGGGCTTGGCTCGCACCCCATTGGGAATCCTGACTCGCGTACTGTGAACCCAGAAGGGTCGCGGGGCTTAGGGCGATGCTAGAGCCTGAATCTCAAAAGTTTGGTGGAGGGGCACGCCCCTTTACGATTCCCAGGGAGGGCACAGTGAATCCTAAAATGTCACGGGTGCCTCCTGAGATCATAGAGCTGGAACCCTTAGGGACCCCAGAGTCTGGAAGAAGGGGGCAGTGAGCTCTGGAGAGCGAGTGTGCTCGGGAGAGCCCAGGGTACCTGA
Organism: Phyllostomus discolor; assembly: GCF_004126475.2. NCBI lineage: Eukaryota > Metazoa > Chordata > Mammalia > Chiroptera > Phyllostomidae > Phyllostomus > Phyllostomus discolor. The sequence goes on along the minus strand of NC_040908.2, from coordinate 101,952,502 downwards.
GAGTCTTGCTGAGTTCTGGCTGGGAAGAGAGAGAAGCATTTCAAAGGTCCCTCAGCCAGCTGAAGCCAGCAAGATCAGAAACACTGGTCTGGCCAGTTAGAAACCAACAAGAGGTTTTTTTTCTTTTGTTTTGTTTGGTTTTGTTTGGTTTTGTTTTTGTGGCTGTTGTTGGTTGATTGATTTTATCTTGTGTTTTAAGTGACATTTTATTTTTCAATTCTTATTATTTTTATATCTCGCAATCCCGTATATTTCTCTTCCGTTCATCCTAATATTATTCTTTCCACTCCAAATTTATCTTTCCTGCACTCCATCTTCTGCTTTTCTTTCCTTTTTTTTTAATCTTGCAAGTTACTGTAAATTTGTATTATCTTTTTCTCACTTTTCCGACATTTTTTATTTTAATAATATTTTGGTATTCTTTTTCTTTCTGTATAATCTTCTTGGCTAGTTACTTGGCAAGTTGCTTCGCTAGTTATACTGTCATTTGATAGGTTCCCCCTGGTATCTCAGTCACAGTGTGTCGATAATTTACTATCCGTCATCTGTGTTCCATTAATACACCTCTTAAGGTTCTATACTCTTTATTGTTGTTATCTAGATCTCATCGATTCTGCCACAAGACTGTCACTTTACTATTACTGTTAATAAGACCTAGTCCATACAATTGTAAATACTACTCAATACCCCTACCTGATCTCAGCCCACTTTGCAATTTCCTGAACTATACTATTGTGGGGGTTGTCTCTATTCTTTACACACTACTCCTATATACTAATCTTTAATCCAACCCTACCTTAGAATCGGACCTCCCACAGCCTCACAGCTTTCTAGATCCAACTAACGATCCTCTCGTCCCCAATAAGAGTCTTACCCTCTTTCCATCCTTTCTAAAATGTGGATAGTAGGGTGGAGAATCACAGTTAACAATATAAGGAGCCAAAGGATAACCTAGCTCTTCTCTACTGGCTGCTAATGTAAATATCATAGTACACTGTCTTGCTGTCTTAAACCATTTCACCTTACTCCTCCAACTGATCACAAAAAAAGAGTAGGGGGAAGCTGTGAACACCAGGATACACGAAGGAGATTGCAACACTGAATTTCACAAATATTCTACCACAGAAGTTCACAATTACAGCGAACCAGATCAATTTAAGAAACGAGAAGAAACCCACGAACAATGAGAAAACAAAGAAACAACCTCCAATTGAAGGGAAACGAGGAAGCCTCAGGAAAAATGCTAAATGAAATAGAGGCAATTCAACTATCAGATAGGGAGTTCAAAACAATGATTATCAGGAAGCTCAATGAACTCACAATGAGCTATCAGAAATTAGAGGGAAACTACATCAATCTCACTGCAAATTATATAAACATGAAAAAGGAAACAGAAACTCTAAACAAAGGTCAAGAGGAAATGAAGAATACAATTTCTGAACTGAAGAACACAGTAGAAGGAATGAAAAGCAGGATTGATGAAGCAGATGATTGGATTAGCGACCTAGAGGACAAAGTAGAAAACAACATCCAGAAAGAGCAAGAAAAGGAAAAGAGGCTCAGAAAGAATGAAGAGGGATTAAGAGAAATGCAAGACAATATGAAATGTAATAATATCCGTTTAATAGGGATACCAGAAGGAGAAGAAGAAGAGCAAGGGATCAAAAACCTATTTGAAAACTTCCCTAATTTGATGAGAGAAAAAGTCACACAAATCCAGGAAACACAGAGAGTCCCAATCAAGAGGAACCCCAAGAGGCCCACCTCAAGACACATCATAATCAAAATGGCAAAATTTCAAGACAAAGAGAGAATCTTAAAGGCAGCAAGGGAAAAACAGGAAGTAACATACAAAGGAGCCTCAATAAGGCTAACAGCTGACTTCTCAATGGAAACACTCCAAGCCAGAAGAGAATGGCAAGAAGTATTCCAAGTAATGAGAACCAAAGGTCTGCAACCAAGGCTACTTTACCCAGCAAGGCTCTCAATCAAGATAGAAGGCCAAATAAGAAGCTTCCCAGACAAAAGAAGTCTAAAAGAATACACCTCCACCAAACCAGCTCTGCAAGACTGCTTTAAGGAAGGGAAGAAAAAGAGAGAGAGAGGAACACACATACATAAAAGACAATGAATAAGTACCTATCAATAATAACCTTAAACGTAATGGATTAAATGCTCCAACCAAAAGACATAGAATAGCTGAATGGATAAGAAAAAATGACCCACATATCTGCTGTATACAAGAGACCCACCTCAGGATAAAAGACCTATATAGGGTGAAAGTGAAGGGCTGGAAACAAATCTTCCAAGCAAATGGACAGGGAAAAAAAGCCAGGGTAGCAATACTCATATCAGACAAAGTAGAATTCCAAAAAAGGTCCATAAAGAGAGACCCAGAAGGTCACTTCAGAATACTCAAGGGAAGAATCCACCAAGAAGACATAAATATTGTAAATATATATGCACCCAACATAGGAGCACCCAAATACATAAAGAAAATCTTAGAGGACTTCAAGAAAGATATGGACAGCAACACAATTATAGTGGGAGATTTTAACAGCCCACTATCACAAATGGACAGATTTTCCAAACAAAATATCAACAAAGATATTGTGGCATTGAACAATACCACAGGTATTGATGAAATGGACTTTACTGATATATACAGAGCCCTCCATCCCAAAGAAGCTAAATACATATTATTTTCAAATGCACACGGAACATTTTCAAAGACAGGCCACATGATAGGACACAAAACAAGCCTCAAGAACTTCAAGAAAATTGAAATCATACCAAGCATTTTCTCAGATCACAAGGGACTGAAGCTAGAAACCAACCCCAAGGAAAAAAACCCAAACACTTAAAATCATGGAGATTAAATAGCATGCTATTAAATAATGAATGGGTCAAGAATGAAATTAGGGAAGAAATCAAAAGGTTTCTGGAAACAAATGAAAATGAACTCACAACAACCCAAAACTTATGGGACATAGCCAAGGCAGTCCTGAGAGGGAAGTTCATAGCGATACAGGCCCACCTAAAAAAGTTAGAAACATTCCAAACAAACAACCTAACCCTATGTCTACAAGAACTTCAGGAACAACAAGAAAGACAGCCCAGACCAAGCAGAAGGAAGGAAATAACCAAGATCAGAGCAGAATTAAATGACATATTCACTAAAAGCAAAATTCTAAGGATCAATGAATCCAAGAGCTGGTTCTTTGAAAAGATAAACAAAATCAACAAGCCTTTAAGCAGACTCATCAAGAAAAAAAAAGAGAAGACCCAAATAAACACAATCAGAAATGAAAGAGGAGAGATTACAATGGATACCACAGAAATACAAATGATTGTAAGAAATTACTACAAAGAACTGTATGCCAAGAAACTTGAAAACCTAGGTGAAATGGACAAATTTCTAGAAAAATATAATCTCCCAAAACTCAATGAAAAAGAAGCAGAAAGCCTGAACAAACCAATAACAGCAAAAGAAGTTGAAGCAGTAATAAAAAAACTCCCAACACACAAAATCCCTGGACCAGATGGTTTCACAGGAGAATTCTACAAAGCATTTAAGGAAGAGCTAACCCCTATCCTTCACAGATTATTCCAAAAAATCCAAAAAGATGGGAGACTCCCAAACTCTTTTTATGAGGCCAACATCATCCTAATTCCAAAAGCAGATAAAGACACAACAAAGAAAGAAAACTTCAGGCCAATATCACTGATGAACATTGACGCTAAAATCCTCAACAAAATACTGGCAAACCGCATCCAACAATACATTCAAAAGATCATACACCATGACCAAGTGGGATTCATCCCAGGGATGCAAGGATGGTTCAATATTCCCAAATCAGTAAATGTAATACATCACATAAACAAAAGCAAAGACAAAAACCACATGATCATATCAATTGATGCAGAAAAAGCATTTGGTAAGGTATAGCACCCATTCATGATAAAAACACTCGGCAAAGTGGGAATAGAGGGAGCATTCCTCAACATAATAAAGGCCATATATGAGAGACCTACAGCCAACATCATACTCAATGGGCAAAAATTAAAATCTTTTCCACTAAGATCAGGAACAAGACAAGGCTGTCTACTTTCACCACTTCTATTCAATATAGTACTGGAAGTCTTAGTCACAGCAATCAGACAAGAAAAAGAAATAAAAGGCATCCAAATCGGAAAGGAGGGAACAAAACTGTCACTGTTTGCAGATAACATGATAGTATACATAGAAAATCCTATAGACTCCATGAAGAAACTGCTTGACCTAATAAATGAATTTGGCAAAACCGCCGGATACAAAGTCAATATCCAGAAATCAAAGGCATTTCTGTACACCAACAATGAAACAGCAGAAGCAGAAATCAAGGAAAAAATCCCATTTGAAATAGCAAAAAGAAAAAATAAAATATCTAGGAATAAACTTAACCAAAGAGGTAAAAGACCTGTATTCAGAAAACTACATAACACTCAGGAAAGAAATCAAGGAAGATATAAACAAATGGAAACATATACATGTTCATGAATTGGAAGAATTAATATCATCAAAATGTCCATACTACCCAAAGCAATTTACACATTCAATGCAATTCCTATTAAATTACCAATGGCATATTTCACAGACATAGAACAAACGCTTCAAAAATTTATATGCAATCATAAACGACCCCGAATAGCTGCTGCAATTTTGAGAAAGAAGAGTAAAGTAGGAGGGATCACAATACCCTACACTAAACTATACTACAAGGCCACTGTAATTAAAACAGCCTGGTACTGGCATAAAAACAGGCACATGGACCAATGGAGCAGAACAGAGAGCCCAGAGATAAACCCAAGTCTCTATGGTCAATTAATATTTGACAAAGGAGGCAGCAACATAAAATGGAGTAAAAATAGCCTCTTCAACAAATGGTGTTGGGAGAACTGGACAGCCATGTGCAAAAAAATAAAACTTGAACACCAAGTTACACCAGATACAAAAATAAATTCAAGGTGGATAAAAGACTTAAATATAAAACGTGACACCATTAAAGTCCTAGAGGAGAACGTAGGTAGGAAAATCTCAGATATTTCACGCAGAAACTTTTTTACTGACTTGTCTCCTAGAGCAAGGGACATAAAGGAAAGAATAAACAAATGGGACCTCATCAAAATTAAAAGCTTCTGCACAGCTAAAGAAAACAGTATCAAAATTAAAAGAGAACCAACTGTATGGGAAAACATATTTGCCAATGATACCTCAGACAAGGGTTTAATCTCCAAAATATATAAAGAACTTACACGACTCCACTCTAAGAAGACAAGGAATCCAATTAAAAAGTGGGCAAAGGACTTGAACAGACACTTCTCCAAGGAGGACATACAGAAAATCCAAAGACACATGAAACGATGTTCAATATTGCTAGCTATCAGAGAGATGCAAATTAAAACCACAATGAGATACCACTTCACACCAGTCAGAATGGCCATCATAAACTAAGCAATAAACAACAAGTGTTGGATAGGTTGTGGAGAAAAGGGATCCCTAGTGCACTGTTGGTGGGACTGCAGACTGGTACAACCACTATGGAAAGCAGTATGGAACTTCCTCAGAAAACTAAAAATGGATCTGCCTTTTGACCTTGTGATTCCACTGCTGGGACTCTATCCTAAGAATACTAAAACACCAATCCAAAAGAACGTATGCATCCCAATGTTCATAGCAGCACAATTTACAGTAGCTAGATGCTGGAAGCAACCCAGATGCCCATCAGTAAATGAATGGATCAAAAAACTATGGTACATTTACATAATGGAATTCTATGCAGCAGAAAGAAAGAAGGAGCTCCTACCCTTTGCAACAGCTTGGATGGAGCTGGAAAACATTATGCTAAGCGAAACAAGCCCGGCAATGAAAGACAAATACTATATGATCTCACCTTTAACAGGAATCTAAACAACAAAACAAAGAAACAAGCAAAATATAACCAAAGACACTGAAATAGAGGACAGGCTGACAGTGCACACAGGGGAGAGTAGAGGGAATTTCAGGGGACATTGGGAAGTGTTCACGGGAACAAACTTAAAGGACACATTGTCAAAAACTAAAGGGAGGGTGGTAATGGGAGGGAAATGGGGAGGGATGGGGGAGCTGGATTGGGAGTAAAAAGGAGAAAACTGTATTTGAACAATGATTAAAGTAAAATTAAAAAAAGAAACTGTACATTGTTAAGCAATAAAGTCTATCTTTTAATTCATAGTACAAAGAATTTTTTTATTAAAAATATCTGATAACATAAAGGATAACAATTGATACACAGAAAAAGAAACCAGAGAGTTAAAAACTGTATACAATAATGCACATTACTGTTATACTAAATGGTTTGGAATTTTCATCACTCTAAATTCTCCTTGGACTTTAAAACCCTCTTTAATTGTCTGCTATCTTCCCTTTTCAGATAAGCTTTTCCATGAGAGATGTATAAGTATATTGTCTGCAATGTCTTAATTTTTATGTGTTCCATAACACATTGCTATCTAGCTTCTACCTCTAGCACTTCACTGTACTGATTTTGCTAATGATTAACTAATTAACTTAATAATTGTAAAAATAGACACTTTTGACTGCTATCTTTCCTGAGGTTTCCATTCATGCTTTCCTGATTATTTTCCTGCTTCTCCCGTTGTTGCTTCTCCGGGTCTTTCTTTGCTTGTCTTTGTTATGTTAGAATTTTTGAGAGATATGTGGGCCTCTTCTTTGCTTATATATTCATATATACTTTATATGTAATCTTATTTATATTGCCTGTGTGATCTTAAATATATCTCTATGTGAGTGAAGAGTTAACAAAATCTGTTCTTCTCTGTGGACCAATGTGGCTTTGGGTTAAACCTGTTCCCCTGGATTATTAGTAGGATTTAAACTATATTATAAGGCATGTTGATTATGTTAAAAATGACTCTTCATTGGTAAACTGCATCTGGACTGAGAGGACTGTTAATAAACCATAGGTACCTGGTAGGAAGCTATAGCTGGGTTTCTCTGAGAGTGGTAGTTTTATAACTGGCTGGCCATGTCTCTTGCAATGGACCTGGAAGCTATTTATATGGAGCCATTATAAGAAATATTGGTCTAGTTTGAAACATGGGATTTCTAACGCAGAGTGTCTATATGCCCACCCATTGTGACATTTTTTCCTTACAGCTGAGCTGCCTTTTGTGAGAAGGGCATAGTAAAGACTAGCCCTTTGAGACTTCTAGTGAAGGTGGCAGTATAGGTAAATGTGGTATTCACCTTCTCCCACAACTACAGAACAACCATCATTCAGAAATACCTGAAATCTAGCTGAAGGAAGTCCTGTGACTAGGGATTTAAAGAAGAAGCCACATCAGATTAGTGGGAGGAGTGGAGACACAGACTGAGCTAATTTCATACCCATGTGTGGCAAATAAAAATTGGTTGGGGTATCTTGGTTGCAGAAATCCCCCCTGAGGAGTGAGGGGGTCCCAGACCCAAAACAGGCTGCCCACCTCAGGATTCCAGTGCCAGGAAGAGAAGTCTTCGTAACTTCTGGCTGTAAAAGCCAATGGGTATTGAGGCTGAGGGAAACAAAGGACAGCTGTAGTCCCAGCAGTTCCTCTTAAAGGGCCCATGCGTGAACTCACTTGGACTCACTTCCTTTGAGCTCCAGCACTGGGGCAATAGCTTGAAAGTCACCAGAGACATACTGTCTGCCATCAGGGTGAGAGCTGGGCTGGCAGAAGCCATTGTTTCTTTGCTGAGTCCCATGCGCCCCCGGCAGAGTTGGCAGGCAGGTGCCATATTAGAGATTCCATTGACCTGATACACACTGTTTGCCCTGCCCCGGTGATTCTGAGGCCCTGCCCAACCAACTTTTGGTCCCATCCAAACTGTTTCTTTTTTTTCTTAAGAAGATTTTGTTTATTTATTGTTTAGAGAGAGAGGAAAGGAGAGGGAAAGAGAGGGAGAGAAACACTGATGTGTGAACGAAATATCAATTGCTTCACTCTTGCATGCCCCCTACTGGGGGACCTGGCCTGTAACCCAGGATGTGCCCAGACTGGGAATCAAACTGGTAACCTTTCAGTTTTCAGGATGATGCCCAACCCACTGAGCCACAGCAGTGAGGGTCAAGCTCTTTCTAGTGGCTTTCCCATACAACTGTAATGGTCTGTCTTGACTTATGCTTCAGATTTCCCTAAAATCTCTCAAACAAGCAACATATGGTTTTAGTGTGCATGGTACTTCTCCTTAAGTGGCCCCAGGACTGGTACTAGCAGCAGCTGGCCTTGGTTTGCAGCTTGGCCTTGCCTGGGCATCTTCAAACCCAGCACAAGTAGCAGCCATTTGCAACTTGCTTTGTAGCTCAAGCCTGGTGGCCCTCGGCAGAATGAAGGTGGCAGCTGAGCTTGGCCTACACTTCCTGGGAGGCCCCAGACCCAGCACAACCAGTGGACAGTTTCAGATCATGTTGAAGCAGGTCTTCCACCACCAAACAACCTCCAGAAGCAACACACTCAAGGGGCAAACTGATGGGGAACCACAGCCCTGCTGCAGTTAGTCCTGCTCTATGGGGTGGGTCCCACCAGAGCTGATTCTCAGTGGTGGTCCGATGTCAGTGGTCATAGCCAGTCCTTGCAGCTGATTGTTCTTGGGATAAATTCCTTCCATTGACATGCTAACAGCAATCAAAACTGTTACAAAAGGAGGTTGTACACAGCCCACATGGGGAGTGCCAGCTTGGGTGATCGGTGAGGCTGTGCTACTGGACCCTACAGAACACCCACTACATTAGGCCACTCTACCAAGCCTGGAAGTTCTACCTAATACACAGAAACAAACACAGAGAGACTGTGAAAATGAGGAGACAAAGAAACATGTCCCATATTGAAAAATCCAGAAAAACAACTAAACTAAATGGAGACAAGCAATCTGCTAGATGTAGAATTCAAAACACTGAACTCTGTGATAAGAATGCTCAATTAACTTAGTGGAAGAGTAGGTGAACTTAATGAAAATCTCAACATAGAGGAAAGATAAAAACAGAGACAGTAGCACATAAAAAAGAACCAGTCAGAAATGAAGAATACATTATAGGAAATCAACAGTGGAGTAGACAAGCACAGAGGATCAAATCAGAGATCTTTGGAAAATAAGGAAGCAGAAAAGTCCCAATCAAAAGAACAACAATCACAAATGAATCCCCACCCCCCCCCTCTAAAAAGATGAGGATAGTTTAAGGAGCCTCTGGGACAACTTCAAGTGTACCAACATTCACATCATGGGGGTGCTGTAAGGAGAAGAGAGAGGGCAAGAAATTGAAAGCCTATTTGAAAAAATAATGACAGAAAATTTCCCTAACTTGATGAAGAAAATAGATGTACAAGTCCAGGATGTGCAGAGATTCCCCAACAAAATGAACCCAGAAAGGCCCATACCAAGACACATAAAATTAAAATGTCAAAGGTTAAGGACAAAGAGAGAATCATAAAAGCAGCAAGAGAAAAGCAGTTAGCTCCCATAAAATTGTCAGCTGGTTTCTCAACAGAAACTTTGCAGGCTAGTAGAGACTGGCAAGAAATGTCCAAAGTGATGAAAAGCAAGGACCTACAACCAAGATTACTTTACCATTTTGAATTGAAGAACAGATAAAGAGCTTCCCAGACAAGAAAAAGATAAAGGAGTTCATTACTGCCAAACCAATATTATATGAAATGTTATAGGATCTTCATTAACAAGAAGAAAAAAATAAAGTATCAAAAATATGAACAACAGAGTTCTGGCCAAGATGGAGGTATAGGTAGAAACCCTTCGCTTTCTTGCACAACCAAAAGGAGGATAACAACCAATCTAAAATCAGTAACAACCAGAAATACCAGAAAATCAAACTGCATGGAACTTTGACAACCAAGGAATTAAAGAAACAGACAAGAAGACCAACCAGACCAGTAAGATGGGCAGATGGAAAGACCCTGTGGGAAGGCGGCAGACCATGAGCATGGGGCAAACTGAACGAGAAACTGAGACTCAGAGCTCACTGTGGACTATGGTGGAGGTTGCCATGGTGGGAGAAACTCCCAGTCTCACACGAGAGTTCGAGTTTGTCAGAAAGTGGGGCCAGCGCCAAGCAGGCGAGCTGCATTGTTCTCTCTCTGGCCCCTCCCCCACAGGCAGCACCACAGCACAGCAAGGAGGGTTGCCCTGCCTGGATGAATACCTAAGGCCCTGCACAGGTGCGCTGAAACAAAGAAATAGTGTCAAAATGAAAGAACAGAGCAAAACTCCAGAAAGAGAGCTAAGCGGTGAGGAGATAGCCAACCAATCTGTTGGAGAGTTTAAAGCCCTGGTAATCAAAATGCTCACAAAACTGATTGAACTTGGTCAAAAAATGAAAGAACAAATGAAAGATACCCAAAGTGAAATAAAGCAAAATATTCAGGGAACCAGCAGTGATAGGAAGGAAACCAGGACTCAAATCAATGATTTGGAACAAAAGGAAGAAATAAACATCCAAGCAGAACAGAATGAAGAAACAAGAATTCAAAAAAATGAGGAGAAGGTTAAGAACCTCTGGGACAACTTTAAATGTTCCAATATCCGAATTACAGGGGTGCCAGAAGGAGAAGAACAAGAGCAAGAAATTAAAAATTTATTTGAACAAATGAAGGAAAACTTCACTGATCTGGTGAAGGAAATAGACTTCCACGAAGTCCAGGAAGCCTAGAGAGTCCCAAAGAAGTTGGACCCAAAGAGGAATACACCAAGGCACATCATCATTAAGTTACCCAAGATTAAAGATAAGGAGGTAATCTTAAAAGCAGCAAGAGGAAAGGAGACAGTTACCTACAAAGGAGTTCCCATTAGGCTATCAGCTGATTTCTCAAAAGAAACTTTGCAGGCAAGAAGGGGTTGGAAAGAAGTACTCCAAGTCATGAAAAACAAGGACCTACATCCAAGATTACTTTATCCAGCAAAGCTTTCTTTTAGAATGGAAGGACAGAAAAAGTGCTTCCCAGATAAGGTCAAGTTAAAGGAGTTCATCATCATCAAGCCCTTATTATATGAAATGTTAAAAGAACTTATCTAAGAAATTGAAGAAGATCAAAAACTATGAACAGTAAAATGACAACTCACAACTATCAACAAATGAACCTAAACAAAAACTATGAAAACAAAAACTAAGCAAACAACTAGAACAGGAACAAAACCAGAGAAACAACATCACATGGAGGGTTTTCAGTGGGGAGGGGGAGGGGAGGAATGGGGGGAAGGATACAGGGGAGAAGAAGCATAATTGGTAGGCATAAAATAGATGGGGAGAAGTCAAAATGGTGTAGGAAACACAAAATTCAAAGAACTTATATGTACACACCATGGGCATAAACTAAGGCGGGGGGAATGCTGGAGGTTGAAGGGTGCAGGGAGGAGGGGGGATAAAGGGGGAAAATTGGGAAAACTGCAATAGCATAATCAATAAAATGTACTTTAAAAAATATAAAATCCATTCCTCAAAAAAAGAGAAAAGAATATGAGGCAAGGAAATCAATAATTTATTTTATGCTGTTATGTCCTTTCATGCAGTATGATTGTTTTTTTGTGTATGATGTATTTTAGAGTGACTTCCCAATAAACTGAAATGAAAAAATATGAATTTTTTCATTTGCCAGATGGGAGGGGGTTGGGGGGATGAGGGAAAAAAGTGACTAACAACTTGGTAGTTGCAGAATAGTGATGGGGATGTAAAGTACAGCATAGGGAATACAGTCAGTAATATGTTAATCACTATATGGTATCAGATGGGTGCAGGATTTATTGGGATAATCACTTAGGAATGACTAATCACTGGGTGTATACCTGACAGTAATATAATAATGTATATCAACTATAATTGAAAAATTAAAAAATAATAATTTAAAGGGAAAAAAACCCCTAACTCTTTAATGCTTTGTGGCCTGCCTTGAAGAGTCCTCCTATTGAAGAATATTGATTGTTGACATGAGGTATTTTCTGTCCTTTGTTTGAAGCCAAATGCTGCTTTTTGTACTCATGGGAGTTTGTTTAGCTGAACCCAAGACTACCAATAGTGGGTACTGAACTATGATTTTGGTATCATCCATGTGGCCCAGATTTCAAAACATGAGAAACTGACCATGGAATATCCTATAAGTGTCTCATACCCACAATTTACTTTGTTTTTTCCAGTTACACCCTCCCTTAAACAGCTTCTTGTCCAATAGTCCTCATTTTGATAAATGATTGCAGTATTCATTAATTAACCATACCTAATCTCCAGAGTCACCCTTGACTCTTCTCAATCACTTTCCAGTTCTTAAACAGTTAGCAAATCATGTTGATTGAACCTCCTGACTCTTAAGAAGTCATCATTTTTGTTAACTAGAGCGCTGCTTTATCTGATTTTTCCCAGTTTTAGTCTTACTCTACTCTTTCATGTTCTAGCAATATTTCTAAAATATGAATGTATTCTTGCTTCAGATTTCTCAGTAACTGTTTCAGGACAAACTTTGTAATAAGGCTCTTTATGATTTGACTCAAATCTTTTTCAACCAACTTACATTCTGAAAGTATATGCTATGCATATTGAACTATTTTCAGCTACCTTAACACAACATGTCCTTTCATGCCTTCCTGCCTTTTCACATGCTACTTAATTCCTCTGTCTGGACTTTTCAGTGTTTGTCTCTGATGTATATCCTTCTCATCTATTAAGTTTCAGGTCAAGTTTATAATCTCCAGGAAGTGTTCACTTATGTCAGTAATCCTTCTCCATTCAAAGTATTTATTAACTATCTCCAACATGCATAGCATTGTGCTAAGCACTATGGGTGTAAGATTTAGCTACTGTTCTCTAAAATATTACAATCTGGTTGGGGAGACATAAGTACATATAAAAATTAAACAACAACTATATAATCTTGACTTTCAAATCTATTTCTATAGCTTTGACCTCTCATTTAATCTCAGGTAAATTTGTTTTTATACATTTCTACTTAGATGTTTACCTCAATTCAGAAGGCTCAAATAAAACTTAGCAATATCTTGCCAAACCTGTTATTTTTCATTATATTCCTTTTTATTTTTAAAGTTACCAAATCCCCCCATCAAAATTTCAGATTCTTTTGATTTTTTTTTGCTTTTTCCATTTCCCTTATTCCATCTTCCTTAATCCATCATATACCAAAGTTATAATCTATTCTTCCCTTCTATTTTCTTTTCTACTTCATTATAATGATTTTAACATTATTCCTTATAAATTCATAGTTGGATCCTTCTGATTTTCCTGCCACTATTCTCTCCATACTCTAATTCTTGTACTTCTACTTAATCAACATTTTAAAACTCTTATGTCACTTCTCTGCATTGTGAAAGGTATTTCATTCTTTCTCTTTCTCATCCTTTTCTCCTAACTATTCAAAGTATTTTTATTCTTTATTAGATATCCTTTCTCCACTATACAAAATAGTGCTATTCTAGTTTAGACAGTAATAACTTATCCCTTGGATTATCCCACTATTTTTCCTGATCGCCTTTCCTCCAATTCCTCTCCTCCTTTTCATTCTCTAACATTCATACCAGTTATCTTCCTAAAATAATAAAGATGATTATAATACTCTCTGCTTAAAAACTCCACCGATTCTCTACTAGTTATAAGATAAAGTTCAAGCTTTATAGCTAGACACATAGCATTTCAAGTCTAATCCCAATCTGCATTCAAGACCATTTTCTGTCCTACCAGCAACAAATCCTATAGTTCTGCCACTCTGAACAAGTTCTATTTCCTTAGGGGTCAACACTGTAGGCCTAAACATGCCTAAACTCAACATATGCTTCTTTAGCAGACAATTCATAATCATCCTTTAAGTTTTCTTCCCAACTTTAAATTTTGTACTTCTTGATCACTATGCTAGTATTTCTGAAATAATCCCCTTTATATCATATTACCTGTGTATTACAATGCAACTATCCTTACACAGTATTATAATTTAACTGCAAAACTTTCTTGGAGAGAAGACCATATTATTCACATCTCTATTCTGTCAGACTATTGTTCTATCACTTTTTTCATTTCATAGCCAAGCTACACTTATTATCTTTACTTTTGTGCTCTATTTCTTTACAACTCACTGCAATTTCTTTTCTCCCCCATCCTCCAATAACATTGCTTTGACAAAAGTTGCCAGTGTGACTTTTTTGTTGTGGAGTATAGTGACACATTGCTTCTATGCTTGATTTCCTCTCTTTGCCCCTCCAGGTTCACTTCTCCACTTGTCTATGCCAAGGAGAGACTGAACAATTATCCTTGGGTTTTTATTTTATGGCTGAGTTTGACCAAAGGAAGGCATTAGCAAGAAATGGGAGGGTGACAGAGAAAAGAGGTTTTTGATAATTACTCCTCTGGCTTCCTCTCTGCTGGGCTTGGTTAGCAGTGGAAATGTTTCTCTACCTAGGACCACAGGGCTTGTCTGGCAGCCCTCTTCTATAGATACAACTCTCCTCAGTTCAGGTCTATGGTGGTAATATTGACTTTGTTGTCAGTTCTAGAGGTGTTTCACCATCCTTAGTTGGCTTCCCAGTTCCTTTATTAACTTCTTTTTAGTTACCGCTTTTAAATGGGCCACCTGTTTCCTGCCGGGATCCTGGTGGATTTAACTTTTGTTATTGGTTCCCTAGAAGACATTTGATCTCCATAAGTTGTTTTTTGCACTGTGAAACTCTACCCTTCTTTTGTTTCCATGATACCTCCCTCTCCTAGTCCTGTATCAACCATTCAATTCCTATTTTCAAGTTTCTTCTTTTTTTTTTTTTACTTCTTAAATGTTGCTGTTCTTCAGTCTTCTATCCTAGTCTTATCACAGCACATATTCTGCATGGTTGATCTCATTTATTGTGTTAGCTTCAAATATCTTAAGCTTAGATTGTTCTCTTTAGCTCAAGGCCCATATAATTTCAATTATATATGATGAAATAACTTTTTTTGTCCTCTCCAATCCATTATCCATACTTGTTCACAATAAATTGGAGTGCTATGTTAAGAAAGAAAAGATGATCTTATCACCTATTGGCTTAAAATACTTCATTGGCATCTCTTAAACTCTCAGGATGAAGATTATATTCCTAAGCATACAAATAAATTTATCTCACCAATATCATATCTAGCCAAGCTATTGGCATTTTTCATTCTATCATTTAGCCATGCTCTTACTCCTAAAACACATCTTTCCTTCTATTGCTCCTGGTCTTTGTACATGCTCATCCCTCTGTTTGCAGTGCCACCTACCCACTTGCTTCGTTATTAACTCCTATTTTCTCCAAAGCTTTGCTGAAGAGTATCCTCCTTTCCATGAGGTCTTTCCTGAACTATACTGAAGACTGAGAGGATGAATTTAAGTGTTCATAACTATGATCAAGGGAACTGTTGGCCAAAGGTATTCTAAAAGATGGAGGTACTTTAGTAAATAACATGTACAGATAAAATGTTAACAATTTATCTCTGAATTATAGCTGTTTTTATATAAATAAGTATTAAATGTTATTATCATTACTTGTTAGGTACTATTGTATGCTTTTGAAGCATTATTTTACTTCTTTTCTAGAACATATAGTAGGGATTGTATTTTATAGTGTTCTATTTCTCCATATCCCCTTTACAATTCTCAATCTAGTGCTATGCATGTAGTAGCTTCAACATTTATAGTAAACAAATGGAAAATACAGGATGTCAGAGTGTACTCTGTAGTTGGTTTCTCCATCCTACTGGTTCTAGATGACTCATTTAGCTAATCTGAAGATGAAGCAGGAGACTTGAGCTTTTACAAGGCACCAAGAAAAGATTTTCAGTGAGGAAAAACCCATTTCTATCATTGAATTACTCCTTTTGCTTAAAATTATATCACTACAATTTAACAAATTTTTTCATCTTGGTAAAGATGAATAATAATATTAATATTTTAAAATGGTTTTGATGACAGCTTCCATAGAAATTCAATATAAGCAGCATTGTAATACCAAAGAAAACAGATTAAAATTTTTCCCTTATTCTTGAAGCAATTTATATTTCACTCTACCTTAATTTAACCAGTGAAAAATAAAATAGTAACTAAAACAGGAGGAAGAAGTAACTGATGAAAAGGCCTACAAACTCAGCAACTAAAAAGCTACTAATAATTACATATAATAATCATAAATTACTTACCTCTGGTTTATTGTTGGTCTGTGGGAAGAAGAAAAGTTCACTTTTGATTTTAAGTTGGATTCTTGAATTTGTTTGAGGGCTTCTTCTAATGGAGGCACTGGTTTTTGAAAAACTAGGGATAATAAAGAAAGATCAAATAGTACAGAATCACTTCAACTTCAATGATCTGTTGATATATAATTTAATTGGTCAGTGATAAAATAATTCTTTAAAACTTTGGTAAAAAGAAAAAAATTTTTTAGAATAGTCTAAATAGTTTAAATTTAGAAATCTAATCCCCAAAGGGAAATTGTTACCTCAAAATTCTTATCACCAATTTTAAGAATATGTATCTGGAAAAAAAAGACACTTTGAGAAATGTCCAGATTCTTTGTTCTGGCATGCAAAACTCATTGTATTTCATGACAAAGTTCCATAAATTTCTGACAAAATTTATAAATATTCTTATGAAGAAAAGAGAAAGTTATTTTTAAGCAATGTGTAAGTATTATCTAACTTAATACTTACTATGGCCTACAAGGCATCGGATGCTATTTGAATCTACATTTTGCACCTGAAGAAACTGGGGCATACAGAAGGTAAGTGGCTTGTTCAAAGTCATACATTATATAGACATTCATCCACATACTACTTTGCAGCTCTAATTTACCTTCTTTTTTAAGTTGAAACACAGCTGTCTTTTAAGGATATTATTTTTCCTGAAGCCCTCTGATGTGGAGACATGATTTTCCTCTGATTACATAACCCTTAATTCAAGGCTTGACACATCCAAACTGTCTTTCCTCCTTTCTTCTTTAAAAACCCCTATTGCAGACTTCTGTTCTCAATGGCAGCACAGGTAAACATAGCTCCCTTCCTTGAACAACCACATCAAAATTACAACTAAATTATAGAACAACCATCACTCAGAACTGGTAGAAATCAAGCTGAATGGAAGTCTAACGACTATGGAATTAAAGAAACCACAAACATCTGTTCTGGTGGGAGTTGGAGAGACATGTAATGGATTGGTCCCATATACACATGTGGTAGATAAAAACCCAGGAGGGAAATCTCAAGAGCTGAGGAACAGCTTTCTTCCAAACAGAAAGGCAGGCAGAGCCACAGAGCTAGAAGGGTGCCATATCTGAGACTGCATCAACCTGGCTAACAATGTTCAACCCACCCTGCAAATTCCCTGAGGCTCTGTCCCACCCAACTTACGGCTGTTAACAGTAGCTTTTCCATATGAATGGCTGATCTTGGCTCAAGCTTCATAACTTTCTAATCCTTTCAAATAAGAAACAGCTGATCTTAGTGAGCTGCCAGACCCCCAACCCCGTACCTCTTGCGAAGTGGCCCCAGGCATGGCACTAGAAGCAAACAGCCTATATTCACACCTTGGTTTTACTTGGGAATCTCCAAGCCCAGCACAAACAGCAGCCATCTCAGATTGCTTTATAGTTCAGGCAGGGTGGCCCTGGGCAAAACATAGGTGAGGGTTCACCTTGGCTGCACAACCTGGAAAACCCAAGAGACTGGACACCCACTGGATAGCTACAGATCATGTTGGAGCACCACCACCCTGCCTCTGCATAGTGGATCTTCCACAGATGGTGGAGGTTGGTGATCAGTGGTCAGAGCCAATCCTTGCAACTGACTGACCTGGGTAAATCTCTCCCATTGACCTGCCAAGAGCAACCAAGTCTCAACTACAAGAGGAGGGTATAATCAGCCCACACAATGATGCACCTCAACTACCCAGCTTGGGTGATAGGGAAGGCTGTGCCACTGGACCTTATAGGACACCCGCTATATTAGGCCATGATACCAAGACACGGAGTCACAACAGCTCTACCTAATACATAGAAACAAACACAGGCTGCCAAAATGAAGAGACAGAGAAACATGGCCCAAATGAAAGAACAGATCAAAACCCCCCAAAAAGAACTAAACAAAATGGAGATAAGCAATTTACCAGATGCAGAGTTCAAAACACTGGTTATAATGATGCTCAAGGAACTTAGTGAAGATCTCAGCAGCATAAAAAAAATCCAGTCAGAAACAAAGGACACACTAATTGAAATAAAGAACAATCTGCAGGGAATCAACAATAGAGTGGATGAAACTGAGGATCAAACCAATGATTTGTAACATAAAGAAGCAAAAAATAACCAATCAGAACAAGAAGAAAAAAGAATCCAATTCCCCCCACCAATGCCCCCCCAACAAAACAAGGATAGTATAAACAGCCTGTAGGACAACTTCAAGTTGTCTAACATTCACATCATAGGGTTGCCAGAAGAAGAGAAAGAGCTAGTAATTGGAAACCTATTTGAAAAAATAGTGAAAGAAAACTTCCCTAACTTGGTGAAGGAAATAGACATACAAGTCCAGAAAGCACAGAGAGTCCCCAACAAGATGGATGTAAAGAGGCCTACTTCAAGACACATCATAATTAAAATGCCAAAGGTTAAAGATAAAGAAAAACTCTTAAAAGCAGCAAGAGAAAAGCAGATAATTAACTACACAGGAATTTCCATAAGACTGTCAGCTGATTTCTCAAAAGAAACTTTGCAGGCTATAAGGGACTGGCAAGAAATATTCAAAGTCATGAAAAGCAGAGACCACAGCCAAGATTGCTCTACCCAGTAAAGCTATCCTTTAGAACGAAGGACAGATAAAGAGCTTCCCAGACAAGAAAAAACTAAAGGAGTTCATCATCATCAAATCATTATTATATGAAATGTTAAAGGGACTTTAAGAAAATGAAGATCAAAACTATGAACAATAAAATGGCAATCAATACACACCTGTCAACAACTGAGTCTAAAAAACATACTAGGCAAACAAGAACAGAGACAGAATCCATGGATATGGAGAGTGTTTTGATGCTTGCCAGATGGGAAGGGTGTATAGGGGAATGGGGGAAGAGGTAAGAGGATTAAGAAGTACAAATAGGTAGTTACGGAATTGCCATGGGGATGTAAAGTGCAGTCTAGGAAATGGAATAGTCAAAGAATTTATATGCATAACCTATGGACATGAACAATGGTGTGGGGATTACAAGAGGGAATGGGGAGTGCTGGGTGGAGGGGGCAAAGGAGGAAAAACAACTGTAATAGCATAATCAATAAAATATAAAAAATAACCCCCCATTATAATGTTTGTTATTTACCCTAAAATGTTTCAGCAAAACCAGCATATTATTGTGTATGGGTTAGTTCAAACTTGAACTCTAAAGATAGTCCATTTTCCTAATCAAGGAATAATAGAATAATGTACTAGGGAGCAATACACAATTATGAGATGGTTTGCTGGATATTGTAATCATAAAGGACCAATCCTCTTGAGGCAGATACTATCAAGCTATAGATTTTGACTGTTTCCTAAGTAGCACACTCAATGTCCAAAATGGATTTTTACTGGTAAACATAACAGCCTATTGAGTAGCCTGGTGACTATTAAATATGGGCTTTCTTTGTTGAAATTAAAGGTATTCAAAACAAGTGGATTTCCCTAAATGTATTTTAATCACTACCAACCTTTGTATGAACAAAGAATAAGAATCTAGGGATATCTATGCTTTTTACACTTAGGAATTGCACCTGAGGTTTGATCTCTAACCAGTCTGGTGTCCAGCCATTAATCAAGGAACATTTCTGATTGTCCAGTGCAAGAAGGGACAGAATTCTTTGTCTCTGGAATGTGGTTGTGTATGCATGAGGGGACCTTTCATTTAAGGTGCAGAAAACCTAAAAGGACAGAGAACTGGGACTTTCTTGAGCTTACTGAACAAGTTGTATGAATTGTTTCATATCTGTTTTGCTAATGAATGTCTAGTCATGCTAGATTATAGTCTGATATTTGCTTTTATTAACTTCTACCACTTATATATCAAAGAGAATTTAAAAAGTAACTTAGGTGAATTTATAACCACCATTACTCTTTCTTGTTATTATCTCATGACCTCCCAGTAACTGCCTCCCATTCTTTAACAATTTAAACCTACATTTTTTTGAGTACTTACTGTGTATTAGGGCTTTATTATTTCCTTTAATCCACTAGTTCCAATCCTTCTCATTCTTTTACTCTAATATTATCACTCTAACAATTTTCTGGTCCCAGTGGAGCCATCAATCTGTTGTCCTTCATTGTAGCAAGGGGAAGAGTCCACTATCATGCATACGTGGTGAATCTTTAGTTTAACTCTCCTAATTTGAGAATAAACTAAACTAATAGACAATAGTTGTCTTACATAGCTTTGCTTTTGCTCTTCATTGATAGCACTGAATTTTATTAATTACACTGAACTTTCTTAAATTACTAATTTAACATTTTGTATAGGTAATATATTCATATTTGGGAATTTCATATTGGGAATAAGAAATGTGATACTGAATATATTTGGCAGTCTTGTTCTCATTGGTCATTCATATATTCCTTCACTGTTTTTTTTTTAAGGATTTTATTTATTTGTTTATTTTTTAGAGAGGGAAGGGAGGGAGATAGAGAGAGAGAAACATCAATGTGCGGTTGCTGGGGGTTATGGCCTGCAACCCAGGAATGTACCCTGGCTGGGAATCGAACCTGGGACACTTTGGTTCCCAGCCCACGCTCAATCCACTGAGCTACGCCAGCCAGGGCCTTCACTGTTTTTTTAGGTAAATATAAATACATATTGTAATTTTCTCCTTTTCTCACACAGAAGGCAGAATATTATGTATACTGATCAGGACCTTGATTTTATTCTTCAAATATTCTGGAAATCAGGGACAGATCCAAGTTTTATGAGGTATAACACATACAATTTGGGGGCCCTCATTAAATGAGGGATCACAGGATAACAGATATAGGTTAGTGATCTTTGAGCCCAGAGGAAGCACCTTCCATTTTTTTAGTATATGTACTGAAGAGGAAAGAATTGCAATATGGGGGCAGGGGGCATGATAATACCCTGGATTTGGTCTAAGCCTTGTCTAAACTTGTTGCCAGTTTATTTTTTTATGTTTTAAGTGATGGCCTTTTTCTAATGCCTTTGCATGATCAACTGTATCATCTTCATTCTGTGCCACGTAAGACAACCTGTGGCTAGGCTGTGAACTTCAGACCCACAGAGTCAGGGGTAAAAGTACTGCTAATAGCCCCTTGTTAGTGGCACCTAATTTTCTTTTCCATCCATCTTGCTAATCTTTTTAAACTTCCTTACTATATTATTACTAGCTATGGATGCCTTGGGAAACAATTCCTGGATGAAAAATTTGAAATGCTATTAATGGTGTTGTGAATTTAAAATAGCTAAAAGGCCTTTTACTTTCCTCATCTGTAATGCTGAGATAAAAAAGCATTTATTTGAAGGGTTCCTTTTGAAAATTAAAAGTATATGGGATGATTAAAGAATAATCATATTTTAAAACACTATGTTTTAAACAATTAAAAACATAAAATTAAGACTAACTGCAAAACAGGTTTCCTTGATAGATATTTGTATACAATTGCATTTAAAACTGCAGGCTACACATTTTTCTCTATTTCACATGGAAAACTTCCCAAGCTAGATCTTCTACTAGGATAAAAATAACCCTAAATAAATTTAAAAGTTTAAAGTTAAAAAAAGAAAATATAATGCAAAATTACTAATATAAAATTATATTTAGGGGTCATGACAGTGAGGACTCGTGAAATTTAAATCTCCTTAGCTTTATGTTAAATCTGTCTCTGCTAAAAATAGTTCCTTATCCGTCTGTAGAGACTTTCCCCATTATTATTTTTTTAGTTGCATAATATTCCATTGTGTGGATGGGAATGTCATTTGTTTTTGCTAAAACACTTTTTTTTACACTTAGACCCTTTGATAGCACCCTTTTTGGGGCAAATAATATTCATGAATGGTGACTACTCTGAGGCATTTAATACAAATGACAATATCCTCTTTCCTAAAACAACCTTCTCTTTTGCTTTCGTATATATTTATATTCATTGTTTGCTTTTGGTTCCCATATGCTTTCTTGATAACTACTTCTCAAAATCCATTTTTAGTTTTTCTTGGTCTACCTACAGTAAATACTAATGTGCATAAAGGTTTTATTTTAGGCCCTATCCTCAGTCTTTGGTCTATACTCTGTTATTTAGTTTATCTTTCCTATGGCTTCATTTATCAACTATATATCTACTCATTAGTACTATTAAATATGCATTTCTTTTTTTTAAAGATTTTATTTATTTATTTTTAGAGAGGGGGAAGAGAGGATGAGTTAAAGGGAGAGAAACACCAATGTGTGGTTGTCTCTTGTGTATTCCTTACTGGGTACCTGGCCTGCAACCTAGGCATGTGCTCTGACTGGGAATTGAACCAGTGACCCTTTGGTTCACAGGCTGGCACTCAATCCACTGAGCCACACTAGCCAGGGAAAAAATACATTTCTTTTCCATATCTTTTTCTTAAATTTCAGACCCATATTTCTAGTTACTGATTTGAATTCCTTATTTGGATGAGTCACAGGAGGCTCAAATTTAATGCACTTAAAACTAATGAATAATTTTCACATTTCCAACTCAATTCTCCTATACTTGTAAACTTGATTAACACTATTATCATTCACCAAAATAATTAATTCATTCTAAAAGTATTTACTGAGTGCTAAAAAAGTGTGAGGCTCTGTACTAAGTACTAGGGGCACTGTTTTAGCCTTTCTCCAATTGCTCTCTGTCAAGTAGTACCAGATCCTATTTCCTGAATATACTACCTCCTATCATTATATCCAGTGAAGCAGTTTAATTTAGCAGCTTAACACCTCTTACCTCAAATACTTAAATAATCTCCTACTACTGTATCTACGTAAGTACGTCTCTACTTCAATCCATCTTCCATGTGGTAACTGTAATTATCTTTCTAACAAATATATAGGAGAAACCACTAGTTTTCTACCTAATATCAATTTTTCCTTTCTTCCTTGGCAACAGACTCTATATTGTTATGGGTGGTGATATAACCACACAAACAGTTTTTTCAGTTTTTCTTGCACATGGAGTTGTCAATTTGATACAAACAGATATATAAACAATTTAAAGTTACCTCAGAGGTACAACCTTTTGTCCTTTATATTTCTTCTTTCTTCCTTGCCTACAACATTGATATGATGGCTGGAGCTCTAGCAGCTACCATGTGACCATGATGATGAAGATATAAACCACATACTAAGGATGACTGAGCTGAGGTACAGAAGAAGTCTGGGTTACCAGTGACACTACAAAGTCATCAAAATGGCTTTTAATTGCCTAAAGATTTCATATTATACAAGAGAAAAATAAGCCCCTATCATATTTAAGCTATTGGTAGCTGAGCTTACTGACAGTAATATCTCTTACTGATACAATAATGGCTTGTGCTCCAGCTAAAAAACTTTGATTGCATTTTGGATAAAGATGAAATTCCTAGCATGGCATACAATGCTCTTTGAGAATTGGTTCCAACTTATTTTCCTAGACTCAAATGCACTTTTCTTCTGTTTTCTCTAAATCTTATGCTTTAGATACACCGACATACGTTAATTTATTTGCAAAAACTACAGTATTCCCTCTGTCTGGGAAGTTTTTTTTTTTTCCCTTTCTCTTTGCCTGGCAAAATGCTCACTTTTCAAGACTGAAATTAAGTTATTTTTCCAGGGATGACACCCTTGATGTTCCTGTACAGGTTTCATGCTCATTCCTCTGTGTTCTCACAGCACTTTATACATTCTGCTACCACTATATTTATTGACATTAATTGTTTATATTACTCTCATCTCCAAAATAAGCTGTGAAATCTTTAATGGTAGAGGACAATTAGATTTCTCTGTATTTCCACTTAGCCCAGGGTTAAGTACAGCCTAGTGCAAAATGTTTGTTGAATAAAGGTACTGCCTGTCCCTTTCCTATTTGAAGCTTTGACATTTGTTGTTAATTCTGTGTTACAATGTGAAATTACTAAAAAATATAGATGGATACCAAAGACTCAACCACAATCATATTTAAAATTTGAATTGGTTCAATGTCTTAAATTGTTAGATTATATCATTCTACAGACTTTCTTTTTATTTTGCCAGTCTCTTAAATATAAATTTGAAGCAAAATGTGCACAAATGCCAGAATAACTGTGACAGTAATTTATTGAACCTAAATGTTAAAGCATCCTTTTATGAAGTTACATACTAGATCAATTTAAAAAGAACAAAGAACAAAACATTGTAAGCCAATATGAAGGAGAATCAAACTTGTGAAAGTTCAAAATTTACTAGATGAGCCAACAAAACATCCAAATTAAACCTAAATTAAATTGCAATTTTTCACTTGGTTAAAGTCCTATTACTTAAAAAGAGATAATAGTATTTTCATTTTTAATTTCTACTTTGTTTCTTAATTTATTATTTTATTGTCTACTCAAATCAAATATGTTTATAACTTTCATTTTTGTTCTCATATTGTTGTAGAAATTAAGATACCTGCTCTCCTCCGCTGTGAAAGAGGAATATGGGCACGTTGGAATTTTTCAGTAACTTCTTCAAACTTCTGTTTTCTTTCTTGAAGTATTTGTTCTCTAATTTGATATTCTCTTTCTTCTTGTTCTTTTCTTTTCTCTTCAAAAGCTCTACATTTAAAACATAAGGAAGATAACAGAATTAGGCAATCTGTTTTAAAAATCTCAACACAGAAAATAGTTTCAAAACAATGCATTATATATTTAAAAATTTTACTTAGAAACAACACATTTTATTTATTTATTTAATCCTTACCTGAGGATATGTTTATTGATTTTAGAGAGAAAGGAAGGGAGTGTAGGGAACCGATCCACCTGGCAATGGCAAATGTAGCCCAGCCCTATTGGAAAACCTGCAGGCTTGAGTCAGCACACAGGAAGCCAAACCCATTTGCCGTGGGAAACCAGGTCTGCATTATACCTAGGCTGCCTTGAGGCTTGTTCTTGCTAAAACTCCCTCACCCTGAATTGAAGCTACAAATGTTTACTGCATATCTTTAAAGTAACTTCCTTAAGTCTGTGCTAATTCTCCCACGGACAGAGTGTAACTAGACTAATCACTCTTACAGTTCTCTTGCATTTGCAATTTTTTCCTTGTTAATCTGTAAGAAGTAATCAGTAACATCATTTCCTTTGTTATATGTAAAAAAGTAATCACTTAAAGCAAACCTGAGCATAATGAATGAAAACGTTCTTTGATGTATGCTATTAGAAAGCAATAAAAGCCTGTCCAGGATCTGGGTGCTCTCTCTCTCAGAGAATGGCTGTTCTGTCCCTTTTTCTCTACAGGACTTCTCTAGTCTGTGAGAATTTGTTGACTGCATCGACAACACCATGGACACTGCTGGTCAGAGTCCACATCAAAGGAGAGAGAGAGAAGGAGAGAGAAACATTGATTCGAGGGAAACATCAATTGATTGCCTCCTCGGTGCGCTCCAACAGGGGATTGATCCTGCAACTTTTTGGTGTATGGGATGACACCCCAACTACCTGAGCCACCTGGACAGGGTGAAACAACACATTTTAAATTTTAACAAGCCCCTGGCAAAAAAATTTAAATATTATTGTAAGTGGTAATTTAAGAACTTAATCCAGGTCGGGGGATCTAAGATGGCGTCGGAGTAGGAAGGAGCAGATTTGGCTTTCCTCTGCTCAGGGGAGAGAGTCCTGACCGATCTTTGGAGTGGAAAGGCAAGCAACCAACATATTTCAGCATTTTTGAAAACAGAGGACCAAGGATTGTGGCAGAACCGAAAGAAAAAAGAATGGATCCTAGGGGGAGTGCTGCATCAAGGTAGGCTCCCAGGACAGGCGTGTGGTCCCGGGGCTGCAGCCCCAGGCCCGGGGGCCGCGGCTGGGTTTACCATAGGGTTAGTGGGAGAGAGCCAGGTCCACTGCTCCCTCCCCAGCCGAGCAAGGTCTGAGTGGCTCTGGGAGGAATCCAGGTGCTGGCAAACACACCGGGTGGCAAGCAGCTTTGGAGGCGGTGAACACCAGAGCCGAGTTGTGCTGCGGACCCAGACTCCCAGGGTCACCGTTCTGGCTGGAGCTTTGGCAGTGAGAGAAGCCCGGCCACTGTGGAGAGCGGCGGGCTCGATCGGGAGGAATTTCTCAAGAGGAAGGAGTGAATGGACACAGACACTGTTTGGGGAATTCTCCTGAAGTGATCAGTGGCTCTGGCCTGTCTGCTCCCCAGCTGTGAGAGCACGGGCGGTGGACGGGTGGTGGACGGGCCGTGTCCGCTCGCGGGAGCGCAGGCGCGGGGGCGGCGCCTGCGGGGGGAGCATCCCCGCACACCAGCCCACAGCAGTAACCCTGGGGAAAGACCTGATTCCCACACCCAGGACCCAAAGCTGAGGAGCCAGTGCGAACCCCATGGGCCTAGGAAGAAAAGCCAAACAAGTCATCCTTCGACCTGCCTCAAGCAGCAAGAGCAGAAAAACTGGTTTGGCCACTTTGAAATCAAGAGACTTTTTAATTTGATTCTATTTTTTTAACAATTTTTAATTTTTTAAGTTTTATTGTTTTTATTCTCTTTTGATTTCTTTTTCCTCTCTTACCGATTTCTTGTTTTATTCCTTCCTCCTTCCTGTCCTCCAATTTTATCTCTTCTTCCTGCCTTCGTCTGCCTTTTCTATTTTTTTCTTTTTTAAATTTTTTCCTAAATACCTACAAGTGAGACAAAATCCTGGAGTGGTGAAAAGACCAAAGTTGAACCCAAAGAAGGGGCATCACAACAGCTGGGACAGTGAGATAAATGTCACTCTGCTATTACAGAGAACCTGCAAGTTATTGCATATTTGTATTATTATTATTTTTCCAGTGTTCCTACATCTTTTTTTTTAACAGTATTTTTATATCCCTCTTATTTTTGTATAGCCTGCTTTGGTAGGCTGGTTTTATTGTATGACCTGACAGCTTTCCCCTGATATCTCTTTCTATACCGTATTACTAATCTACTGTCCATTAACTCACCTGTGTCCTATCAGCATACTACTCAATGTTCTGTACTCCCTATCCTTATTACCTAGATTTCATAGACTCTGCCATATGAATGTTGCCATAATATTATTGTAAATAGCTGCTGTTCCATGCAATTGTAATTACTTCACAACACCCCCCACCCCCCCAGATCTTAGCCCATTTCAAAGTTTCCTGAACTCTATTACTGTAGTGGTTAACTCTATTCTCTCACACACTACACCTATTTACTATCCTTTACTCTCACCTTACCCCAGAATCTGACCGCCCACAACCTCTCTGCTTTATAGATCTAACTCACAATCTTTCCTCCCCCAACAAGAGTATTATCTTTTTTCCATCCTTTCTAAAAATCAGCTAGCTGGGTGGAAGACCACGGTTAACACTATACATAGTGAAAGCATCTCCTATATCTTCCCTACTTGCTACTACTGTAAATAGCATAGAATTCTCTGTTGCTTTCTTAAACCATTTTGCCTTCCCCTCCATCTGATGACAAAAAAGAATAGGTGGAGGAGGTGAACACCAGGATACCCACTGGAAGAGGAAACCCAACAACAAAGGAACCACTAACAGATAACAGCAGAAGAAGGTGAAGGAGGGAGTAGTAACCACACAAACCTCAATCCAGGACTTATCTGGAAATACAACTAAACAGTAGAGACAGTACCCAATACAAACAACTGAACAAGATTTCTTTAAACCTTGTACACACAGAAGAACCAGCCTCAACACAACCTGCCCTCACCAGCACCACAAAATACAGAAGGTGGTGGACAGAGTGACCCACATTTAACCAGCTGGCGGGAAGGAACCACCAAAGAAAGACTCAACAACAATCAAAACCCAAAGGCAAACACAAGGCCAACTTAAACAACAGCCCAAGACCAGCGAGCTTGGGGGGTCAAGGAAACAGCACCACTGAAACTCACTGCTACTCTACTAAAGAAGTTCACATCATAAACCGAGGGAGCCAGAACAGATCAATATAAGAAGCTGAGGTGAACAAGAAGAGTCTCACAAACAATGGGAAGACAAAGAAATACTCCCCAAATGAAAGGAAAGGAGGAAGCCTCAAAAAGAATGCTAAATGAAACAGAGGCAATTCAACTATCAGATATTGAATTCAAAGCAGTGATTGTCAGGAAGCTCAATGAGCTCACAATGAGCTACGAGAACCTACAGAGAAGCTACAATGAACTCAATGAAAACTACATCAGCATAAAAAAGGAAACAGAAACTCTCAACAAGGGCGAAGAGGAAATGAAGAATACAATCTCTGAAATGAAGAACATAGTAGAAGGAATGAAAAGCAGGATCGATGAAGCAGAAGATCGGATCAGCGAGCTAGAGGACAAAATAGAAGAAAACACCCAGAAAGAGCAAGAAAGGGAAAAGAGGCTCAGAAAGAATGAAGAGGGATTAACAGAAATGCAAGACAATATGAAACGTAATAATATCCATATAATAGGGATACCAGAAGGAGAAGAAGAAGAACAAGGGATAGAAAACCTAGTTGAACAAGTGGTGATGGAAAACTTCCCTAATTTGATGAGACAAAAAGTCACACAAATAAAGGAAACACAGAGAGTCCCAATCAAGAGGAACCCAAGGAGGCCCACCTCAAGACACATCATAATTAAAATGGCAAAATTTCAAGACAAAGAGAGAATCTTAAAGGCAGCAAGGGAGAAGAAGGAAGTAACATACAAGGGGGCCCCAATAAGGCTAACAGCTGACTTCTCAATGGAAACACTCCAAGCCAGAAGAGAATGGCAAGAAGTATTCCAAGTAATGAGAACCAGAGGCCTGCAACCACGACTACTTTACCCAGCAAGGCTCCCAATTAAGATAGAAGGCCAAATAACAAGCTTCTCAGACAAAAGAAATCTAAAAGAATACACCTCCACTAAACCAGCTCTGCAAGAGATGCTGAAGGGACTGCTTTAAGGAAAGAAAGGAAAAGAGAGAGAGAGAGAGGATCACACGTACATAAAAGGCAATGAATAAGTACCTATCAATAATAACCTTAAACGTAAATGGATTAAATGCTCCAATCAAAAGACATAGAATAGCTGATTGGATAAGAAAACATGACCCACACATATGCTGTCTACAAGAGACCCACCTCAGGATAAAAGATCTGCACAGGTTGAAAGTGAAGGGCTGGAAACAAATTTTCCAAGCAAATGGACAGGAAAAAAAAGCCGGGGTAGCAATACTCATATCTGACAAAATAGACTTCCAAAGAAGGTCCATAAGGAGAGACCCAGAAGGTCATTTCATAATACTCAAGGGAAGAATTCACCAAGAAGACATAAATATAGTAAATATATATGCACCCTACAAAGGAGCACCCAAATACATAAAGAAAATCTTAGAGGACTTCAAGAAAGATATGGACAGCAACACAATTATTGTGGGGGATTTTAACACCCCTCTATCAAAAATGGACAGATCTTCCAAACAAAATATCAACAAAGATATTGTGGCATTGAACAATACCCTAGACAAACTGGGCTTTAATGATATTTACAGAACCCTCCATCCCAAAGAAGCTAAATACACATTTTTTTCAAATGTACATGGAACATTTTCAAAGATTGACCACATGATAGGACACAAAACAAGCCTCAACAATTTCAAAAAAATTGAAATCATACCAAGCAATTTCTCGGATCACAAGGGACTGCAACTAGAAACCAACCACAAGGAAAAAACCCCAAAACATTCAAATTCATGGAGATTAAATAGCATGCTATTAAACAATGAATGGGTCAAGAATGATATTAGGGGAGAAATCAAACGGTTTTTGGAAACAAATGAAAACGAACTCACAACAACCCAAAACTTATGGGACACAGCCAAGGCAGTCCTGAGAGGGAAGAGCATAGTGATACAGGCCCACCTAAAAAAGTTAGAAACATTTCAAACAAACAACCTAACCCTACGTCTACAAGAACTCGAGGAACAACAAGAAAGACAGCCCAGAGCAAGCAGAAGGAAGGAAATAACCAAGATCAGAGCAGAATTAAATGACATAGAGACTAAAAGCACAATTCTAAAGATCAATGAATCCAAGAGTTGGTTCTTTGAAAAGATAAACAAAATCGACAAGCCTTTAAGCAGACTCATCAAGAAAAAAAGAGAGAAAACCCAAATAAACACAATCAGAAATGAAAGAGGAGAGATTACAACAGATACCACAGAAATACAAAGGATTGTAACAAATTACTACAAAGAGCTGTATGCCAAGAAATTTGAAAACCTAGATGAAATGGACAAATTTCTAGAAAAATATAACCTTCCAAAACTCAATAAAATGGAAGCAGAAAGCCTGAACAAACCAATAACAGCAAAAGAAATTGAAGCAGTAATCAAAAAACTCCCAACACACAAAAGCCCTGGACCAGATGGTTTCACAGGAGAATTCTACAAAGCATTTAAGGAAGAGCTAACCCCTATCCTCCACAGACTATTTCAAAAAATCCAAAAAGATGGAAGACTACCAAACTCTTTTTATGAGGCCAACATCATCTTAATTCCAAAACCAGATAAAGACACAACAAAGAAAGAAAACTACAGGCCAATATCGCTGATGAACATTGACGCTAAAATCCTCAACAAGATACTGGCAAACCGCATCCAACAGTACATTAAGAAGATCATACACCATGACCAAGTGGGATTCATTCCAGGTATGCAAGGATGGTACAATATATGCAAATCAGTAAATGTAATACATCACATAAACAAAAGCAAAGACAAAAACCACATGATCATATCAATAGATGCAGAAAAAGCATTTGATAAGGTACAGCACCCATTCATGATAAAAACACTCAGTAAAGTGGGAATAGAGGGAGCATTCCTCAACATAATAAAGGCCATATATGAGAAACCAACAGCCAACATTATACTCAATGGGCAAAAATTAAAATCTTTTCCACTAAGAACAGGAACAAGACAAGGATGTCCACTTTCACCACTTCTATTCAATATAGTACTGGAAGTTCTAGCCACAGCTATCAGACAAGAAAAAGAAATAAAAGGAATCCAAATCGGAAAGGAGGGAACAAAACTGTCACTGTTTGCAGATGACATGATAGTGTACATAGAAAATCCTATAGACTCCACCAAAAAACTGCTTGACCTAATAAATGAATTTGGCAAAACAGCGGGATACAAAGTCAATATCCAGAAATCAAAGGCATTTCTGTACACCAACAATGAAACAGCAGAAGCAGAAATCAAGAAAAAAAATCCCATTTGAAATAGCAAAAAGGAAAATAAAATACCTAGGAATAAACCTAACCAAAGAGGTAAAAGACCTGTATTCAGAAAACTACATAACACTGAGGAGAGAAATCAAGGAAGACACAAACAAATGGAAACATATACCGTGTTCATGGATTGGAAGAATTAATATCATTAAAATGTCCATACTACCAAAAGCAATTTACACATTCAATGCAATACCTATTAAAGTACCAATGGCATATTTCACAGACATAGAACAAACACTTCAACAATTTATATGGAACCATAAACGACCCCGAATAGCTGCTGCAATTTTGAGAAAGAAGAGTAAAGTAGGAGGAATCACAATACCTGACACTAAACTATACTACAAGGCCACTGTAATCACAACAGCCTGGTACTGGCATAAAAACAGGCACATAGACCAATGGAACAGAACAGAGAGCCCAGAAATAAACCCAAGCCTCTACGGTCAATTAATATTTGACAAAGGAAGCAGCAACATAAAATGGAATAAAAATAGCCTCTTCAACAAATGGTGTTGGGAGAACTGGACAGCTACGTGCAAAAAAATGAAACTCGAGCACCAACTTACACCTTATACAAAAATAGATTCAAGGTGGATAAAAGACTTAAATATAAAGCGTGACACCATTAAAGTCCCAGAAGAGAACATAGGCAGGAAAATCTCAGATATTTCACGCAGAAACTTTTTTACTGACTTGTCTCCTAGAGCAAGGGACATAAAGGAAAGAATAAACAAATGGGACCTCATCAAAATTAAAAGCTTTTGCACAGCTAAGGAAAACAGTATCAAAATAAAAAGAGAACCAACTGTATGGGAAAACATATTTGCTAATGATACCTCAGACAAGGGTTTAATCTCCAAAATATATAAAGAACTTACACGACTCCACTCTAAGAAGACAAGTAACCCAATTAAAAAATGGGCAAAGGACTTGAACAGACACTTCTCCAAGGAGGACATACAGAAAATCCAAAGACACATGAAATGATGCTCAATATCGCTAGCCATCAGAGAGATGCAGATTAAAACCACAATGAGATACCACTTCACACCAGTCAGAATGGCCATCATAAACAAAGCAACAAACAACAAGTGTTGGAGAGGATGTGGAGAAAGGGGGTCCCTAGTGCACTGTTGGTGGGACTGCAGACTGGTACAACCATTATGGAAAGCAGTTTGGAACTTCCTCAGAAAACTAAAAATGGATCTGCCTTTTGACCCAGCAATTCCATTGCTGGGACTCTATCCTAAGAACATTAAAACACCAATACAAAAGAACCTTTGCACCCCGATGTTCATAGCAGCACAATTTACAATAGCTAGGTGCTGGAAGCAACCTAGATGCCCATCAGTAAATGAATGGATCAAAAAACTATGGTACATTTACATAATGGAATTCTATGCAGCAGAAAGAAAGAAGGAGCTCCTACCCTTTGCAACAGCATGGATGGAGCTGGAAAGCATTATGCTAAGTGAAACAAGCCTGGCAGTGAAAGACAAATACCACATGATATCACCTTTAACAGGAATCTAAACAACAAAATCAAACAAAACAAAAAACTAGCAAAATATAACCAAAGACACTGAAATAGGGGATAGTCTCACAGTGGCCAGAGGGGAGAGAAGAGGGAATTTCAGGGGGGAATGGGTAGGGATTACAGGAACAAATTTGGAGGACACATGGACAAAAACTAGGGGTGGGGGGTAATGGGGGCAAGGGGGGAGGGTTGGGTGGATGGGCTGGAACGGGAGTAGGGGGGAGAAAACTGTACTTGAACAATGATTGAAATAAAAATAAAAAAAATAAAGTAACAGAATATAAATAAAAAAAAAAAGAACTTAATCCAGGTCAAAGAAAAGCCTCTGAAATGAGCCTCTTTCTAATTTCTCATCTCAGGCCCTGCTGAAAAGAATTTAGAAAATTCTTTTCTAAAAAGCTACCTTATTTTCTGTAATGTTAAGAACTAATTCATTGGTGAAAGAAGCAGTTTTGCAAATTATGGGGCAGTCAAGAAAATACTGTATATTTTTCTTTTAGGCCAAAAATTTAAAATTGGCCATCATGTTAAATCTGAAATGTGCTAAAAATCCAGACAATTTATATAAAAACCTTGATTTCCAACCTCTTTTGCAAATAGGGAAGACTTGACAACCCTGGACTCTTCTTCACTTATGGCTATAAATACCTATCATAATCTTTACCATTTCCTATTTTTTTTAACATTCCCATTTCATTTTATTTCTGATTGTCCCTAGGCACTTGAGTATATGCTATCTAATTTAAACTAGTTTAAACTGTTTCAAAGAATTGATTTCATCTGTGGGAAATATCTGTTTCAATAATTACTTGCTGGATAATTAGAAAAATAAAAAAGCAAGCAAGCAACTGGTAGAAAAGCCACTGGTAGAAAAATCTCCAAGTGATCTCTTTAGAATGCATGGTGTTGCAGGGTGGTTGGTAAGAATTCTTTAAGATTTTTAGTGTCCTAGGTTACTATTATTTATCTTTCCAAAGACATCCACTGGATGGGGTATTATTCCAGTCTAAATAACTTAGATTTGGAGAGCTGTACTTCTAAGCAGTAGGGCTATAGATCTTCAAGTGGTCTAACCTCCATGTAAGTAGGTGGTAGTAATATAATGCCATAGGTGGGGGAGAAGATTTTTACCTCTCCAAACAAACTCCTTCAAGAATCCCCCCATGTCAAGACAAAGAAGCCCATTTTTCATCACTTGATTCAACATAGTACTGGAAGATTCCACATAAACACTGTTAGCAGTAATAAACAAATTCAGCAGAATACAAAATCAACACACAAAAATCAGTTGTGTTTCTGTATACTAACAACAATCAATCTGGTATGGAAAAATTTTTTAAGTATATTTTATTGATTATGCTATTACAGTTGTCCCAATTTTCCCTCTGCTCCCCTCTGCCCGGTATGGCCCTTCCCTCCAGTATTCCCTCCCACCCCCCACTTAGTTCATGTCCATGGGTTGTACATATAAGTTCTTTGGGTTCTCCATTTCCATGCTGTTCTTAACATCCCCCTGTCTATTTTATTCCTAAGAATTATGCTTCTAAATCCCTGTAACTTTTTCCTTATCCTCCCCCTTCCCCTTCCCAGCTGATAACCCTCCAGATGATCTCCATATCTATGATTCTATTACTGTTCTAGTTGTTTACTTAGATTGTTTTTGTTTTTTAGATTCAGTTGTTGATAGTTGTGAGTTTGTTGCCATTTTAACATTCACAGTTTTGATCTTCTTTTTCTTAAATAAGACCCTTTAACACTTCACATAATAAGGGCTTTGTGATGATGACCTCCTTGTCTGGGAAGCACTTTATCTGACCTTCCATTCTAAATGATAGCTTTGCTGGATAGAGTAACCTTGGTTACAGGTCCTTGCTTTTCATCATCACTATGAGTACTTCTTGCCAGTCCCTTCTTGCTTGCAAAGTTTCTTTTGAGATATCAGCTGATGGTCTTATGGGAACTCCTTTGTAGGTAACTCTTTGCCTTTCTCTTGCTGTTTTTATGCCGCACTGCATCCTCTCTGCCCTGGCACCCCACCTCTGCCTCGCCTACCCATTTGCTTGAATATAGCTTCCAAGGTTGTTGGACTTCCATACAGTTCAATTTTCTGGCAGTTCTGGGTGTTTTTTTGTTTTGAAATTAGTTGTGATCCTTATGGTTGTGCAGGGAAGCAATGCATGTCTACAGAAGTCTCCATCTTGACTGGAAGTGGAAAATAATTTTTTAAAAAATTCTATTTACAATAGCATCAAAAAGAATAAAATACTTAGGAACAAACTAAACCAAGGAGATGAAAGAATTGTACACTGCAACTAAAAATCATTGCTGGAAGAAATTTAAAGCACACACACAAAAGTAAATGGATAGACCTCCCATGTTAATGGATTGGCAGATTTAATATTGTTAAGATGTCTATTACGCAAAGTGACAATTCTTTTTTTTTAAAGATTCTATTTTTATTTATTTTTAGAGAGAGAAGGGAGGGAGATGAGGGAAATGAGAGAGAGAGAGAGAGAGAGAGAGAGAGAGAAACATCAATGTGTGGTTGCTGGGGGTTATGGCCTGCAACCCAGGAATGTACCCTGGCTGGGAATCGAACCTGCGACACTTCAGTTCGCAGCCCACGCTCAATCCACTGAGCTACGCCAACCAGGGCCCAAAGTGACAATTCTGATCAAAATCCCAATGATTTTTTTTTTGCAGAGATGGAAAAATCCATCTGAAAATATATATGCAATCTTAGGGGACCCCAAATAACCAAAACATTCTTGGAAAATAACAATGGCAAGGGTCTCATACTAAAATCTATGATAGTCAAAGCAGTGTACTACTGGCATAAAGACAGATACATAGACCAAAGGAGTAAATAGCCCAAAAATAAACACTTGCAAGGTCAAATGATTTTACAAAAGGGTGGCAAGACCATTCAATAAAGAAAAAAGAGTCTTTTTGGCTAATCATGTTGGAAAAATTGGGTATCCACATGCAAAAGAGTGAAGTTGGATTCTTATCTTAGAGCATATATAATATTAACTCAAAATGGGTCAAAGACTCAAATGCAAGAACTAGAAGAAACATATAAGAACAGATTCACTTGATTTGGCAATGATTTCTTGCATATGCTACCAAAAGCATAGGCAAAACAAAAGAAAGAATAAATTGGATTTCATCAAAATTAAGAGATTTCATGCATCAAAGAACACTATTAATAGTGAAAAGCAACCCAAGGAATAAAAGAAAATATTTTCAAATTGTAAAATATTATCTGGTAAGCAGTCGATATTAAGAACATATAAAGTACTCCTACAATTTAAGAAAAAAAAATAACCTGATTAAACAATGGGCAGAGGACTTAAATAGATGATACTCCAAGGAAGATACATAAATGCCAACAAGCACATGAAAAGGTACTCAACATCACTAAATATTAGGAAAATGCAAATCAAAACCACAATGAAATACCACCACACACTCATCAGAATGGCTATTATAAAAACAAACAAGCCAACAAAAACATCAGAAAATTATTTTTTAAAGAAGCATGCCTTTATTATTTTTATTTTTTAAAATTATTTCATTGCCATTTAATTACAGTTGTCTGCATTTACCTCCCATCACTCCTCCCCCCCAGCCATCCCCACTACCCTCATCTGCTTCCACCCCCCTTGGTTTTGTCCATGTGTCCTTTATAATTGTTCCTGAAAACCCTTCCTCCTTCCCCCCATTATCCCCTCCCACCTCTCCTGTGGTTACTGTCAGATTGTTCTTAATTTTAATGTCTCTGGTTATATTTTGCTTGCTTGTTTGTTTTGTTGATTAGGTTCCAGTTAAAGGTGAGATCATATGGTATTTGTCTTTCACTGCCTGGCTTATTTCACTTAGCATAATGCTCTCTAGTTCTACCCATGCTGTTGCAAAGGGTAGGAGCTCCTTTTTTTCGCCTGCATAATATTCCATCATGTAAATGTACCACAGTTTTTTGATTCACGCATTTATTTAGGCTGTTTCCAGCACTTGGCTGTTGTAAATTGTGCTGCTATGAACATTGGGGTGCATTGGTTCTTTTACATTGGTGTTTCAGGCTTCTTAGGCTATAATCTCAATAGTGAAATTGCTGGGTCAAAAGGCAGTTCCATTTTTAGTTTTCTGAGGAAATTCCATACTGTTTTCCACAGTGGCTGCACCAGTCTGCAATCCCACCAACAGCACACCAGGGTTCTCTTTTCTCCACATCCTCTCCAACACTTGTTGTTTGTTGATATGTTGATGATGGTCATTCTCAGTGGTGTGAAGTGGTATCTCATTGTGGTTTTAATGTGCATCTCTCTGATGGCTAGTGATACTGAGCATCTTTTCATATGCCTCTGGAACCTCTGTGTATCCTTCTTGGAGAAGTGTCTGTTCAGGTCTTTTACCCATTTTTTAATTGGGTTGCTTGTCTTCCTGGAGTGGACTCATGTGAGTTATTTATATATTTTGGAGATCAAACCCACCCTTGTTCAGGGTATCATTGGCTAATATGTTTTCCCATGTAGTTGGTTCTCTTTTCATTTTACCGATATTTTCTTTAGCCATGCAGAAGCTTTTTAATTTGATGATATTCCATTTGTTTATTTATGTGCTTTTATGTGTTTTTCTAGGGGACATATTGTTGAAAATATCACTGCTTCAAATGTCTGAGATTTACCTGCCTATGTTTTCCTCCAGGACTTTAATGGTGTCATGACTTATATTTAAGTCTTTTATCCACCTTGAATTTATTTTTGTTTATGGTGTAAGTTGGTGATTGAGTTTCATTTTTTTCATATAGCTGTCTAGATCTCCCAGCACCATTTGTTGAAGAGGCTATTTTTACTCCATTTTTTGCTTCTGCCCCCTTTGTTGAATATTAGTTGACCATAGAGACTTGGATTTCTATTCTCTTCCATTGGTCTATGTGTCTGTTCTTATGCCAGTACCAGGCTGTTTTGCCGCTTATGTATTTATTTTTAAAGTTTTATTTTTATTTATTTTTAGAGATAGAGGGAAGGAGGGAGAAAGAAAGGGAGAAGGAAGGAAGGAAGGAAGGAAGGAAGAAAGGAAGGAAGGAAGGAAGGAAGGAAGGAAGGGGCAACCACACATTAATGTGAACACACCCCCTACTTGGGACCTGGCCTGCAATCCAGGCATGTGCCCTGCCTGAAAAGTGAACTGGAGACCCTTTGGTTCACAGGTCGGCAGATCCACTGAGCCCCAACAGCCAAGGCAAAAACACCAGAAAATTATAACTGTTGGAGTGAATGTGACAACTACTGGAATCCTTATATATTGCTGGCAGGTATGTAAAATGGGCAGTTACTGT
The DNA here is from genome assembly GCF_004126475.2 of Phyllostomus discolor. Classification (NCBI taxonomy): domain Eukaryota; kingdom Metazoa; phylum Chordata; class Mammalia; order Chiroptera; family Phyllostomidae; genus Phyllostomus; species Phyllostomus discolor. Next base: position 101,914,134 of record NC_040908.2, on the reverse strand, counting down.
GGAAAATGGTATTGTGACTCCACAAAAAATTACTTAGAATTACCATATGAGCCAGCAATTCCACTTCTGAGAATATGCCCAGAAGAAGGCAAGGCAAGGCTCAAACAAATGTTTGTATATTCATGCTCAGAGCAATATTATTTATGATAGCCAAAAGGTGGAAGCAACTTAAGTGTCTGTTCACAGATGAATGGATAAACAAAATGTGGCATACAGATACAATAGTTTATCTATCCTTACAAAGGAAATTCTAATACATGCCATAATATGGATGAACCTTGAAGACATTCTGATTAGTAACATAAGCCAATCACAAAAGGAGAAATATTATATGATTCCACTTATAGGAGGTATCCGGAGTAGTCAGATCATAAACACAGAAAGTACAATGGTGGTTGCCATGTGATCGGGTGAGAGGAGATATAGGGAATTAGTGTTTAATAGGTACAGAGTTTCAGTTGGGTAAAGATAAAAACATTCTGGATATGATTGTATAATAATGAGAATATACTTAATGCCACAACTATACACTTAAAATGCTTAAAATGGTAAATTTTATGTTACGTATATTTTACCAAAATTAAAAAAATAAGAATCCCCCAGGTCTTTGATTTTGAGGATGTTTCCCCAATCTTATGTAATGTACAATATAAAGGCAGTTTTAAGCTTCTTTGTCCAGTCAGACTGAACCCCTAAGATATAATTTATTAGCACTGTCCACTAGAAATAAAACATAAGTTATATATGTAATTTCAAATATTTTAACAGCCACATTAAAAAACAGGAGAAACTTCACTATTTTACTTAACTCAATATATCAAAAATATTAATATCAACGTACATCAATATAAAATATTAGACTTTTTTTGTACTAATGTATTTACATCTCAGTTTGGACTAGTCACATTTTCAGTGCACAATAAACACATGAAAGTAGTGGCTATCTTAATAGAATAGAACCTCTGCTGGCAGGGTAGTGTGGTTTTTGGAGGAAAGAATTTTACAGATAAGCAAAGACTTGAGGACAAGGAGGCCGGGTTAGAAAATAAGAAGGTCTTTAAAGGGATTCATTTAACTTTGTAAGTTCTCCCTTAGACCATAGGAAAGCACATCATTGCCATTTAATTTTACAAAACTGTTCTGTTTTTAAATAGTTTCCTTTTATGATTCTAATCCAGTAGTTCTCAACCTCGGACATTATCCTTCCCTAGGAGGACTGGGAATTGGTGGAAGAGATTGATTTTCACAATAATTGGGTGGACTACCAGATTTTAGATCCTTAGGAATAGGGTTGCTAAATGTCATATAATGCATGGAACAATTCCACACAAAAAAGATTTATTCTGTTCCAAACACTAAAAGCCGACCACCCACTGCAAAATCTTTCAATAAAGTATGATGTACCCAGACAGCCTTGTGTGACAGAATCCTGGAGAATGGTGGACCTGCCAGATATTTACACGTCTGCTGTCACACACGCAGACTGAACAGCATTCTATGAGGGGAACTAGGTCCAAAAATTCTTGAAATAACCAGCAGCAAGACCCAACAGAGTTTGGGATGGCTAGGGTCAGTTGAGGTGAACAATCAGGATGGGACGTAAGAGAAACACTTCCCTACTCCACCTACAATTAATACTAGATTAGAGGAAGATAACCTTTGAGAAAACAAGAATGCACAGGTTCAAGGTGCATGTGAATCTTAAGACACCTAAATTGGCTATAGATATAAAAAGAGAACTGGGTGTTGAGGGGCAAAAAGTATACGGCAGACCAGTTCTTTTCTTTTTTTTAATAATGCAGCTTTGTAGAAGTGAAGCAGACAAGTTAATGACCAAGTCCAAGGCATGGCCAACAAATATCTGTGGATGTTTAGAGTAGAGATGAAGGTCCCTGGAAATGTAAATATGAATGAACTGCACTTCCACAATCATCATTACAAAACCACATTTTTAATTATGCTTCTGTGTTTCTTTCCTCACTTATATAGTTCCCTCCTTTGACCCTTCTACTTTCTCCTCCTGTCTTCATTTATCTCCTATTTAGTTTATACTTATTGGTTCATTATTATATGAACCAATTGCTATTGGTCTCACATTGGTATTTCAAATCTCTTGATGAACTATCCTACTGTAGAGCAAACTTTGAAGTCTAAATAAATAAAATTATGTTTTTTCACACCTAAAAAAACAATGCAGACTTTGAAGAGAGATAAAAATACAAAAAGAGGTAGTTAAATGGAGGCAATAATAGAATATCCTACTTTCTGTTAGGAAGAGGGAGACAAGGCTTGTTTGGCAGAATCTATGAGTCAACTCAAAAGTTCTTTGCTTGTTCTGTGGCACATATACTAGAACTGGAATGATAGAGAGATTAGCATGGCGCCCACAATGACACACACATGTGTGAAACATTCCATATTATTTTTCAGGAGCAGGATATTACAACCTTTTTCCAGAATAGAGTACTTACTATATACTTAAACATCACATAAAGATTAAAGGAGGTAAATACATTAAAAAAGAGAGAGGAAGAAGCCAATAGCTACTATAATTTGTAAATGAACTCACAGCATAAATAAGGATCACTTGTGAAAACAAAACCAGAAAACCAGAAAAGTTTTAGAGGTAAAGGTCTAAATTTGCAAAGGGGGATGGAGATAAGATGCATGCAGAAGAAAAAGGAGTACTGTCTATATGAAACTTTCTTTTGCTTAAAAGTAACGGTACCCACAAACAAAAAAATTAAAAACTGAGACATATAGCTTAAAAAAAGAACAGAAGAAAAATATAGAATACCCCACTAAACTAAAACAACAGACAGATACACAAGCTAAAAGAACCAATAAAGACACAGAGATACTAGAAAACAAAAGATAAAATGGCTATAGGAAATCCTCATATATCAACAATCACCTTAAATGAAAATGAACTCACCAATAAAAAAGCACAGAATAGCAGACTGAATAAAAAAAAAAACCCACCAAACAAAACCCAACCACATGCTGCCTTCAGAAGACATATCTCAGTTGCAAAGACAAAAGCTCAAAATGAGTGGAAAATGATTCTTCAAGCAAATGGCATCCACAGAAAAGCATGTGTAGCCATACTTAACATCTGATAGAATAGATTTCAATATTAAAAAAGTAACAAGACACAAAGATGGACATTTTATAATGACAAAGGGGACATTACATCAAGAGATAACGCTTCTCAATATATATACACCCAATCAGGGAGTACTAAAATACATAAAGCAACTACTAACAGAATTAAAGAGAGAAACGGACAAAAACACAATCATAGTCGTGATCTAAATACCCCAGTGATAGCTATGGATAGATTATCCAAATAGAAAATCAATTAAAAAATACCAGCCTTATATTTTTCTGACAATACTTTGATATTGGAAAATGTCAAAGATATTATTGTGTTTTATGGAAAAAACACAAGTATGTGTAGATTAAACAATATATTACTAAAAAACAATTGGGGCAAAAAAGAAACAAAAGGGAGATCACATAATACATAGACAAATGAGAATGACAATATGACATAACAAACTTTTCAGATGCAGTAAAGGCAATAATAAGAGGGAAGCTTATATTATTTCAGGCCTATCTGAAGAAATAAGAGAACTTCCAAGTAAACAACCTAATGTTACATGTTAAAGAACTAGAAAAAGAACAAAAGCAGACAAAAGTGAGCAGAAGGAAGAACAAAATAATTAGAGTAGAATTAAATGAAACAGAGAAAAGACCACACAAAAAAATTAATGCAGCAAAGAGCTGGTTCTTAGGAAGATTAACAAATTGACAAACCTCTGGCCAGACTCACTAGGGAAAAAAGAGAAAAAGCTCAAACAAAACAACTTACACCATACATGAAAATAAACTCAAGGTGGATAAAAGACTTATATAAGTTGTGACACCATTAAAGTCCTGGAGGAAAACACAGGCAGGGAAATCTCAGACATTCAAAGCAGCAATATTTTCACCAATATGTCCCCTAGAAAAAGACATAAAGGAAAGAATAAACAAATGGAACCTCATCAAATTAAAAAGCTTCTGCATGACTAACTGTAATCAAAACAGACTGGTACTGGCATAAGAACAGACACATGGACCAATGGAACAGAACAGAGAGCCTAGAAGTAAACCCAAGTCTCTACAGTCAGTTAATATTCGACAAAGGGGGCAGGAGCATAAATTGGAGCAAAGATGGCCTCTTCAACAAATGGTGTTGGGAGAGCTGGACAGCTACATGCAAAAAAAAAAAAAATGAAACTTGAGCACCAACTTACACCATAAACAAAAACAAATTCAAGGTTGATAAAAGATTTAATTATAAGTCATGACACCATTAAAGTCCCAGAAGAGAACATAGGCAGGACAATCTCAGGTATTCCACACAGGAATATTTTCACTGATATGTCCCCTAGAGCAAGGTACATAAAGGAAAGAATAAACAAATGGAATCTCATCAAAATAAAAGGCTTCTGCATGGTTAAAGAAAACAGCATTAAAATGAAAAAAGAACAAACTATATGGGAAAACATATTTACCAATGATACCTTGGATAAGTGTTGATCTCTAACATATATAAAGAACCCATATGAATCCACTCTAAGAAGACAAGCGACCCAATTAAAAAATGGGCAAAGGACTTGAACAGACACTTCTCCAAGGAGGACATACAGAAAATCCAAAGACACATGAAATGATGCTCAATATCGCTAGCCATCAGAGAGATGCAAATTAAAACCACAATGAGATACCACTTCACACCAGTCAGAATGGCCATCATAAACAAAGCAACAAACAACAAGTGTTGGAGAGGCTGTGGAGAAAGGGCGTCCCTAGTGCACTGTTGGTGGGACTGCAGACTGGTACAACCATTATGGAAAGCAGTTTGGAACTTCCTCAGAAAACTAAAAATGGATCTGCCTTTTGACCCTGCGATTCCACTGCTGGGACTATATCCTAAGAATACTAAAACACCAATTCAAAAGAACCTATGCATCCCAATGTTCATAGCAGCACACTTTACAATAGCTAGGTGCTGGAAGCAACCTAGATGCCCATCAGTAAATGAATGGATCAAAAAACTATGGTACATTTACATAATGGAATTCTATGCAGCAGAAAGAAAGAAGGAGCTCCTACCCTTTGCAACAGCATGGATGGAGCTGGAAAGCATTATGCTAAGCGAAACAAGCCAGGCAGTGAAAGACAAATACCACAAGACATCACCTTTAACAGGAATCTGAACAACAAAAGAAAAAAACTAGCAAAATATAACCAAAGACACTGAAATAGGGGATAGTCTCACAGTGACCAGAGGGGAGAGAAGAGGGAATGTCAGGGGGGAATGGGTAGGGTTTACAGGAACAAATTTGGAGGACACATGGACAAAAACTAGGGGTGGGGGGTAATGGGGGGGAAGGGGGGAGGGTTGGGTGGGTGGGCTGGAATGGGAGTAGGGGAGAGAAAACTGTACTTGAACAATGATTAAAATAAAAAAAAACTGTGGTACATTTACATGATGGAATATTATGTAGGGGGAAAAAAAAAAGAAGGAACTCCCACCCTTTGCAATAGCATAGATGGAACTGGAGATCATCATGGTAAGTGAAATAAGGCAGGCAGTGAAAGACAAATACCATATGATCTCACCTTTAACTGGAACCTAATCAACAAAAGAAGCAAGCAAAATATAACCAGAGACATTGAAATTAAGAACAAATTGACAGTAACCAGAGGGGAGTCAGGAGAGGATAATTGGGGGAAAAGAAGGAAAGGTTTTCAGGAACAATTATAAAGGACACATGGAGAAAAAACAAGGAGGGGTGGGATCAGGGGAGGGAGGTAGGGATGGATAGGGTGGGGAGGAGTAATGGGGGAGAAATTCAGACAAGTGTACTTGAACAACAATAAAAAATACGTGAAAACAAAGAGAAGAAGTAACAACTGAAAGCACAGAAATACCAAGTATTATACATAAATACTATAAACAAGTATATGTCTAAAAGTTGAACAATCTGGAAGAGATGAATAAGTAACTAGAAACATACAATTTCCCAAAACTTAGAAGAAACAGAAATTTTAAACAGATTGATTATGACCAACATAATCAAATTAGTCAATCAAAAAACTCCCCAAAACCAAAAGCCCTGGACTGGATGGCTTCACAAGTGAATTTTACCATCATTCAAAAAACTAACTCCTATCTTTTTCAAGGTATTCAAAAGCATTTGAGAGGAGGGAAAACTCCAAAGCTCAAATTACAAGGCAAGCATTATTGTGATTAAAAAACTAGACAAAGATGCTACAACAAATAAAATTATAGTCTAGTATTATTGATGAACATAGATGCAATAATCCTCAACAAAATATTAGCAAACAAAATTCATGATTACATTAAAAATATCATACAGCATAATCAGGTGGAATTTATTCCTGGCATGTATGATTGGTTCAATATTTGTAAATCAGTTAACATGATACTTACATAAACAAAATGAAGGACAAAAAATTATATGATCACATCATAGATGCAGGAAAAGCATTTGATGAAATCCACTACTGATTTTTTAAAGTATGTTTTATTGATTATACTATTACAGTTGTCCCATTCTTTTTTCTCCCCTTTATCCCCCTCTACCTGGTATCCTCATTCCCTCCAGCAATCACCCCCTTAGTTAATGTCCATGAGTACATATAAGTTCTTTAGCTTCCCCATTTCCTATACCATTCTTAGCCTTCCCCTGTCTATTTTGTACCTACCAATTATGCTTCTTATTCCCTGTACCTTTCCCCCATTCTCCCCTTCCCCTTCCCTACTGATATCTCTCCACATGATCTCCATTTCTGTGATTCTCTTCCTGTTCTAGTTGTTCGCTTAGTTTGTTTTTGTTTTTGTTTTAGGTTCCATTGTTGATAACTGTGAGTTTTTTTTTGTCATTTTTTGGGTCATAGTTGTGATCTTCTTTTTCTTAGATAAATCCCTTTAACATTTCATATAATAAGGGTTTGGTGATGATAAACTCCTTTAACTTTACCTTATATGGAAAGCACTTTGTCTGCCCTTCCTTCTAAGTGATAGAGCTTTTAGACAGAGTAATCCTGGATGTAGATCCTTGCTTTTCATGACTTTGAATATTTCTTTCCAGCCTCTTCTTGCCTGCAAGGTTTCTTTTGAGAAATTGGCTGGCAAGTCTTATGGAACTGCTTTGTGGGTAACTCTCTTCTTTTCTCTTTCTGCTTTTCAGATTCTCTCCTTATCTTTAATCTTTGGCAATTTAATTATGATGTGTCTTGGTATGTTCCTCTTTGGGTCCAACTTGATTGGGCCTCTCTCAGCTTCCTGGATTTGTATGTCTATTTCCCTTGCCAAATTAGGGAAGCTTTCTTTCCTTCTTTGTTCAAATAAGTTTTCAATTTCTTGCTCTTATTCTCCTTCTGGCACCCGTATGATTCAGATGTTGGAATGCTTAAAGTTGTCCCAGAGGTTCCTAAGCCTCTCCTCACTTTTTTGAATTCTTGTTTCTTCATTCTGTTCCAGTCGAATGTTTATTTCTTCCTTTTGTTTCAAATCGTAGAGTTGAGTCCTGTTTTCCTTCCCTTCACTGTTGTTTCCCTGTATATTCTTCTTTGTTTCACTTTGTATAGGCTTTACTTCTTCCTTTAATTTTCAGCCATACTCAATCATTTCTGTGAGCATCCTGATTACCAATATTTTGAACTCTGCATCTGACAGGATGGGTATCTCCTCATCACTTAGTTCTTTTTCTGGAGTTTTGATCTCTTCTTTCATTTGGGTGATATTTCTCTTCTCAGCACACTCATTACATTGCAAGGGGCCGAAGCCTAGGTGTTCACCAGGCCAGGCCAACCCACTTCGCAGAGTTGTGGAACTGCATGTGGGGCAGGGGTCAGAGAGAGAACAATGCAGCCTGCTCTGCTCTCACCACCCTTCAAGAGACTGGCAGTTTCTCCCTCTGCCACAGCCCCCACAGGTTTTTACAGCCAGAAGTTCTGAGGCTTATTTTGTCTGTGCTGGAACCCTGGGTTGTGTGGTCTGCCTTGCTCCCCAGTTGTTTGTTCCTCCTGGTTTATCTGCATGTGAATGTGGGACCGCTCAGTCTGACAGCCTCTGCCTTGCTTTCCTCACCTGCCCAGTCCACCAGCCACTGCCTTGCCACTTCCTCTCTGCCCTGGATGCTCATCTCCACCCCTCCTACCAGCCTGGATGATTGTTTCTTCTTTAACTCCTTGGTTGTTAGACTTCTATACAGTTCCATTTTCTGAGAGTTCTTGTTGCTTTTTGTTTTAAAATTGGTAGTTTCCTTCTTTTGGTTGTGTGAGGAGATGAAACATATGTACCTATGACTCCAGCTTGGCCAGAACTTCCAGTACTAACTTATAAAAAAAGCTCTCAGCAAAGTGGGAGTAGAGGGAACAAACCTCAAGATAAATAAAGGCTATATATAACAAACACAGAGCTAACAGCAAACTCAATGGAGAAAGACTAAAAGCATTTTCCTTAAGACGGGAAACAAGACAGGGAGGGCCCCTTTCACCACTTTTATTAAACATATTATTGGAAGTCCTAGTCACAGTCAACAGAGAAGAAGAGATACAAGGCATCCAAATTGGAAATGAAGAAATAAAACTGCCATTACTTGCAGATGACATATTATATAGAGAAAACCCCAAAGATTTAACCAAGAAACTACTGGACCTAATAAATGAATTCAGTAAAGTAGTAGGATACAACGGAAATATTCAGAAATTGGTTGTATTTTTATACACTAACAATGAAGTATCAGAAAGAGAAATTAAGAAAAAGAATCCCATTGACAATTGCATCCAAAAAATACCTAGAAATCAATTTAACCAAGGAGGTAAAGACCTGTACTCAGAAAATTATAAGACATGGAAGAAAAAAGCTGAAGAAGATACAAATAAATGGAAGCAAATATGCTCATGGATAGGAAGAATTAACATAATTAAAATGTCTGTACTATTAGGAACCATTCTGTGTGGTATGGTGAATGTAGTCCAGCCCTATCGGGAAACTGACAGGCACAAGTGATGATACACAGGAGCCAAACCCATGGATCAGTTTTCCCGTGGGGAATCAGGCCTGCATCACACCTAGGCTGCTATGAGGCTTGCTTTTGCTAATACTCCTTCACCCTGAATTGAGGCAGCAAATGTTTACTGTGTATCTTTAAAATGGCTTCCTAAAGTGTGTGCTAAACCTCCCAACTATGGAGTGTAACCAGTTCAACCACATTTCCCCTTGATCTTCAACATCCTTCTCTGTGAAGTAATTAGCAACATTCTTTCCTTTGTTATCTGTAAAAGGTAATCACCTACAGCGAAACTGTGCATAGTAAATGAGGACCATCCTCAATGTAATGTACCCAGAAAAGCAATAAAAGCCTGTCCATGCAGGGGTCAGGGCCCTCTCTCACTCAGAGAGTGGCCATGCTGTCCTTTTCTCTCCACAGAACTTCTCTAGTCTGTGTGAATTTGTTCATCACAGCCACAATACAAGGACCCCATGGGCTGGAGTCTGCATCGCTGTACTACCCAAAGCAATCTACAGATTCAATACAATTCCTATCAAAATACCAACAGTATTTTTTTATGGAACTAGAACGAATATTCCAAACGTTTATAAGGAACCAGAAAGACTCCAAATAGTCACATCAATCTTTAGAAAGGAGAACATAGTTGGAGGAATCACACTACCTGATATCAAAATATATTACAAGACAATAAAAATGAAAACAAGATGGTACTAACATAAAAACTGACATATAGATTAATGGAACAGAATAGAAAGCCCAAAAATAATCCCATGGCTATTTGGTCAGTTAATATTTGACAAAAGAGGCAAGTACATACAATGTGATAAAAAGAGTCTACTCAATAAAATGGTGTTGGGAAATTGGACAGATACATGACAAAAAATGAAACTGGACCACCCTCTCACACCACATACAAGAATAAACTCAAAATGGATGAAATATTTAAATATGAGACTCAAAACCATAAAACTCCTAGAAGAAAACATAGAAACTATAATCTCAAACATTTCTCTTAGTAACATTTTTTCTCAACTATCTCCTCAGGCAAGGGAAACAAGAGAAAAAATAAACAAATTGGATTACATCAAACTAACAGTTTTTTCACAGCAAAGGAAACCATCAACAAAATGAAAAGACAACCTACTGAATGAGAGAACATATTCACCATTGATAAATCTGATAAGGGGTTAATATCCAAAATTTATGAAGAATTTATAGAACTCAACACTGAAAAAACAAACAACCCAATGAAGAAAAATAGGCAGAGGACCTGAATAGGTATGTCTCCAAAAAGGACAAACAGATGGCCAATGGACATATGAAAAGATATTCAACATCATAATTATCAGAGAAATACAAATTAAAATCACAATGAGGTATCACCTCATATCTCTCAATAAATCAACAAACAACATGTTGGTGAGGATGTGAAGAAAAGAAAACCCTCTTGCACTGTTGTTGAGAATACAAAATTGGTGCAGCTGCTATGAAGAACAGTATGGAAGTTCCTAAAAAAATGAAAAGTAGACTACCTTGTAACCCAACAATTCAACTCCTGGGTATAAACCTGAAGAAACCTAAAACACTGATCCAAAAAGATAAATGCACCCCTTTGGTCACTGTAGTGTTATTTACAATAACCAAGACATGGAAGTAACCCAAGCGCCCATTAAGGGCATTTGTTAAAGAGTTAAAGAGTTGTGGTATATACAAGGCCTGTCCAGAAAGTATCCAGTCATGTACTCTGAAAAAGAGACATTTATTGAAGAAGATACAAGATACAAGAAACATTGTACAAAGGACAATGACACCTTAGTCCCCTTCCAAGTATGCACCTTGGGACCTCACACAGTTCTCCCAACTGCCATCAGCTGCTCTGTTGCACTTTCCTGAATCTCATCAACAGTCTGAAATCTCTTCACTTTCAAAGGTGATTTTAGTTCTCTGCATGAGATGTGATGTATGAGCAGGCATGTTGTTGTGATGAAGCTGCCAACCACCAGTTGCCCATAGCTGCAGCCTTCTGAATCATCTGAATAGTTTCCGTGGAGGAATGCTCAAGCTTAACACAAAATTTGATGCAGATTCATTGCTCTACTCACTCATTTTGAATATGACAGCCACACAGTACACATGCTCACTCAATGGCATCTACTGCCCCCACCTCCACTGACTAGTACAATGAAGTCATTATTCACGCATGTGCATTCCAGTTCTCTCCTTGGCTGCTAGGTTACACTGATGTTGCACAAACCATTCTCATTATATTACAATAGTTGGACATTTTTTAGGACAGACCTTGTATATACAATGAAATATTAATTGGACATAAAAGAGAATGTAATTTTATCATTTGTGATAACATGACTGGAACTAGAGATGTTATGCTAAGTGAAATAAGTCAGAGAAAGAGAAATATTTTTATTGTATTTCCTCTGTTATCATTTACTCCCCTTATAATTCCCTACCCCTGCAATCACCACACTGTTGTCTACGTCCATGAGTCCTATGTCCATGAGTCCTATTTCTTTTTTGCTCAATTCCTCTACCTCCTAACACTCTCAGAGTTGTCAGCCTGCTCTCTCTGAGTCTGTCTCTATTTTGCTTGTTAGTTCACTTTGTTCATTAAATTCCACATAAGAGTGAAATCATATGGTATTTATCTTTCTCTGACTGGCTTATTTTACTTAGCATAATGTTCTCCAGGTCCATCCATGCTGTCACAAAAGGTAAAACTTTCTTCTTTTATACAGCCAAGTAGTATTCCATTGTGTAATTGTCCTATAGTTATTTCATCCACACATATACTGATGGACACTCAGGCTGCTTCCATGTCTTGGTAATTATAAATAATGCTGCAATGAACTAGGGGCATTTATGTGCTTTCACATTAATGTTTCAGATTTCTTCAGATAAATTCCCAGTGCAAAAGGGTTCCCCTTTTTCCATATCCTCGCCAGCACTTGTTAATTTATTGATGATGGTCATTCTCACTGGTGTGAGGTGATGTTTCACTGTGGTTAAAGCACATGCTATCCATTCATATCACTAACCACTACCTGTCCTTATTGCTAAAATGGAAGAACTGGGAGTCTAAACGAAGAAGTGTTATTCAGCCAGGTTTTTAACCACTATATTATACACAATGTAACAGCCTTTTTGTAATTTTCCTTTTCTTTTTCAAAGCACTTCTATGCCCACTATCCACACATGAAATTCATCTTCCCATGGAACCCTATTACTATAAATCTTAGCTTTATCATAATGTATATATCTCACTAAAGTGTAATTATCTATTTACCTTTCTGCATTGCTTATTAGACTCTAGGTATCATAAGAAGGATAGTGTATGTCAGCACACAGCATAGTGCTTGGAACATAGCAGGCACACCACAGAATTGATGAATGAAAGAGTTCATTACATTTTAACTGTCTCTTCCCTCAATAGACTAAGTTCACTGAATGCAGGGACTTTCAATTTGTGGAATTTCTGAGCCTAACTCAAAGCCTGGCACCTGGGACATGCTTAAACAACTGTTGAATAAATTCTTGACCACATGTCAACTTCAAATAGATCAGAGCACTTCTTTTTATTATTGTTCAATTACAGTTGTCTCACTTTTCCCCTGTTGCCTTCCCCTCTTCCCCCCTCCACTCCCACAGTCAATCCCTACCCATTGACCATGCCCATAGGTCCTTTGTACATGTCCTTGACTTCCCCATTCTCTACTTTCCCCAGTTATCTCTCTGCCTTCTCCTCTCTGGTCACTATCAGTTTGTTCTTTATTTCCATGTTTCTGGTTCTATTTTGCCTGCTTGTTTGTTTTGTTGATTAGGTTCCACTTATAGGTGAGATCATATGGTATTTGTCTTTCACTGGCTGGCTTACTTCACTTAGCATAATGTTCTCCAGTTCTATCCATACTGTCACCAATGGTAGGAATGCCTTCTTTCTGCTGCATAGTGTTCCATTGTGTAAATGTACCACAGTTTTTGATTCATTCATTTACTGATGGGCACTTAGGGTGTTTCTAGCACTTGGCTATTATAAAGAATGCTGCTATGATCATTGGGGTGTGTAGGTTCTTTGGTATTAGTGCTTCAGGGTTCTTAGGGTATAAATCCAGCAATGGAATCACTGAATCAAAAGGCCGTTCCACTTCTAGATTTTTGAGGAAATTCCATGCTGTTTTCCACAGTGGCTGTAATAGTCTGCATTCCCATCAATAGTGTACTAGGGCTTCCTTTTCTCCACAACCTTGCGAGCACTTGTTTGTTGATTTGCTAATGATGGCCATTCTGACTGGTGTGAAGTGGTATCTCATTGTAGTTTTAATTTGCATCTCTCTGATGGCTAGTGATGTTGAGCATCCTTTCATATGTCTTTTGGCCCTCTGTATGTCCTCCTTGGAGAAGTGTGTTTAGATCACAGCACTTTTTAAAAGAAAGATTTTATTTATTTATTTTTAGAGAGAGAGGGAAGGAGAGAAGAGAAAGGGACAGAAACATCAATGTGTGCTTGCCCCTTGCATGCACTCCACTGGGGACCTGGCCGGTAACCTAGGCTTGTGCCCTGACTGGGAATCGAACCGGCAACCCTTTGCTTCATAGTCTGGCACTCCATCCATTGAGCCACACCAGCCAGGAAAGATTAGAGCACTTTTAAAAGCAGTTTTCTACCACTCTGAATTAATAGTAATTTATCTTCTAGAAATATAACAATACAAAAAATGGATATGCCTGTGCTGTTCTTTATAATGTAGTGAGGCAAGCTAACAAAACTAAATAAACAAAAGAATTACTGTCATAAATTCTATGAAGTAAAGAAACTCTAGTCTGAGATAGAGAACCAAGATAACTGAGGTAAGTAAATATTAAATAAGGTAAACAGGGAATATTTCTCTGCAGACATGATATTTAAGCTAAGATTTTCAGAATAAGGACACTAGTCATGAAAAAAATGGAAAGGAGACAGGGTAGGGCTTGAGGCAGAAAAAACAGCATGCAAAAGCCTTGAGTTGGGAAAAAGAAGAAAAGATTAGCATGTTTGAGAAATTGAGAAAATATCACCAAGTCAGCAAAGTTTGCCAAGGAGGAATGATGATTTTCCAAAGCCAGAAGATAATATGTTCCATGATGTAATCAGAATTACCATCACTAGTATTTAATATTGTTCCACAATGGTCCTATTCTTTGGGCTAAAATGTATGTAGTAGTAACAATAATTTCACAGTACTTTTCAGGACCATAAGAAATAAAGCCTGTGGTTGACTGAATCAAATTAAACCAGGGATGAAATGTGACCAACAAACAGAAGTTTCCACTCCTAAACTCAATGGGCTGGATAATAAAAAAGTTTTAATAGCAATTGTAGTGATGGCTAATACAGCTCTTTGTTTATTCACGTATTGACTAGTTACTATTATTACCATAGTGTCAGGCACTATGGTATATGCTGTGGGAACAGAATGTTCTAATGACAAAAATGAGAAAGATAGCTTCTCTGTAAGTATAGAAATCAGAATTAGAAGAGTATTTTGCTGCTTCCCATTAATCCTGGAATTAGCCTTTTTCCTGAAAGAAGCATGGTCTGCCTTAGCAATTTAAAATTTTTTTAAATTTATTTTGATAAATAAAAATTATATAGACATAAGGTATACAATATGATTTTGATATCTGTATACATTGTGAAATGAGTACCCCAATCAAATTAACATATCCATCAACTCCCATAGTTACTAATTTTGTGTGTGTGTGTGAATACCTGGGCTCCACTTGGAAATTATACCATGCTGCATGTTAGGTTTCCAGAACTTATTTATCTTTTAACTGAGTTTGTACCCTTTTGATCAATATCTCTCCTTTTCTCCCACCCTTTCTCCATCAGCTTCTGGCAATCACCATTCTTACTGTTATAATGAGTTAAACCTTTTTTTTTTTAAAGATTTCACATGTAAATGACATTATGTGATATTTGTCTCCATGTGTCTGGTTTATTTCACTTAGTGCAATGTCCTCCAGGTTCATCCCTGTTGTTGTAAATGGAAGGATTTCCTTCCTTCCTTTTTTTTTCCCCTTTGGCTCCATAGAGAGGAGAGGGGGGGAGGAGGGAGGAGGGAGAGAAAGAGAGAGAGAGAGAGAACAAATCATTGATATGAGAAACATTGACTGGTTGCCTCTTGTATGTATCACGACTGGGAACAAACCTGCCGTTTAGGCACATGCCCTGACTAGGAATCAAACCTGCCACCTTTTGTTTTATGGGACAATGGTCCAACCAACTAAGCTACACTGGCCAGAGTGGATTTACTTCTTTTTAAAGGCCGAATAATATTCCATTATATATATATATATATATATATATTTTTTTTTTTCCTTTATTTAGTCATTTGTTGGCATTTAGGTTGTACCTATATCTTGGGTTCTGTGAATAATATGCCTTAGCAACTTTTGAAGTGTGTGTTTAACATGTTCAGTTCTGCCTCATGAAACATAAAACCACCTTGGCTCAAAGAGAATCACCTCATCAAACAATGGCCACATGCCAAATTGTTTGTTTTGGTTTCCCAGGAATCCATATCTATGAAGTATCATTTTCTTCTGGTAGAAATACTCCTAAGAAGTGAACAAATAACCATCATGGCCACAGTGTTCTTTAACAATAGAACCAAGCCGTAGAATTAGGAGTATCTGAGGTCACAGGAGACACAGGCAGAACTGGAAAATAGGAGTTTTGTAATGCATTTCTTTACAAAAAAGATTATTCAGATTTAGGTAGTTACAATTTTCAGATTTAGGTAGTTATAATTTTCTAGATATATATGATCATATTTAAGTTGAAAACTCAATCATCTTTAAAGATAATTAGAACTTAAAGAAATTAAAAATATAATAAACTATCACTCTTTCAAATTAAAAATGCAACTGGAGAAAAATTTGTTTTTAAGAATAAAGTATAACATTTTAAAATGAGGCTACTCCCACCAGGGTGTCAATGTAGACAAGACCTCAACCCTCCACTACCGACCAAGAATAATAAAGAGCCATTCCACCAACTTGATGCCAACAAATGCTGTGTAGTTAACTGAG
The DNA here is from genome assembly GCF_004126475.2 of Phyllostomus discolor. NCBI lineage: Eukaryota > Metazoa > Chordata > Mammalia > Chiroptera > Phyllostomidae > Phyllostomus > Phyllostomus discolor. Next base: position 101,897,947 of record NC_040908.2, on the reverse strand, counting down.
ACTTCCACCTCCATCTGTCAGTAGTGAGGTGTTGCCTCCTAATGCCTCCCCCTGTTGACAATGCCACAGAGAACCAGCTAAAGGTGAGGGTTGAAATAAGCTCCAGAGTCTTATAACATAACATGAAAGTGTCCAGATTTCAAAAGAAAATCACTTGTTATTCCAAGAACCAGGAACATCTGAAACTGAATGAAAAAAATAATCCAAAGATGCCAACACCAAGATGACAGGAATGTTATAATTATCTGACAAAGATTTTAAAGTAGCCATGATAAAAATGCTTCAATAAGCAATGATGACCATGTCTGCAAATGAAAAAATAGGTCTCAAAAATCAGTAGAATATATAAAGAACCCAAGTGGAAATTCTAGAACTGAAAAACACAACTGGAATTAAAAACTCAGTAGATTTATTAGGAGATAACAGAAAAGATGTCGGTCCTCCCTACACCACAAAGATACACAGGTTATAATGGAATGCCTATAAATATCCAGGTAATATGTTTTGCAAACACACATAATTCTAAATTTTATATGTAAAGGAAAACAAATTAGAATACCTAAATCAATTTTGAAAAAGAGAAATAAAGTGGGAGGAATCAGTCTATTGTACTTGAAGATTTATTATATATCTGTGTAATCAAAATTTTTTGATACATATTTTAAAATTCATTCATATACACATAATTTGACTCTTTAATAAAAGATGAAATATAGACAAATGATAAATGTTTAAAAAAGAAATTTTTATGTCTTTGCGTAGCATTATAGGATAATAGAAAAACAAAATGTAATGAAATTCTATTGAAAGATAGAATTTAGAATTTTAGAATTTTAAACTAAAATTTTCCTTTTATATTTCTTACATCAAAATTCATGTACCACATTTTACTGTGTATCATGCACATTTTTTTGCCCAAATTTTTGAGGGAAAAACAAGTGTGCATATTATACATGGGTATAATGATTACATACCATGGGTATAATAATCCCATGTATAATGCTCACAAAAAACAAGGGTATACATTATACATAGTAAAATACAGTAAGTATCTGATTAGACAAGACAAGTGGGGAATTTAAATATCAAATCCATATATACAGCCTGCTATTTCAGAGAGCAAGTCAATTATTAGAAAACAATAGACAAATAATAATTTATTAATCAACAAAATAAATAAGCTTAATAGGAAAGAAGTACTATGTGACAAACACCATAATTATTTTTATCTATGTCCCTCAGCTATCCCTCTCTAAAATTATCTTTTTTTTGTTCTACATAACAATCTCTTAAAATAGATGGTATTAAGTTAAACCATAAGTGAGAAGCTAAGATTCAAAGAGATTAAATAACTTTCTCTAACTCATAAAGCTAGGACTTTAATGTAGACCTCTGACCCCAAGCCCATGACCCTTTCAACATATGATTATTTGGCTTTATTGAACATTTGTTTTGTGCCTTTTATAGGTTTCAGGAGCCAAAAGGTAGGAGAAAAACAGAAGCAAACAAATACAAAACAAAACCAAGTTTTATTAAATAATTTAAGTACACTAAAAAATGGGAGAGTTAATCTAAAGCAAAACATAATGCCAGAAAAAAATAGGCAAACAATTTTGTATTCTGTAAATGGAATTTGCAACATATGCCCAATAATGTAGTTAATGAACTCAACGGCTTTTCTGCCATTTGCATATTGAAGGCATATGGACAAGTTAGCAACAACAACAAAAAAATGGCATAACTACTCTGTGTTTAACAAAAAATTTAATAATTCAAACAAATGTTAAGCAGTGATGGATAGCTTGCATTTTTACTTTACTTTCCAGCTTATACTAGAAAACTTTTTTTATGGCAGTCATTTATAAAATTCTTTCCATTATTTGTATTTCCCTCCATTTTTCTGACTGGATAAATGAGACTAGCACATAAAGGAAAAGTACACAGAATTGAATAGTAAATAAAAGTATATCCTATTAGAGACTAAATACTAATTGGTAATCTTTTAATTTATCATGAAACGATATAAAAAATAAAGAAGATAACACATTTTATAGTCATTTTAAGAAGTGTATATGATACTGTAATCAGAAATTCTATGAAAAGAAAATTACGGTCACAGTCAGTAATCTAGATACTATACCACTATGTTTGTACTTTAGGCAGAAAAAACAGTTATAAAATGTACAAAGCCACATAAATCTTGACTGGATAATCTGTTGTCATGACTTAGATTAATAATGCTACGAAGTATAGAAACTATTAATTTAAAATGACTTTGAATTTGTACACTCTGAATAAAATTCAATTACTTACTTTTTTCTCCGGTTTGACTCCACAAAATATTTACGTGCTCGATTTCGACATATTTTCTGTTGCTGCAGTAATATTTGGCGCTCTTCTTCTAAATTTTTCTCTAGATGGATTTTCATATCTCTAATGATAGCATAAAGTTAAGGACAATGGTTTATGTCTTTAGAGGATGAGTGTCAGTGCTATAATGATAAATAAAATTACAGCCTCATACTGATGACACAGTATTTTTGTGGAACAATTAGTATGTGTAAACGTGAGTATTAGTACATGACCAGCATATGTTTTATGTCAGAAAAAAATTCTGACTTGGTATTAGAACTGTATATCGTGTTTTCCCTGGGAAAAAAAAATTACTTTAAAATATCATGAGCTCAGATAAGGAGACTGCATATCATTTCATTCATTGTACAGATATTTAAGTATTGATGAACAAGTTACTATCTTAGGAATACATATAGGAAAATGAAGGTTATACTTCACTAATAGACAGTAGATGAATTATACTTTTCTGTAGATTTCAGGATCCTTTCAGTATCAATATTATAAAAAACTCTATCATATATTTCAAAACAATCATGTTTACATAAACTTTTGGGTGTTTGAAACTTTTCCAATGGAATTTATTCATTTTCATTTATATTGCTATATTAATATTGCTATATTAACCATCTTTATATCATTGACTATAATTTATCATTTTATTATAAAATTTTGCACCATCTCAACACAAACATACAGGTACACATACACAGATGATTTTACATAAAGTTTCTTTTGAAAAATTTATAAAAATGAAATAAAAAAGAAAAGAATTTTTGATTTTTGCTAGCATGTAATTAGCTAAAGACTTCTCTTGCTCTTGTCTAATGTAGCAATTAAAATGCTACATTAGACAAGAGTCTAATAAAGACTCTTTCTTTATTAGAAAGACTCAGATTTCAACAAACCAGCTAGTTGCTGAAAATCACAAAATGGCAGTAGAGAAAAGTGCTAGTTGCTTTCAAGGCACACTAGAGCAATGCTGACAGGCTGGGTGTAGGGCTGTAGGAGGAGTTGCTTTGGGTCAGGTGAGAAGCATGCAGGACTATGATGCAGGTGGAGTCAATTCTGTTCTCTGTTCAACAAGTTTGAGATCTCATCATAAGAACATAAAGAAAATCACAAATGTAATGTTTGTAATGTTGTGACAATCAGTCTTAAATTTAATCAAATTAATTGCTCCATATACACATTATACATATATATTTGTTTACATATAAATATAAAAACGTGTATTACAGTTTTTGCCTGCTAATTATAAAGAATTCTGCTGCATTGCAACTTTTCTTTTTTTTCTTTTTTTTTTAAGATTTTATTTATTTATTTCTAGAGAGGGAAGGGAGGGAGAGAGAGAGAGAGAGAGAGAGAGAGAGAGAGAGAGAGAGAGAGAGAGAGAGAGACATCAATGTGAGGTTGCAGGGGGTTATAGCCTGCAACCCAGGAATGTACCCTGGCTGGGAATCGAACCTGGGACACTTTGGTTCCCAGCCCGCGCTCAATCCACTGAGCTACGCCAGCCAGGGCACAACTTTTCAAAGTATGATCTTCAAGTTTGAAACATGTTAGATGGTTGGTTAAATTTTTGTTTTTCCTATAAGCCATCCCATAGAAATAAAATATTTCCATAAGGTCATTGTTAAATACCTGTTCAAAAAAGGTAATTTTTATATAGTTAACATTAAATAAACCCAATCCTATGGGTTGTTGGATTAAGTAATGCATAATGATTGTAAATTAAAAGCACAGACTAATCTACTCTACCTCATCCTTATGGCTCTCTTTCCCAGTTTAAGTCTTTCTCCAACTGGAGCTCATTTATATTGTTTTAAATATGTTACTATAACAAACAACTATATATCATACAACCTATATTCCTGCCGAATTTATTAGAGCTATCCTGATCCTTTTTCTTCTCTGTAACCCATTCTACTGCCTTGGCTCAGGTGGCCTTGACTCAGGCATTCTAAATCTTTTGCCTGGAGTACCTCTGTAATCTTCTAACTCCTAACTTCTAAATTTACTTTTAAATTTGTCCTCCTTTTAAAACTCTGTAAAGCCAGCTAATTGCAAGCCTGATTGGTTTTCTCATTCTTCGTTGCTCTCCAAAAGCTCCTATCATCTCTATGATAAATTCCAAATTTTTTGGAATACAATACTTTCTATTTTCAACATTATTTCTTAACATTTCCATGCATGAATCCTATACCCAGCCACACTAAGATACTTATTAACAGAACATGTCATTATCTCTTGGTATATGCTTGGCGAATTCTACTAATCCTTTCAGGGGCAAAGACTAAGAATGTTAATGAGAAAATATGTGCAAGTAACCAAGAATAGGGTATAAACTGGGTAGGAAAGAGAAAAAATGAATGCTAGGATAAAAATGACAGGGGAAAAGACTAGAGATATTTATGAGAAAAAAGGCATAGTGTGATGGGTCCATGAGACAATTCACTTTAGCTAATTTTAATTAGGTGAACTTTATAAAACCTTTTTCTTTTATAGCCGAGTCAAGAAATTATGACGTGAGTTCTGGCCAAGATGGTGGCGTAGGTATATATGCTTCACCTCCTCACACAACCAAAAGAAGGAAACAACCAATTTAGAAACAAAGCACAACCAGAACTGCCAAAAAATCAAACTGTAAGGAAGTCCAACAACCAAGGAGTTAAAGAAGAAACATTCATCTAGACTGGTAGGAAGAGCCGAGAAGAAGCAGCAGCAAGGTGGCAGCTGGTGGACTGGGCAGTCCTACATTGGCGTGCTGATACACCAGGAGGAACAATTGGGGAGCGAGACAGACCACACAGCCCAGGGAAGTAAAGCCTCAAACTCTCTGACTGTAGAAGTCTGTGCGGGTTGTGTTGGCAGAAGAACTTCCAGCCTCACAGGATAGTTTGTTGGAGAGACCCACGGGGTCCTAGAATGTACACAAACCTGCCCACTGAGAATTAGCACCAGAAGAGCCCAGTTTGCTTATGGGTGGTGGGGGAAGTGACTGAAAGCCAGTCGAGAGCCAAGCAAGCGTCACTGTTCCCTCTAGGACCCCTTCCCCACATACAGTGCCATATCACAGTGATGTGTGTTGCCCCACCCTGGCGAATACCTAAGGCTCCGCCCCTAACAATGTAATAGGGGTGCTGAGACAAAGGCATATGGCCCAAATGAAAGAAGAGATCAAAACTCCAAAAATAGAGCTAAGCAAAGAAGATAGCTCAACCTGTCAGATGCAGAGTTCAAAAACAATGGTAATCAGATGCTCACAGAAATGGTTGAGCATGGTTGCAAAACAGAGGAAGAAGTGAAGGCTATACAAAGTGAAACAAAGAAGAATATACAGGGAAACAACAGTGAAGGGAAGGAAAACAGGACTCAACTCTACGATTTGAAACAAAAGGAAGAAATAAACATTCGACTGGAACAGAATGAAGAAACAAGAATTCAAAAAAGTGAGGAGAGGCTTAGGAACCTCTGGGACAACTTTGAGCATTCCAACATCTGAATCATACGGGTGCCAGAAGGAGAATAAGAGCAAGAAATTGAAAACTTATTTGAACAAAGAAGGAAAGAAAGCTTCCATAATTTGGCAAGGGAAAGACATACAAATCCAGGAAGCTGAGAGAGGCCCAATCAAGTTGGACCCAAAGAGGAACATACCAAGACACATCATAATTAAATTGCCAAAGATTAAAGATAAGGAGAGAATCTGAAAAGCAGAAAGAGAAAAGAAGAGAGTTACCTACAAAGCAGTTCCATAAGACTTGCCAGCCAATTTCTCAAAAGAAACCTTGCAGGCAAGAAGAGGCTGGAAAGAAATATTCAAAGTCATGAAAAGCAAGGACCTACATCCAGGATTACTCTGTCTAAAAGCTCTATCACTTAGAAGGAAGGACAGACAAAGTGCTTTCCATATAAGGTAAAGTTAAAGGAGTTTATCATCACCAAACCCTTATTATATGAAATGTTAAAGGGACTTATCTAAGAAAAAGAAGATCACAACTATGATCAAAAAATGACAGCAAACTCACAATTATCAACAATGGAACCTAAAACAAAAACAAAAACAAACTAAGCAAACAACTAGAACAGGAAGACAATTACAGAAATGGAGATCATGTGGAGGGATATCAGTGGGGAGGAGGTAGGGGAGAGAGAGGGAAAAGGTACAGGGAATGAGAAGCATAATCAGTAGGTACAAAATAGACGGGGAGAGGTTAATAATAGTATAGGAGCCCTGACTGGTGTGACTCAGTGGATTGAGTGCCAGCCTGCAAACCAGAGGGTTGACAGTTCGATTCCTAGTCTAGGGCACATGCCTGGGTTGTGGTCCAGGTCTCCAGTTAGGGGTGTGTGAAAGGCACCCATACATTGTTGTTTCTCTCCCTCTCTTCTCCTCTCTGAAAAAAATAAATAAAAACTTAAAAAAAAGAATAGTATAGGAAATGGAGAAGCCAAAGAACTTACAAGTATGACCTATGGACATAAACTAAGGGGTGTAATGCTGGAGGTAATGAGAGTATCAGGTGGAGGGGGATAAAGGGGAGAAAAAAGAATGGGACAAGTGTAATAGCATAATCAGTAAAATATACTTAAAAACTTTTGACTCAAATAGAAAGCTGGATGTCTCTCAGCACTGAATATTTGAAAATCAGATTTTACCAAGTCACTTGAACTTTAAAAAAATTTTAAAAATGATTTTAGAGACAGGGAGGGAAGTGTGAGGGAAAGAGTGAGAGAGAGACATCCATTTGTTGTTGTCCTCATTTATGCATTCATTGGTTAATTCTCATATGTGCCCTAACTGGGATAGAACCCACAACCTTGGCATCAGGCAGTGCTCTAACCAACTTGGCTACCTGGCCTTGGCCATTTGATTTATTTTTTTTTAAAGACTACTGGTCTTTCATATTTTCTCACTTAGTCATTCATTCAAATAAATTTAAGCACCTACTTTGTACCAGGTATTCCATGGGAAACACTACAGACACTAAGAAAATCCAAATTAATATTTATAAAAGGTGCTTAAGTGTTTAACTTGTAACATGATACTGTTGATTTAGTGTTATAGTCTCTATTATATTAAAAAGGAATTCATTTATTCCAAAATAAATATACATACTCTATGTAATTTATGTATAGTAACAAAAATATACAGATAGATATCATACATATTTATATATGTATACATATACACATACTAGCAAAGGTTGTTGGGTTCTATCAAAGCCTCTTGGGGATCTATTGAAATGATCATTTATAGCTTTTTAAATTTTAATCATACTTTTAGTTATTTATGTCTTTACAGGGAGCCATTATTATAATTCTGTAATTAACTTTTTTGTTTTGATCATTGAAGGTACTCCTGAATTTCTCTGATGACTGTATCAACATTCATGACATATAAAATTAAAAGAATTCCACCTACAACATTTCATTAATGAAGATGATAGAATATACGCTGTCAATAAGCCATTTACAATGTTTCCCTATTTCCTAATTTAGAGATAAATCAGCATCACTGTAACAGGAGTTTCGTGTTCAAGAAAACACAATGTCAAGGGGACAGAATCAAATCCATACAGAGAACAATATTGCTTATTTCAGAATACATCTTTGAGAGGACTGGTTTGGGGAAGTAGCAAAGGCAAAAGCCAAAGTGAGTGGGGTTAGCAGTGAACAGATAAGAGGAACAAGGAGATGCTATTTTGAGATACATTTTGAGAACCTGCCATAGGAAAAAAACACACAGAAGGGCCAAATGCTTAGGGAAAGTATGCATCAGAGAAGAAATATTTAAACAGATATGAAGCTCTGTATATATGTCTCCCTCACTACATTTTTATCCCTAGTACCTAGAACTGAGTCTGCCAAAGAGCAGGCACTAAATTATATTTAACTTGTTAAAATTGCAACGTCCCAGAAGTGGGAGGCAATGTGGATAAAATGGGGTTAACTTACAAAGACAATTCCCTTTTCCGATAAGACTAAAGAAGGTGATTGATTATACAACACCGTCACTGCCAAGTCCTTTGACAATACAAAGGTTAAATGCTAATTATAATAACATTTTTCTGGAGGAATAAACACAATTTACATAGATTGAAAATAAAACCCAGACTCTTTCAATTTTCTACAATGTAACCAACAACTACATCAAAGGTGGGCTTCCACCAAGTCTTAGGAACAGGTCAGAAAGAATCCAGCACGAAGCAGCCAGGTCCTTTGCGTCTAATTTTCTCTCTGCTGTCTCTTTGACAACACACTCGGAAGAGGATGGAAAGCAAAACAAAATACTCGACTGTGCTAGGCTTTAGTAGCTCTGCTAAATGAATTAGCGGTGTGTTAGGTTAACTGTTAAAACGTACTCTTTGAAGATAGCAAAACATTTTACTAATTTGTGGAATTCTTCCCTCAAAGTAGCATGATCAATCAGGAGGAGAATAATATTAAGCAAAGGGCATATGGCATAATTCTAGGAGGCAAGATAACAATCTCCATAGAACACACAGTTTATGCATGTTAAAATTCGCAAAAATTTTACACCAAAGTTGAAGAATGGGGGTGGGATAACAAGGTGGAGAAAGAAGCGGACACAGGAGAAAATGGTCTATTTCAGTTCTAGGGGAAGCAACAACAGTGCTAAGGCGAATAACCGCACTAAGATGACTGGTGAGTTTCCATTACCTTCCGAAAGCGGTAATAGGAATCTAATGAGAAAAAAAGATGGGCCCTGCTTCCAACACGTTGCCCCGGGAGCCAGGCTGAGAAGGATACAGGTACACGGCAGCTCGGTGACGCCCACCGCTCAACCGAGGGTTGAGGGGGGCTTGGTCGCGGGTGTCCGAGGATTCAGTGCCCAGTCCCGCGACGGCACTCCGAGCTCCGGGCCTCCCAGTGAGCATCCTTCACCTCAGCGCCGCCTCCGGGCTCGCCCCTAGCGCCTCCCTCATAGCAGCTCCGGCTTCCTCCTCGGTCCTTCACGTGCCAACTCAAGGGCGCGGAAAGGATGACCGCTGCAGCTGGGATCCGCGCTCAGCGGCGCTAGTGGCTGTGGTGGACGGCAGGCGCGGCGGCGAACTTGCCGGGTAGAGGTTGCAACCCGGCCGCCGCCATCTTGACAACTAACCGACGCCGCGTCCTTCGCGACAGAAACCAGGGTGTCGGGGCGGGGCGGACGGGGCGGGGCAGCCAATGGGAGGCTCTAGCGGCCCTCGACCTCTCCCAGAGCCCTGCAGGCGGCCGGTGGGAACCTTGGGTGTCCAGGGACTTGATTGAGTCTTCGCAGGAGTGGAGAATTCAGTTGCGCGTTAGAACTCAACTCAGTTCTACCTCCCTATTTATGAGGATGTTTTCTTAGGGGTGTTGAGAGTGATGAAAAACAGTGAGTTGCGAAGTCCTCCGAGACACCCACCGTGGGGATTCTGAAACGATTGTTTCAGGAATAATTCAGAGTAGGATTTGTTGTTTAACTACCGAATCCTGTTGTGGAGTTTGAGTTGAGAGTCTTTTTGGGACATCACTCTTTTCTTTTAAAAAGCTTCTGAAGTGGAAATTTCCTTTCTGCATTCTCTCATCCACTCCATTATACTTCTGCCATTCCGTCTGCAGTCGTCTTCCTGGACATTTCCCTACTTAAAACTCTTACATTTCAAAGGCTCCTTGCTGCCAGATTCTGGAAATAGACCATCACAGCATCGATGGCCTGGAAAGACGTCCAGATTTAACCTAGCACTCTCTTGGGAAGATATGCCAAAAGAGATCATATTGAAATTGTTTCAGGAGGTATGGAAAATTGAATGGATTTTCGAGCCATAAGTTTAATGACTATGCAAATGAAGATTTGAAAAGGTTGAAACTTTCTTTTGGAGCCTGTTGTAAAAGTACATATAAATTCTGACTCTATTTCAGCTAGGGGCTTTTGTTTGTTTTGGTGGAAAAATCCCCAAATTGGAAGCAGAATGTACAAATCAAATAAAGATCACTCACCCATCATTCAAATGATTCTGCCTTTGTGAATCAATTTGTTCATTTTTAGAGTTCAAATAATAAACCTTTCCATTTGAAACTATTTAAAATGGAGTTTTTGCAAACTTGGATGCAATGACTCAAGTAATAATGTGCTCTGGTGACTGAGATTTTAAAGTGCAACAACAAATCTGTTTTGATTTAGAACACAAAACACTTAAACCCTCTTCAAGTCAATGCCAAGAGGATATATAATTTTGGCAAAGAAAGACTAGATGTGTACACTTGGATGATTAACTATGTTGACAACTTTTTAACTGGTGTGGCCACAGGCATTGACCTTGATTCTATTCCCATCGCTATATCACAAGTCTGTTTTTCTAGGGCCAATTAGAGCAAAGAGACAGAGAGAGACACAGAGAGAGAGAGAGACAGAGAGGGTGAGGGGAGAGAAAGTAGGGCAGTGCAAGGTAAAAATAAAAGGGAAGAAGGTTGTGGTTGTTGTTTGGAATATTTAGGCATGCATGTTTAGCCTTCCTGAAAATCTAGCTTTTGCTATATTATTAGTTTATGTCTCATAACTCCTAGGCACCTTACTACTTTGTTGCATGCTGTATTAGCATTAAGAGGCATGGTTTGGTTGCTTACAAATATTTGCTCATATAAACATTCTTCATTCATATGTTGCTTTATAATAACCAAGAACAAAAATTTTAAGCACAACGGTTTTTTTTAAGTAAATCACAGGAACTAATTTTTTGACCTTTAAATTATTTATTAAAATATTAAGCAGGTTTTCGACATTTTATTTATGTTATATAGTCCTAGTTTCTAAAAAAAAGGCTTTAAGTTTAGATATTTGTATAATAAAAAGATAATTTGAATATTTATCAATTTACCTCTTGACAGGAAAGGCAACTATGAATAAAGCAATAAAATATACTAGAATCTTTGTTTTCTTAGAAGAGACATTGCAGTTAAGTATAATGCTTAATTCTTCACACTCTAAAACCATAAAATGATTCATTTTTTATTAAGTAAATATACATTAAGCATGTGCTAAGCACTTTCTCAGTGCTAGGGATACAGTGGTGAACAAAACTTTCAAGTCCTATGCTCATGAAGCTTGTATTTATATTTTCTTCCCCACCAGGATATATCATGTAGTGAAAAGTGTTACAAGGGAAAATGAAATAGTGTAAGGAAATAGAGACTGATGTTAGTTCTATTTGAGGTAGAGTGCTCAGGGAAGTCCTCTGAGAAAGGGAAATTAGGACAGAGGTCTGAATGCAGAAAGGAGGTTGTCATTCAAATATCTGAATGAAGAATATTATAGGCAAAGGGTGCTGTAAATACAAAAGGCTTTGAGGCCAGTGTTTTGTTTGAAGTGTTTAAGGAACAGAAATAAGACTACTGAATCAAAAAACAGAATGTGGTAGGCACTGTGTGCCAGTATAGGAGATTGGAGAAGTTCATGGGAGATGTATTTCAAATTTGATGGGGCTTATAGAGTGTGCAAGAAATTAATATAAAATCAACTTCCAATAGAGGGAATGCTATTGGAGAATTTCGAGTAAGAGAGTAATAAGATCTAATTTAACCTTTAAAAAGGTTGCTCTAGGTTCCCCCCAGCACTCTAGTTGCTGGGGGGAAATTTAGATTATAGTTGATAAGAGTAGACACAATGAGGCCAGCTTGGATGTTATTTTAGTTGGCTAGATGAGAAATTATGGAAACTTGGACTTCAATGGTAGTAATGGGAGTGGCAAGAAGTGTTCGAACCTTTAACCTGGAGCCAATAAGATGTGTTAATGAATGGTTGTGGTAAGTGAGTGGGAAATAAAGAGTCAAATGTGACTCTCAGAATTGGAACTGGAACAAGTGGATAAAAGGTATTGCCTTTTACTAAGATAGGAAGGGAATAGGCTGAGGAATAAGGGGAAGGACTAAGATTTAGGCTTCAAATGTAAAATGTGAGATGCCTATTATATATTTGACTTTATTAATATGCTCTCACAAATTGTTAACTATGTTCTATTTACAAAAGAAACAAATAGTAACCACTTTATGGTTACAATGCATAGTCCCACAACTTAATCTAATTTGAATACTGCTATAACCTTGTGAGTTATATGGTAAGTCATCCTGTGATGACCAATTTATTCAGGTTTCACTTTCATCTTGGCTGAGGCTGTTTTTTCCATCTTCTGCTGAAGAGTTCTTTTTTTTTTCCCTTAAGAATTTTCTGAATTTGTCTCTTGGCAAGCTGTGAAAGAACAAAGAATTTTAACATCTGGCTGGTTAAAAATTGCTAATGTTCTGCCATCTTCATTTCAATTTCATAAGACTTAAAACTAGAAATTTAAGATTAAAGGGAAATACTCATCTACTCCTAATGTTTTCATTAGGAGTAGCAATGTTAGAATGGTATTATAGACTAGTAAAATAATAATAATACCACCACCTAACATTTTAGTGCTTTTTGTTTTTTATGTACTATGCTAAGTGTTTATATATATTAAATCACTGAATCTACATAATCATCCTCATTCTGTAAAGGAAGTAATTAAGCTACAGTGATATTAGGTAATTTTGCCCAGGTTTCCAGAGCAAGGGAGTGGAGGAATCAAGATTCAAACCCAGGCAGCCTGGTCCCAGATCCAGCACTGCAAACTACCCCACACCACCTCACTGGAGAAACTGAGAAAGTTTCACTAGGTTAAAAGATAAGAATTGTTTGGGTTTAAGTAACAGACAGTGAAGAAATAAACACAGAGAATATTTAGGATTTTACTTCACTAATTTACATTTGAGGGCCTATTGTATACCAATCACTATGCTGGAAACATAAAAAACTATTGCCTCTGCCTTGTTCTCAGGCTAGGAAAGGAAATGGAGAAAATAATACCTTGAACAGGAAGCAAGATTCAGGAAAGTTTTGCTTTGCCTCGTAATTTTAAGAGAGTGAACATTTAGGCATGTTTATATAATGAAGAAAAGGAGCCATTGTATGGGACAATGTAGGCCTGTCACAGACTTTGATCTATCAACTTTCAGAGTGGTAATTTTCAATAACAATAGTTCCCTTATGTTTAAAAATGTTTAACTTTTAACAATACAGATGAAAAACACAAATCAGAGTACTAGATATTTGGCATTTATGAGGTTAATATGGTCATCATTGATAGCTAATATCATTTGGAAGCATATTTTAACTCTGAATTATCGATCTGCTGTGGATGTCCACATTGATTTAATTTCTACTTAGTATTTTTAGAAATAGTTCCAATGTAATACTATTTCCACTCCATCACTCATGTCTACTTTCTTATTATTTTTATTCAAACCAGTTCATAATTATTGAGATACTTCTTATCAAGGGTATTTTTCTAATGCAAAAAAAAATCTGAAAGAAAAACTAGATGTATTTATAAACTCGTGATCTATCTAATTATTTATTTATTGCCCATATTTCAAAAGCATGATTTATAATGAGTGCATTTAGTGATAAAAAAGGGTTTTTTTTTATAACTTCAAATGGCAGGATCTCTAGAGGCTGCCTTGTTTTTCATATGAAGGGTGTCGTTTCAAACCAGGGCATGGAAACCAGTAAGTATTGGCTTCTGTTTTTGTTGTACACCTTCCAGAAGTTTTTGACTTAAAACTCTGTGCACTGTAGTTCTTTCCACAGACAGCTGACTGATATTTGAAGAGGTTTTTATTTCTTCAAGAAAAATATGATGTATCTTTCCCAAGTTTCACTCTTGTTCATAAATATATGTATTTTTATTTGTGGAAAAACTATACAAGCTTACTGTGTACGTCAATCTACGGTAAGAATTTTAGCAGTATTATTTTAGCTAGGAAACCATGATTATGTGGCTTTAAAGATTTATATTAGGTGTTTGAAAAGATTGATTATACTACCCAATATAATTTATGAAAAAAATTAGTGTTTATTTAGAAATGCTGAAACTTTGCTTAAATGATGTTGTTTTAAAATTTAGAAAACCCATCAACTGAGGATTGACTTGATACATTTCTTGTGAAAATATTTTAAAGAAATTGCAGGCCTAGGTTAAAAACTAGCTAGCAACTTTCTGATTAATTTTGATGATGAACTATCTGGTAGGTAATTAAAAAATTCACTTCACTTGAAAAACTATTCTATAAACTTTCGTATTTCAAATATAGTCTTGTGAGTGATTACCTAGGATATTAGAAACTTTTATTCAAGGCAATGTCAGAATAATAGCTCATATATTATATACAATGCTATGAATGTATGGGGACTTGTGTGCTATGTATTTAAATATTTACCACTGTATGGATACCAAATTCTGAAGTTCAAAAGTTAAGGAAGAATAAATTCTAGGAAAGCTAAAGAAATATTAATAACTCTCTAAATATTTAAGAGTCTTATTTCAAGCTGACAAAATATACTTGTAACTTAGGTTTTTGAAAACATCTAGTATGTCAGTTATTATAGGAGTAGAAGAGAAAGAGAAAGAGTTAAAAATAGATCTAACAAAATATGTTTATCTTTTTGGGGTGGATATCTTTTATAAATGATTAGTTCTTTACCTTTCTCTTAATATTCAGGGCAAAGGAGGTCAAAACTTGTTATTATTTTTCTAAAAATGAGTTATTTAAATCAATATGATTTCTATCAAAGAATATTTTAACATTGACGGAATCAGAGTACCAAGAATAGGTACTGTTGGAATGATAGCTGTAGCTGGCTTTGTAAAATGCCATCTGTTGTTGATTTTGCAAAGCAAAATTCCACACTTTCTTTTCTGTTATTACTGATACCTTTCAAACTTATGAGTACTTTACTTTTAAATCTCTAAATTCTTTAGCTTATACAAAAGTGACAATTGTACTACATTTCTCTATCCTCCACTACCCCCGAACATGATTCATAATAATTAATGTTAGAAAGTCCATTTGGCATAGCAATGTTGTAGGTATCTCAGAGAAGTTTCTTAGTCCATGTTCAAAGAACTTCAAATTGCAAGATTCATGGAAGACAGATGGCTTAGCACTGTATCACATACACAAATTTACAAAAATTAAAGCTACATAGAGCCACAGTTATAGAAAACAGAGCCTACATGCAGTTGGCCCTCTGCATCTGTGGGTTCTGTATCCACAGATTCAACTAACTGCGGATAGAAAAACTTGGAAAAAAGTTATATTGTTGCTGATGTCTACCATGTAGGTAGTAGGCCTATGATGATTGCATCTGTACTGAACAGGTACAGACCTTTTCTTGGTCACTGTTCTCCAAACAATATAGTATAACAACTATTTATACAGCATTTGCATTGTGTTAGGTATTACAAGTAATCTGGGTATGATTTAAAGTACACAGGAAGACATATACAGGTTATATGTGAATACTATGCCATTTTATATAAGGTAACTGAGCATCTGTGGATTTGGATATCTGCAGGGGTCCTGTGACCAACCTCTGTGATATCAAGGGATGACTGTAAGTCCTTTTGGAATTTAAGAAGAAAAGAGGAAAACAAAAGTATTGAACTAACATATAATTATTATTCATACCCAAAATCTACCTATAGGGTTTACTTGTGGAAATTTGAACTAACCAGTTCATTGATTTTTTTTTTCCTGAATGATCATCCTTGTTATGTCATGAAATGTAGTCTTTTCCATTTAGTCTTTTTATTCATTGTGTATTAGGCCATATAACATACTTCATATATTTTTCTTATTTCTATTTTTTAATGTAAAGGATTCTACAGTAGTTAATATTGTAGAAGATGTATCTCATGCAAAAGATGAAAGTAAAAGTAATGATACTGTTTATAAGGAAGATTATGAGGAATCATGTGATATTAAAACTAAAATTACACGAGAAGAAAAACATTTCATGTGTAGTAAGTATTACAAATAACCACAATTATAAAGGTATATGATTTTATTATTTCTAGGGTTGACATAGAAAAACTATACCTTAAATTTTGTTTGGGTCATTTTATATATATATCCTGATCATGCTAGGCCAGAGGCTTTATGTGTTTGACACATAGTATGGGCTGAGTAAATATTTGAGAAATGAACAAATCCTTCTATGTAGCCCAGTGGCATCAAGAGACCACAGGAAAAAGGGGCAAGCCAGAGGGCACTGATATTAGCATTGTATCAATTTTCCTAGAGCTATTTTCTTCCCTTTGAGACAATAGGAAATTCCACCTTAGTTTTGAGTGGGGGTGGGGGGATTCATTAATACTGAATAACTGCTACAAGGTATAATACAAATTCACAACAATTTATGTAACAAAACATAAAAAATGAAAAGTTTAAAATCTCATTTTTTGTTTAAAACTATTTAGTAACAATGCAGTAATTTTCATGGTCTATTACATGTGCATAGGGGTGGGATGGAAAAGGGCAATCAGAAGTGAGAGAGGTGGTAATTTGACCCAGTTCTTACAGGGCTATAGGTCACAAAGTATAAAAAATTTTGCTTTAATGTGCTTAACTCTATGTATAACACAAGTGTCTCAGGCTTCTCAAACTGGGGAGTGGAGCTTTAAGTCTATTATGAACAGAATAAACTAACAAACTAAATAGTAACAGACTCAGAGAATGGACTGACTGCTGTCAGAGAGGAGTTGTGGGGCTGGGTGAAAGAGGTGAAGGAATTAAGGAAAAACAAAACAAAACAAAGCAACCCTCACAGACAACAGCATGGTGATTACCAGAAGGAAATGAGTGAAGGAAGCTAGAAGAGGGTAAAGGGGAGATAATGGTGATGGAGGAAATCTTGACTTGGGGTAGTGAACACAAAATATAACACCCAGAGGTTGTAGAATTGTACACCTGAAACCTATATAATTTTATTAGCCAATGTCACTACAATAAATTCAATAAAAACAACAAAACTAAAAATGTTCTTTCTAAAAAAAAAGATGTCTAAAATCATGAAGAATCTAGTAGAAACTAAGGGACAAAGTAAAAAAGAAATGAAGACTGGGTGAGGTAGATTTTAAAATATCAAGAATTATTAATGTGATTCTACTGCTTGAGTGAAAGCAACATGGAAATAAAACAATTTTTAAAAGAATACTGTATTCAGCCCTGGCTGGTGTAGCTCAGTGGATTGAGCGTGGGCTGTGAACCAAAGCATCGCAGGTTCAATTCCCAGTCAGGGCACATGCCTGGGTTGCGGGCCACGTCCCCAGTGGGGGCCACATGAGAGGCAACCACACACTGATGTTTCTCTCTCTCTCTTTCTCCCTCCCTTCCCCTCTCTAAAAAAATAATAATGTATTCAATAATGTGTGGTTCTTCTTGTGATAAAGGACATCATTAGGTCTCATAAATATATGGTAGTCAAGATTTATTTCCTGATTTTGATGGGTGTATTGTAGAGAATGTCTTGGCATAAAAGAAATACACACTGAAATACCCAGGGCACCATGGCAGCAAGCTCTCAAATAATTTAGGAAAAAGTTCTTTGTGCTCTTCTTGCCACTATTCTATCAGTAAGATTATTTTAAAATAAAAATATTTTTTAAAAGAAAAATACATAGTGAAAATTTGATCAGAAACAAACCAACCCAAACATTTGACTATTTCTGATGTGTACACATGTATGTGTGTGTTTGAAATTTGTTTATATAAAAATAGAGCATAATACAAAAATTAAAGATTAATTTTAAAATTAAATAACATAACAGGGGATTATTGCCTTTTCCTTTTTAAAAAAGATTTTTAATTATACAATTCTGAACTATTTTAAATCAGCTAAAATTGCACCAGACCCATCTGATGAATAAAAAGATTGTGAGTATGAATAATGCCTGGGTATTTTTTTTTTTACTTTTTAATTGTTGTTCGAATACAGTTGTCTCCATTATCCTACCACCACTTTCCTCTGCCCTACCCATGTCCATCTCCCCCCTCAATCCCACCCTGCCTTGGCTTTATCCATGGGTCCCCCATACATGTTCATTTATGTCCCTTTCTCCCATGTCCAACCCATGTCCATTACATCTGCTGACATGATTTCTGACAGCTGTATTCAATACAAGTTAATGTATATGTGTGCCCTTGTTTGATCATTTTTTAAAATTCAACCAAAAGTTTCAGGCAGCCAGAGCCTAGGGATTAGGTAGCTGCACTGGTCTAAGAACCTTTTCCTGGCAGCTGGGCCAACACACTACAGTTCCTCCTGGTTGTAATACTCTCCATTTCTCCAGGGTGGTCCTGTACCCTTCACTGTGGTAGGCCTTCCAAGGGCAGTTGTATAGCGGTCACACTGGTCATGCCAACATTGTCAATCTCTTCCAGGCCACCGGGCACTGATTCTTGTTTAGGAAGTTCTTAAGCCTAATTCTTAGAGTCATGCAGATGATTCATAAGGGAGCCCAAAACAGGTAAGAAGAACTTCCTAGAGCCCTAGCACTTATCCATCCCCTGACCCTTTTGGGGGATTAGACATCTAAAGTAAAATCTCTGGGTGTCAGTTAGAGAGTGCCGAGATCTGAAATTCCTCATCCATTCAAGCAGCAATTATTGTGTCTTGTTCTTTTGAAGCCTTCTGGACACAGAGAATTAGCCAGCAGTTCTCAAAACTTGCAGGTGAAGCCAGGCACTTGTGTTTTGTTTGAAGATCATTTCTATGCCCCATTCCCAAAATGTGAATTTAAAATGATCCACATAAGTACAAACTCATGTTTTTTCACCATCAGCCCAAGGAAATGCTATAATTCATGAATAAGATAGCTGTGTAAAAAAAGATTTTATTTATTTATTTATTTTTAGAGAGAGGGGAAGGGAAGGAAAAAGAGGGAGGGAAACATCAATGTGTGGTTGCCTCTCACCTGCCTGCTACTGGGGACATGGCCTGCAACCCAGGCATGTGCCCTAGACTGGACATCAAACCTGTCACCCTTTGGTTCAAAGGCTGGTGTTTAATCCACTGAGCTACACCAGCCAGGGTCTTTTACTTTCTTATATAATAAGAATCAACAAGTCTTGGACCTCCTGCTTCTATACCTCTCACCTTATAAAGTGATAATTGATATTCAAAACTTTGTCTTTCAATTATATCAGATTAAATTGGGGATAATGTAAATTATTAGGAAGTACAGTTTTATTAAGAAGTATAAAAACACTTGTGTTCTTGGTTAATCCTGAGTCATTAAAAAATACACTAGCTAGAATATGCAATTTTGAGTATTTAGAGAAATTACTGTTTACATATTTATCCAAAATTTTGTGAAATTTATTATTTTCACAGTAATTGGTTTCTATAACAACTTCATATTTAGCAAACATTTTTTATTATGATTTAAGGACATTTACAAAATTCTATCATTTCTTATACACGAAGTACCAAAAAACTACTAAGAAATATAATGGATGAGCAGCAAGCTTCCTTGGATTACTTATCTAATCAGGTATGGATTTTGGGTATTGTGTTGTTATTGTATTTGCACAATGGTACACCACATTTCTGTGAACATTATACATGAGATTATCATACCTATTATTATACCCATGATATGTAATCTTTATACCCATGTATAATGTGCATCCTTATTTTCCCTCAAAAATTGGGGCAAAAAATGTGTGCATTATATACAGCAAAATATGATAGTTAGCTAGAGGTACAATCATTTAATTGTTTAATGTGTTTGTGTCCAAACATCTATTTAGTGTCCTGTTATGTTGGAGGCATCATAGTAAGCATCAAGCAAACAGAATTTAATAAAGAAATGGATCTTTACTTAAGGATTATAAAGTCTAGAAGAGCAGAATAATATATTGAAAATGTTACAAATGCTGTTAGAAGACATAAAAGAGATATCCAAGATCCAAAATGTGAGAAAACTTCCCAGATGGTAGAGCTCCTGAGCTGAGTCATGAAAGGTGAATAAATGTTTCAAAGGTCACAAAGGTTGAGTAAGAAGGATAGGACATTGCATTTTTTGGGAATACTCGAGTTGGTGCAGGGATGGAACGGCTGTTCAGTTAAGGATGTAGAAGGAAAACTGACTTATAGAAATAGGAATTATTGTCATTTTACTGTTCATAGTTTTTAATTGTCTATTTCTTAGGTAAGTCCCTTTAACATTTCATATAATAAGGGCTTGGTAATGGTGAACTCTTTTAACTTTACCTTATCTGGGAAAACTATGATAGCATAATCAATAAAATATACTGAAAACAAAGAAAAAAGAGAGATAGGAATTAAATCATGCCACACCAACCAGTTACCCAAATATGTGATCAGGGAAATGAAATGATCAGATTGGCAGCTGGTGTAAAGGATGACTTGAGGAAGAGCAGAGGAAGGGCACAGGGACTCCGGATAGGAAAATACAACAATGGTTCAAGCAAGATATAAAGAGTACATTTACACATTGGAATTCTATGCAGTAGAAAGAAAGAAGGAGCTCCTACTCTTTGCCACAGCATGGATGGAACTGGAGAGCATTATGCTAAGTGAAATAAGCCAGGCAGGGAAAGACAAATAACATATGATCTCACCTTTAACAGGAACCTAATCAACAAAACAAACAAACAAACAAGCAAAATATAACCAAAGACACTGAAATAGAGAATAGGCTGACAATGACCAGAGGGGAGAGGGGAGGGAATTTCAGGGGAAAAGGTGAAGGGTTTGCAGGAACAAATGTAAAGGACACATGGACAAAAACAAGGGAGTGGGTGGAAACGGGAGGGAGGTGGGGAGGGCTGGGATGGGAGTAAAAGGCAGAAAACTGTACTTGAACAACAATTAAATAAAAAGAATAGATTTTCAAGAGCCGTCAAGTTCAGAAATGGGCAGATAAAAGCAAGAGCAGGAGGTAAACAGTACTGAACTTAAAGGTTGCTATTTAGCTATGCTTTTACTGCTTTGTTAAAATAGTAAAGGATTCAATGTAGAAAAATGGCCATTATATATGTTTCAGAGCTGCATTTCTAAGAGGCTTAGAGATATTAGTTATACAGAATTCAGCTAATGGAGGTTTGTTCAAATATAAATTTGCTTAAATGTGTGCATGTATATTTAGGTTAATGAGCTCATGAATCGAGTCCTCCTTTTGACTGCTGAAGTTTTTAGAAAACAGCTGGATCCTTTTCCTCACAGACCAGTTCAGTCACATGGTGAGAGCTTCAGTATTTCAGTCTTTTATTCTTGTCTGTTATTGCTTTAAAATTTCCTGGACAGGTTGGGGCATTTAGAGGTTTTGTTTAAAAAATACAGTTCACTATTATGTAACAGACTGGAGGAATAATGCTTGCCATGAAGCAAATTTCAACCCGCACTGTGTGTACTTTCCTAAACTGGGAAATGTTTGTCACTGTTTGAAAACCATGGCTGTATACAGACATTCTGAATCTGTTCATAATAGCATAGTTTCATGTAATTGAATTCTGGGCTCCCCCTTACATTTTATTAGTAATTAATCTTCAATTAGAAGAAAAGAAAGTTTCAGAGTCCCTCCCACCTATAAAAAGTATTTTTTGACATGCTTAAAGTGTTTCAAATTGGGACTTAAAATTTGAAAAGACAAAGAAAGAAGACAGAAATAAATTGAAATTCGCACTTTTTATACTAAAATACAGTATAGTAATTCCTAGAGGTGTAGGTTTCTAAGAAAAATGCCCACAAATTTTACAAATATGAATTAATATCAAAAACTTCCAAGCAGATAAATATTATTGAGGGTCTAGTAGTATATAGTCTCTCTTTTTTCCTTACAAAGGGAAGGGAATAAACAGTTACTGAGAATCTTCTATGTGTCAGGTATTAATATAGGCACTCACATGTTATTTTGTAATTATTTCTTGTATATCACTTATCCCCCATAACCACCCTAGGTGGGTAGTGTTACAAGGTGGTGAAGAGCATGGAGTCTGACGTCAGGCTGCCTTCTTTAAATCCCTCATCTATTGTTTTCTTAATGTCAGTTTCCTCATTGGTAAACTGACAATAACTACCTCGTTTGTTGTGAGGGTTAAGTGGGTAAGTATATAAGAAACTCCTAAAATACTGCCTGATGCATAGGGAGGCAATATAAGGGTTTGCTGTGATGGTGATTGTTATCAGATGAGGAGTATGCAGCCCAGAAACATCTAAATAGTCTGTTCACACTTATTTGGATGGTGATGCCAAAGCAGATATTCCAACCCAGATCAGCCTTTCATTGGGAACTTCTATCCTATCTAGGAGCATAAATTTATTATAAGAATGTCGCAGTAATTCACAACAAAGGCAACAAATCAATGTCTTCTGTAAACGAAGAGAAAGGCAAACAACTTTATAGCTATTTTTTTGTAGATGACATCTTTTGAGTATTCACTATGTGCTAGGCACTGTGCCTTTACATTAAGTCCTTTACATAAAGCCTTATGATGTAAATCACCAGAATAACACTACAAAGTAGATATTATTATTATTATGGGATTATACATGAAAAGAGGTTAAGTAATTTAGCTCATGTTCTCCATTAGGAAGGAGTGGAACTAGGACTCTAACCTGGGCTCCTGGCTCTGGAATCCTAGGCTTTCATGTATTTGTTTTCCTGGGTAATTGACACTTGTAAGAGTTGAATTATTTTATTACATTTATAAAAGATAATACAGAGTAAAGTATCTTAGATTAAGATATAATATCTCTATCCACACTAAAATCTTTACAATTCTCTGGCAACTGTAGAATGCTTTGGGGAGGGTGATTATAGGGTGCTGCAGTTGTATTGTCAACAGAGCAGGCTCTAGCTTCAAGCATAATTTCTTGGTGGAGAGACTGATTTTGCCCTTTCCTCCCTTTGCTGCTTATAATAGTGGCCCCCAACACATCAGAGCTTCTGAAGTTTTGAATAGAGTAGTCAAAGATATGTCTATAGTAGTTAATCTACTTCATTCCTTTGCGTTTTCTCCTCCTCATACATATAGATGACCTTTACACATCATGCTCCCAAGATAAGCCTAAATTCCTGAAAGGGCATTATTCATTGGGCAAGAGAATGTATAATTATAAAATATGTTAAATAAGTGACAATCCCAAATGAAAGTTTTACACAATATTGAGTAGTAATAACTAACAGTGATGTTGCTTATTGCAGCATTCATTCTTTAATCTCAGTTCTTCCATGTATTTTCTCCTTAATTTTCCAAGTACTAAAATCATTGTATCATTAATGAAAATTAAATAATTTCAGAGAGTACTGTTAATTCTCTACAGTAAAATGATTGTCTTAAATGTGTACTTGCAAATATCATAAATAATTTTACTTTTCTAGGTTTAGATTGTACTGATATCAAAGATACTGTTGGCTCTATTACCAAAACACCAAGTGGTTTATATATAATCTATCCAGAAGGATCTAGCTATCCATTTGAGGTAAAATTTTCCCTTATTATATGAAATAGGATAAGCAACATATTCTATTTGTATTACTTATTCAACCAACTTATTTAATATTAAACTTTAATTGTTTAATATTTATTTTTTTCTTGAAAAATTTAAATAAATTAGTAAAACTTCCAGTTTCAAAATTTTGGTATTTTGGAATTCTTTGCCCAAACCACAATTCTATGTCCAAAATGCATAAAAGACCTAGAGAGACTTTCACTTTTCTACTTGAGTTTTCTTGCTTATACTTTTCAAACTATATCCTTTTGGTGCAAGATTTTATATAATTTTTATAGGAAGCAGAACAGTACAATATAAATACTTTCTTTAATTAGCTTATGGATACTAGAAATTAATAGTGTGTTTTGCCTTGGAGGTTACTAAAATACTTTTGATCTTCCTTCTTATATATGGCTATATTTTTTTATATGACAAATGATTTTGTGATTTTTGGAGAAATTAATAATTAAAATACCCATTGAAGTGAGACAGATTGAGAAGCTGCGCCATTCTTAACTTGAATAAAATAAATGACTAATGTCTATTCTTAGTACTTCTATGCTAGGATTTCTAGAAGAAATTTCTACTAGAAATTATGTATTATGTATATCACATATACTTTTTCTGGGTCCATTATTTAAGTTTAATGACACTGATATCACACCTTATTGATAGTCTTTGTTACACAATAAAGTAATTTTTTTCTAACTACCAGTTTCTTACAGTTACTAACATTATATTTTGATATCTATTGACAAGATGTCACAAAATTAGCAATTAGGTTGGAAATAATTTTTAAATCACTTAAATTACTTCACCTGCAGATTTAAATATGGGTCTAAACAGATGTGAAAAGGGAAGTCTTCTAAGTTTTGAAGAGTGGGATGCATAATTACCTCATGTGGGAAAGCATTGTTCCCTAACTTCCTCCACCCTGTCTTTCTCTGTGCAGCGGGGTATTTCTAATGGAGAGGATTACTCTGATTTCCTCCGTCACTTCTATGGGTTCCCTACAGTGGTCCTCTTAGGGGCATTTTACACAGTACCCCAGAACTGGGGTGCCTGCTGAGATGGGTCACAGATCATGCCTTTCTGTCTGAAAATTCCAGTCTAAACATAGTCCATCCAGGCCTTTTGAGAAAAGAACAATCAGAGACAAGCATGTGGAAATATTTAACACTTAAAAAAATGAATCAGCATTTTCAGTTTGGAAAGAAATACATCACTTTGCCACATCTCATCAGTACTGTTATTACTCAACTGAAAACTGTATAGTGTTAAGGAATAAGAGAATAACCTTAAAATGCTACAAATACCTATATATTTAAAAACAACGGACATAGAGACTATGTTTCAGTTAACTACAAGTTTTTTATGATAAATAAAATTACTTCTAGAAATTAAAAAATTCTGAATATATTAATATCATACAATTGCATTGATAGTGTCAGTGAAAGTATCTTCTTTTTCTGTAGGTTTAAGGGTGAAGCATGAGTTTTATATCAAAGAATCAAAGTCATAGTATGTTATTTTTGTCTTTTTGGGTCTATTTTAGGTAATGTGTGACATGGATTACAGAGGAGGTGGATGGACAGTGATACAGAAAAGGATTGATGGGATAATTGATTTTCAAAGGTTGTGGTGTGATTATCTGGATGGATTTGGCGACCTTTTAGGTCAAATTATATTTTTTCTACTCTATCTTTTTTTTCTTCTTTTTGGTATTACACTTACAGACTGTCTCTTTGTCAAATTGTTAGTAAAAATAGCAAATCCTTGTGAATATCAATATGTGACTAAATCACTCTCTTAATATGCCAAATGATTGAAAATGAGTAGATCTTCAGTTGGACTTTGGAAATCTTTAATTTTAGATACATGTTGGAATGTGTTTGAGTGAAAATTCTAAATTGGGTGTTTATTAAAAGTGTCTGCTATGCACACAGCAGAGCTCTGAGGCGATCAACAGCTATTTGTAGAATGAAAACTTGAATGGGCATGGTTGTCATAAACCTTGAAATTTTTCAGATATGTGTTGTGTCTATACAAGTAAATAATGAAGAATTTAGGTATGTGGCTGTACAAATTCAAATAATGCAAACTGGGAGTAGTGTTTTATAAAAATATCAATTAAGATAACTATGTTCAAAATTAAAAAAATGTAAACCTCAGGTCAGTTGTAAAATTTGTTTACATTATTGCCACCCAACAGTGTTAACTTTTGCTGGTGTATAAAAATATCCGTATTTCTGAACACTGTAGATTTTATAATAGTGGGAATGTTTGCAGGTGATTTTGATCATTTTTATGCTATTTTAAATT
This sequence comes from Phyllostomus discolor, assembly GCF_004126475.2. Classification (NCBI taxonomy): domain Eukaryota; kingdom Metazoa; phylum Chordata; class Mammalia; order Chiroptera; family Phyllostomidae; genus Phyllostomus; species Phyllostomus discolor. Next base: position 101,871,900 of record NC_040908.2, on the reverse strand, counting down.
ACTATTGTTATAATTTAAATCTTCAGCATCCCCTAATAATGTCACTCAAGCACTTAACACTGAATGCCAATGATTTCAGAAGGAACACAAAATGTAATAAAACGTTATGCACAATGCCAAATAGCTGTGTTTTCTCAGCATTAACCTTCGAGTTTCCAGTAAATGCTTCTTCCTGAATTCAGGATCTGAATTGTCATTTTCCTTACATTATGCTTATTTCTATGGAGAAATTATAAGAGTTTAGACAAAAAGGTCATCAAGCAAGTATCCCAAATGTGAACAGACCTGCTTTGTACCTTCTATATAGGTTTTTAAAAACTTGCAATTAAATTAAATATATCGTTAAGTCTTAAATTTGGGGTTGTGGGAAAGGAGAAATATGGCAGGGACATTGAAAATGGACAGTCATCGACTTTGAGACACTACACAGACCCTTAGGGACCCATGTTACTTCCTGTACTTCTGTATTTCTTCATGTACCCCCTTTCTTCCTGTACTTCTTCAGGATAATTTTTAGTTCTAAGTGGGTATGTAGCTAAAACACCCCTGTAAACCCTGGAGAGGGAGTTAGTATCTTAGCTATAGTTTGAAGTATTTGTTCACAAAGCATTATCCTCAAAGACAGAAAAAAATAATTTCAACTGAGCATTATCAGGAAGTGTATTATAATGATGTGTTGATTTGTAGGTTAAACCTGTTATATTTACTAGTAGTCATCAATTTATTACCTGCCATAATATTTCAACTGGCTTTTCATTGACATGTTTTAAGGCAAAACTTGACTTTTTACTTAATTGATCTTTAAATAAATTTTTGAATTTAATTTGGGGAAATAAAAATGAAACAGAGTCTAGTTATCCCCAGTATAAAGAAGCAGAAGATTCTTTTTTTTTTTTTTTTGCAAATTAAGCAAACACTGATAATTTGAGTGAGGACCATCAGTCCTTTCAATGATTTATGTGAGCCATTTCAGAGTTATAGAAATATTAAACACCAAAACTCAATAATAAAGGGTTATTCTGATTTGTATTAAAATATATTTTAAAAAGCTGTTTTTGTTTTTACAGGTGAATTTTGGCTAGGACTAAAAAAGATATTTTATATAGTAAATCAGAAAAATACCAGTTTTATGCTGTATGTGGCATTAGAATCTGAAGATGATACATTGGCTTATGCATCATATGATAATTTTTGGCTAGAGGATGAAACAAGATTTTTTAAAATTCACTTAGGACGCTATTCAGGAAATGCTGGTAAGTTTTTTTATTCCTAAAATTACCCAGAAGTTTTAAATGTAACTGACACAATACTAGGTGAAGATAAAAGTAATGTGTTTCTCTTGGTACATGACACATAACTGATAACAGAGAAGAGCAGGAATGAGGAAACTGGCCAGTCTCAAGCTTTGAAACTGTATTACGGTTGTTGCAGCACATCATGATTTGCCACATGCAATCTCAGTTGATTCTCTAGATAAAAGAGCCTGTGGGTTTGGCTTGGAGGATGTTATTTACATTTTCATGTTCAGAGAGATTGGCATTTAGAAGTCATAAAACATTAGAGCTGATCTTCACTCTTCTCACTTTACAGGTGAAGAGACCTAAAAGATTAAGATTCCCAGCTCATCACATCTGAGCCAGGGCAAGAGCACAGGGTGATAGAATAAGCAGTTATGAATTTTTTAACTATACATTGGTGCACCTACTTATTTCCAAATAAACTTAATTTGTTAGAACTTCAAAACACTTGATGTTAAATTTATATTTTGATGCTAAAATTTGAAATTTGAGATAAGAACTACTAAATTCAAGTCTCTTGTTGCTCATTATGGTCCTTGTTTATTATGTATTTTTAGTGTTTGAAATCCAAAAATAAATGATATATATTTCTAAGTTTTAAGTGACCACAATATAGAGGGGTAGATAACTAAAACTGAAAATAGAATACTGATAAAGCTATGAGGGGAAAAGGAAGGAAAAAATTACCATTTTGTTTTACTACCCACTGAAAGAGAAAACAAGTTGAATAGAACATGCGAAAGCAACTCTCTAAAGTAACACTCTGCTCTACTAAAAATGTTATATAAAATATAATACTGAAAATTAAGCAAACACTGATAATTAGAGGAGCCATGTGGCTGTGGCAGTGGAGAGAGAAGCATGCAGCTACAGCCAGCTAAAGAGCTGCTGTCTTCTGTAGCGCTTCCTGTAACAGCGGATGCTCCCTGTGTGATCGGTGAAGGCCTGCACAGGGGAGAGAAGTTTGTGGATCGGCAGAGGAACAGAGTAAGTGGCCTAGGTTACCAAAACATTTTTGAAAACAGGACATCAAAAATTATAGCGGACATTGAAAAACCAGAGGAGTAGGGGGAAGTTGTAAACACCAGGATCCATGAAGGAGACTGCACCACTGAATCTCAGAGGTATTCTGCCACAGAAGTTCACACCATAATCACAGGGAACCAGAACAGATCAATTTAAGAAACAGAGGCTAATAAAAAGAATCCCACGAACAATGAGAAAACAAAGAAACAAGCCCCAAATGAAGGGAAAGGAGGAAGCCTCAGGAAAAATGCTAAATGAAGTAGAGGCAACTCAACTATCAGATATTGAGTTCAAAACAATGATTATCAGGAAGCTCAATGAACTCACAATGAGCTACCAGAAACTAGGAGGAAGCTACCACAATCTCACTGCAAACTATATCAACATGAAAAAGGAAATAGAAACTCTCAACAAGGGCCAAGAGGAAATGAAGAATGTAATTTCTGAACTGAAGAACACAGTAGAAGGAATGAAAAGCAGGATTGATGAAGCAGAAGATCGGATTAGTGAGCTAGAGGACAAAGTAGAAGAAAACACCCAGAAAGAACTAGAAAAGGAAAAGAGGCTCAGAAAGAATGAAGAGGGATTAAGAGAAATGCAAGACATACGAAATGTAATAATATCCATATAATAGGGATACCAGAAGGAGAAGAAGAAGAGCAAGGGATCAAAAACCTATTTGAAAACTTCCCTAATTTGATGAGAGAAAAAGTCACACAAATCCAGGAAACACAGAGAGTCCCAATCAAGAGGAACCCCAAGGGGCCCACGACAAGACACATCATAATCAAAATGGCAAAATTTCAAGACAAAGAGAGAATCTTAAAGGCAGCAAGGGAGAAACAGGAAGTAACACACAAGGGAACCCCAATAAGGCTAACAGCTGACTTCTCAACAGAAACACTCCAAGCCAGAAGAGAATGGCAAGAAATATTCCAAGTAATGAGAACCAAAGGTCTGCAACCAAGGCTACTTTACCCAGCAAGGCTCTCAATCAAGATAGAAGGCCAAATAAGAAGCTTCCCAGACAAAAGAAGTCTAAAAGAATACACCTCCACCAAACCAGCTCTGCAAGAGATTCTAAAGGGACTGCTTTAAGGAAAGGAAGGAAAAGAGAGAGAGAGAGAGGAACACACATACATAAAAGACAAGGAATAAGTACCTATCAATAATAACCTTAAACATAAATGGATTAAATGCTTCAATCAAAAGACATAGAATAGCTGAATGGATAAGAAAAAATGACCCACACATATGCTGCCTACAAGAGACCCACCTCAGGATAAAAGTCCTGCTCAGGCTGAAAGTGAAGGGCTGGAAACAAATCTTCTAAGCAACCACGGTAGCAATACTCATATCAGACAATATAGACTTCCAAAAAAGGTCCATAAAGAGAGACCCAGAAAGTCACTTCATAATACTCAAGGGAAGAATCCACCAAGAAGACATAAATATTGTAAATATATATGCACCCAACATAGGAGCACCCAAGTACATAAAGAAAATCTTAGAGGACTTCAAGGAAGATACTGACAGCAACACAATTATACTGGGGGATTTTAACACCCCACTATCACAAATGGACAGATTTTCCAAACAAAATATCAACAAAGAAAGATATTGTGGCATTGAACAATACCCTAGATGAAATGGACTTTATTGATATATACAGAGCCCTCTATCTGAAAGAAGCTAAATACACATTCTTTTCAAATGTACATGGAACATTTTCAAAGATTGACCACATGATAGGACACAAAACAAGCCTCAAGAACTTCAAGAAAATTGAAATCATACCAAGCATTTTCTTGGACCACAAGGGACTGAAGCTAGAAACCAACCCCAAGGAAAAAAACCCAAAACACTCAAAGTCATGGAGATTAAATATCATGCTATTAAACAATGAATGGGTCAAGAATGAAATTAGGGAAGAAATCAAAATGTTTCTGGAAACAAATGAAAATGAACTCACAACAACCCCAAATTTATGGGACACAGCCAAGGCAATCCTGAGAGGGAAGTTCATAGTAACAGAGGCCCACCTAAAAAAGTTAGAAACATTTCAAACAAACAACCTAACCCTACGTCTACAAGAACTCGAGGAACAACAACAAAGACAGTCCAGAGCAAGCAGAAGGAAGGAAATAACCAAGATCAGAGCAGAATTAAATGACATATACATTAAAAGCACAATTCTAAGGATCAATGAATCCAAGAGCTGGTTCTTTGAAGAGATAAACAAAATTGACAAGCCTTTAAGCAGACTCATCAAGAAAAAAAGAGAGAAGACCCAAATAAACACAATCAGAAATGAAAGAGGAGAGATTACAACAGATACCACAGAAATACAAAGGATTGTAACAAATTACTACAAAGAACTGTATGCCAAGAAATTTGAAAACCTAGATGAAATGGACAAATTTCTAGAAAAATATAACCTTCCAAAACTCAATAAAATGGAAGCAGAAAGCCTGAACAAACCAATAACAGCAAAAGAAATTGAAGCAGTAATCAAAAAACTCCCAACACACAAAATCCCTGGACCAGATGGTTTCACAGGAGAATTCTACAAAGCATTAAAGGAAGAGCTAACCCCTATCCTTCACAGACTATTCCAAAAAATCCAAAAAGATGGGAGACTCCCAAACTCTTTTTATGAGGCCATATCATCCTAATCCCAAAACCAGATAAAGACACAACAAAGAAAGAAAACTTCAGGCCAATATCACTGATGAACATTGACGCTAAAATCCTCAACAAAATACTGGCAAACCGCATCCAACAATACATTCAAAATATCATACACCATGACCAAGTGGGATTCATTCCAGGGAGGCAAGGATGGTACAATATTCACAAATCAGTAAATGTGAATCACATAAACAAAAGCAAAGACAAAAACCACATGATAATATCAATAGATGAAGAAAAAGCATTTGATAAGTCACAGCACCCATTCATGATAAAAACACTCAGAAAAGTGGGAATAGAGGGAGCAATCCTCAACATAATAAAGTCCATATATGAGAGACCTACAGCCAACATCATACTCAATGGGCAAAAATTAAAATCTTTTCCACTAAGATCAGGAACAAGACAAGGCTGTCCACTTTCACCACTTCTATTCAATATAGTACTGGAAGTCTTAGTCACAGCAATCAGACAAGAAAAAGAAATAAAAGGCATCCAAATCGGAAAGGAGGGAACAAAACTGTCACTGTTTGCAGATGACATGATAGTATACATAGAAAATCCTATAGACTCCACCAAAAAACTGCTTGACCTTGGAATATTAGCTGAAACTGAAATCTTACAAATTTTGATACAGAGGAAAAATTTTAAAGAGTTACAATATATAATTTCTATCCCTTCATCTCTAATGGTGTAACAAACTGTCTGAATATGGAACATACTATATTAGGAAAAGTTTATGTGGGGTTTCTCTAAAGGATGATTAGGATTTAAGTAGAGAATAAAATTTATAATGGAAAAAAGTTTTTTCATTACATAAATCTCAAATTTTGGCATACTCTATATTTTTTCAATAAGGTTGTTAAGTAACTTTAAATTGTTGATTACAAAATATAATCAACATAAAGAAAAATTTGTCAATAGAATGTAAAGATAGGAACATAGATATAACAAGGCACTGAAATGTGATCATGAATGTGGCAGATGGGCTACAATCTGGACTTTGAGTTCAGAGGAAAAATTGAAATATGGGAATTGAAAATTTGAAGAAATTTTTCACAAAAAGTACATACATCCCTGATTCTAAAACTCATGAGAAATTTCTCTGGGTTCTCAGGAAAGACAAAGGGCCATGTTGTGCCACTTTCTTTAACTACACCCTGACAGAAAATATGACAGTGAGTTTTAATGGGCTCTTTCTTATAAATAGACAAGTGCATTATGTTTTTGAAATAATTTCTTATATAACCCAGAAAGGGGCTGATTTGATGTATGAAGTCTGTGTGGAAAAACTCCAGCCATTGTTAATATAACAAAAACGTTTTGCATGACATTGATGTTAGCTGGCAGTCAAGGAGAGTAGACTGGAATGCTCATGTGTAAACAATGACAACTTGACTGTACTAGTAGTGGGGGTGGTAGATGCCAATGAGCGAGCATGTGTACTGTATGGCCATGGCATTCAAAATGACTGAGCAATTAGATCAATGAATTGCATCAAATTTGCATTAAGCTTGAACATTCTTCCATGTAAACTATTCAGATAACTCAGAAGGCTGCAGTTATGGGTAACTGATGATTGGCAGCCTCATCATGATAATGAGCCTGCTCATGCATCACATCTTATGCAGAGTGTTTTGGCAAAATATCAAATCATGCATGTGACTCAGCCCTCTTAAAGTCCACATTTGGCACCCTGCAACTTCTGTTTTTTTTTTTTTTCCAAAACTAAAATCACCTTTGAAAGGGAAGAGATTTCAGGTCATTGGTGAGATTCAGGAAAACATGATGAGGTAGCTGTTGGTGATTGGGAGAACTGTGTGAGATCCCAAGGTGCCTACTTTGAAGGTGACTGAGTCATCATTGTCCTATGTACAATGTTTCTTGTATCTTGTATCTTTTTTGATAAATGTCTCTATTTTTCATATGACATGACTGGATACCCTCTGGACAGACCTCGCATGATCCTTCTGTTGGGTATTATACTTAGTCTAGGGAAAGTATCTGTGGAGGGATCATTTAATTTAGGCAATGCTCCATAAGTGCTGTCTCTCTCATCTGAACTTCTGAAAGGTATTGTGCTATGCAGGTGGTGAAAATATAGTCTTTCTGCAGATATTTGTGGTGTGGGCACTTTTTTCCCCATGAAAAACAGAAACAGAGGCTCTGGGTATAGGTATAGGATAGGCCACTAGTGCTAATAAAGTTCTCCAACTCTTCAAAGACATATCTTAAGAGATGCCAAACAAAGCATAATGAAACAAATGTGGGCTTTAAATTCTTCAAAGATTTTACATAACTTCACATTTAGTTCAAACTTATTAGCTAAGTTTACCTACAGTTGAAATCTAGGTACAATGGGATTAATTAGAATCTTTTATTTATATAAATTTTATAAAACAAAACATGACTCCTACCCTAACTACTTAGTTAACTGGTTTGTCTTGGCCAAAAATACTTAGTTTTTGAGATCATTGGGAATATCAGGGATATTGTATATATAATGTCCAATGGAAGCCCTTTAAAAATTATATTCTTGAGGATCCAAGATTGTGGAGGAGTTTGTAGAAGCTACACTAACCTCCTCCCAGGATCAATGTGTAATTACAACTAAATTGTATAGAAATTATCCTTAAAAACCAACTGAACACTAGCTGGAGAGAAGCCCTATAACCATGGGTGGATGGTGAAGCCACATCACCACAGCATGACTAGTAGGGAGTGTAGGGATGTGAGAGGGCTGGCTGGTCTCCCATGGGCAACCGCTAAAGTTCCAGAGGGATATTTCAGGGGCTGGGGGTTTCCCCTGAGAAGTGTGGGGTCTAAACCCCAAGCTGAGTAACCCAGCCTATAGCACCAGAGCCAGAAAGGAACCCAGATAACACTCAGCTGTGAAAACCAACAGGGTTTCTTTCTGCTAGGGAGAAACAGCCGGAGACTCAGAGAGCCTCTTAAAGGACTAACACACAAAATTTCATTTGTGGCTACTTACCCTGGGCTCTGGCAGGAGGAGGGCAGAGTGGACTAGAGATGCTTGAGGCGAATCTGGGGTTGGTGGCTCTAGGGGAGAACTGAAAAAACAGCTACCAGCATCCCTGGGCTGAGTCATTCCCCATTCTGCAGACACCATCTTTCTCAGGCACAGCACTCCTCTCCAAGTGGCAGCAGCCTTCAGGGAAGCAATAGACCCAACCACAGGAATTACTCAGCCCTACACTGTGGAGCATAAGCTTGGCTGCTGATTACAGCTTCAGACTATATCACATATAGTTTAAAAATTGTGGCAGAAAATACAAAGGAGCCAAAATAGGAAGACAAAGAAACAGACCCCAAATGAGAACAAGAGAGATCTCCAGCAGAACTAGATGAAATGGAGGCAAGCAATTTGTCAGAGAGACAGTTTGGGGTAACGATTATAAGGATACTCAGCTGCATGAAAAAGACACAAAAACCATAAAAAATGACCATTCAGAAATAAAGAATGCTATATCTGAGATAAATAATACACTGGAAGGAATAAAGAGTAGGTTAGATAAAGCAGAGGATCAAATCAGTGTTTTGGAAGACAAGGTAGAAAAAAACACCAAGACAGAGCAGCAAAAAGAAAACAGAATTTTAAAAAATGAGGAGAGCTTAAGAAGCATTTTGGACAACATGAAGCATTACATCTGCATCCTGGGAATACCAGAAGGGGAAGAGAGTGAGTAAGGGATTGAGAACCTATTTGAAAAAACGACTGGAAAGTTTCATAATTTGGTGGAGAAAAAAGTCACACAAGTCCAGGAAGCTCAGAGAGCCCCAAACATGCTGGACCCAAAGAGGTCTACACCAGACACATCATAATTAAAATGACAAGCCTTAAATACAAGGAGGGAATCCTAAAGCAGCAAGAGAAATGCAGGTAGTTACCTACAAGGGAACAACAGTTAGACTGACATCTGATTATTCAACAGGAACATTCCAGGCCAGAAAGGAATGGCAAGAAATATTCAAGGCGATAAACAATGAGGACCTAGAACCAAGGCTACTTCATCCAGCAAGGCTATAATTTTATTTATTTATTTATTTACATTTTAAAAATTATTGTTCAAGTACAGTTTTCTGCCTTTTCCCCACACCCCTCCCCACCATCCCATCCCTCCCCACCTCCCTCCCCTGTTTCCACCCCCATGTTATTATCCATGTGTCCTTGGTAATTGTTCCTGCAAACCCTTCACCTTTTCCCCATATAATCTCCTCCCCTATCCTCTCTGGTCACTGTCAGCCTGTGTTCAATTTCAGTGTCTTTGGTTATATTTTGCTTGCTTGTTCGTTTTGTTGATTAGGTGTCTGTTAAAGGTGAGATCATATGGTATTTGTGTTTCACTGCCTGGCTTATTTCACTTAGCATAATGTTCTCCAATTCCATCCAAGCTGTTGCAAAGGGTAGGAGCTCCTTTCTTTCTGCTGCATAGAATTCCATTGTGTAAATGTACCATAGTTTTTTGATCCATTCATTTACTGATGGGTACCTAGGTTGCTTCCAGCACTTGGCTATTGTAAATTGTGCTGCTATGAACATTGGGGTGCATAGGCTCTTTTGGATTGGTGTTTCAGGGTTCTTAGGATATAACCCCCATAGTGGAATTGTTGGGTCAAAAGACAGTTCCATTTTTAGTTTTCTGAGAAAATTCCATACTGTTTTTCATAGCAGTTGCACCAGTCTGAAATCCCACCAACAGTGCATTAGCCTACCCTTTTCTCCACAACCTTGACAACACTTGTTTTTTTTTTTTTTGCTTTGTTTATGATGGCCATTCTCAGTGGTGTGAGGTGGTATCTCATAGTGGTTTTAATGTGCATCTCTCTGATAGCTTGTGATACTGAGCATCTTTTCCTATGTATCTGAACCCTCTGTATGTCCTCCATAGAGAAGTGTCTGTTTAAGTCTTTTGCCCATTTTTTAATTGGGTTGCTTGTCTTCTTAGAGTGGAGTCATATGTGTTCTTTATATATTTTGGAGATCAAACCCTTGTCCAAGGAATCATTGGCAAATATGTTTTCCCATATAGTTGATTCCCTTTTAATTTTAATGCTATTTTCTTTAGCTGTGCAGAAGCTTTTTATTTTGATGAGTTCCCATTGTTTATTCTTTCCTTTATGTCCCTTGCTCTAGGGGACATATCAATGAAAATGTTGCTGTGTGAAATATCTGAGATTTTCGATTTTCCTGCCCATGTTCTCTCTAGGACTTTAATGGTCACAACTTACATTTAAATCTTTTATCTACCTTGAATTTACTTTTGTGTATGATGTAAGTTGGTGCTCGAGTTTCATTGTTTTGCATGTAGCTGTCCAACTCTCCCAATACCATTTGTTGAAGAGGCTATTTTGCTTCATTTTATGCTGCTTCCCTCTTTGTCAAATATTAATTGATCATAGAGACTTGGGTTTATTTCTGGGCTCTCTATTCTGTTCCACTGGTCCATGTGTCTGTTCTTATGCCAGTACCAGGCTGTTTTGATTACAGTGGCCTTGTAATACAGTTTGATATCAGGTATTTTGATCCCTCCTAGTTTGCTCTTCTTTCTCCAAATTGCAGCAGCTATTTGGGGTCATTTATGGTTCCATATAAACGTTTGAAGTGTTTGTTCCATATTTGTAAAATATGCCATTGGTACTTTAATAGGTATTGTGTTGAATCTGTAAATTGCTTTGGGTAGTAATGACATTTTGATGATGTTAATTCTTCTGATCCATGAACATGATATATGTTTCCATTTGTTTGTGTCGTCCTTGATTTCTTTCTTCAGTGTTGTGTAGTTTTCTGAGTACAGGTTTTTTACTTCCTTGGTTAGGTTTATTCCTAGGTATTTTATTTTTCTGGCTGCTATACCAAATGGGATTTTCCCCCTAATTTCTGCTTCTGATGTTTCATTGTTGGTATACAAACATGCCTTTGACTTCTAAATATTGACTTTGTATCCCGCTGGTTTGCCAAATTCATCTGCTAGGTGGAGCAGTTTTTTGGTGGAGTCTATAGGATTTTCTATGTACACTATAATGTCATCTGCAAACAGTGACAGTTTTGTTTACTCTTTTCCAATTTGGATGCCTTTTATTTCCTTTTCTTGTCTGATTGATGTGGCTAGGACTTCCAATACTATGTTGAATAGGGGTGGTGAGAGCAGGCATCCTTGTCTTGTTCCTGATCTTAGTAGAAAAGATTTTAATTTTTGCCCATTGAGTATGATGTTGGCGGTAGGTCTCTCATATATGGCCTTTATTATATTAAGGAATGCTCCCTCTATTCCCACTTTTCTGAGTGTTTTTATCATAAATGGGTGCTGTGACTTATCAAATGCTTTTTCTGCATCTATTGATATGATCATGTGATTTTGTCTTTCCTTTTGTTTATGTGACTTATTATGTTTAGTGATTTGCAATATGGTACCATCTTGCCTCCCTGGAATGAATCCCACTTGGTCATGGTGTATGATATTTTTAATATATTGCTGGATGGGGTTTGCCAATATTTTGATGAGGATTTTGGTGTCTATGTTCATCAGTGATATTGGCCTGAAGTTTTCTTTCTTTGTTGTGTCTTTATCTGGTTTTGGGGTTAGGATGATGCTGGCTTCATAAAAAGAATTTGGGAGTCTTCCATGTTCTTGGATTTTTTTGGAAAAGTCTGTGAAGGATAGGGGTTAGCTCTTCCTTAAATGCTTTGTAGAATTCTCCTATGAAACTGTGAGGTCCAGGACTTTTGTGTTGGGAGTTTTTTAATTACTGCTTCAATTTCATCTGCTGTTATTGGTCTGGTCAGGCTTTCTGCTTCTTCTTCATTGAATTTTGGAAGGTTATATTTTTCTAGAAATTTGTCCATTTCATCTAGGTTTTCATATTTCCTGGTATATAGTTCTTTGTAGTGATTTCTTACAGTCCTTTTTATTTCTGTGGTATCAGTTGTAATATCTCTTTCATTTTTTATTGTGTTTATATGGGTTCTTTCTCTTTTTTTCTTGATGCGTCTGCTGCAAGGCTATCATTTAAAATCAAAAGTGAAATAAGGAGCTTCACAGATAAAAAAAAAAGCTAAAGGAATTTGTTAACACCAAACTGGTGCTGCAACAAATGTTAAGGGGCTTGCTTTAAGAAGAAGAAAGAGGAGAGGGGGATGAGGTGAAGAAGAAGAAGAGGAAGAAAAGAAAAAGATAAAGGAAAAATATAGAGGAAAGCAGTCTAACAATAAAATGGCACTACATATGTATCTATTGATAATCACTTTAAATGTAAATGGCTTAAATATTCTAAAGAAAAGACATAGGGTAGTGGAATGGATGAGAAAACAAAAGGTTTTTACAGCAAAGGAAATGATCAACAACATAAATATATGATCCACAGAATGGTAGGAAATATTCACTGATCCATGTGATAAGGGGTTAATATCCAAAATTTATAAAAGTACTTACAAAACTCAACACACACAAAAAACGAACAACCCAATTAAAAAATGGGCAAAGGACCTGAGTAAACATTTCTTCAAAAAGGACACAAAGATGGCCAATAGACATATGAAAAGATGCTAAATGTTACTAATCATCAGAGAAATGCAAATTAAAACCATGATGAGATACCATCTCATACCTGTCAGAATGCTATCATCAATGAATCAATAAATGATAAGGATGTGGAGAGGGATACCCTTTTACACTGTTGGTGGAAATGCGACTAGTGCACCCACTGTGGAAAGCAGTATGGAGCTACTTCAAAAAATTAAAAATGGATCTGCCTTTTGACCCAGTGATCGCATTTCTGGAAATATATTGGAAAGTGTCCAAAACACTAATTTGAAAGAACATAAGCATCTGTATGTTCATTGCAGCCTCATTTACAATTGGCAAGATATGGAAGCAGCCCAAGTGTCCATCAATAGATGAATGGATAAAACAACTACGGGATATTTACACAATGGAATTCTACACAGCCATAAAAAAGAAGAAAATTTTATGACAATATGGATGGACCTGGAGAACATTATGCTAAGTGAAATAGGCCAGTCAGAGCAAGACAAATATCATATGATTTCATTCATATGTGGAATCTAATGAACAACCTGAACTAACAAGCAAAACAGAGAGACTCATAGATGGAGAGCAGATGACAGCTAGTGGGCCAGGGGTTAGGGGGTGGAGGAATTGAGCAAAAAAGGAAAAGGACTCATGGACATGGACAACAGTGTGGTGATTGCTGGAAAGAGGGGAGTATAAGGGGACTATATAGTAATGGGGAAAAATTTAATGAAGATTAAATTTTTAAAAATGCATTCTTTTAATTATTGTCCACTTAGTTCAAATATTATGTGGAGAGCCATGAAGAAAAGGCACACTTCAGTAGTGTACCTAATTTTTTCTTGAGGGTGTGGAGCATTTCATGTAAACCTGCTACCTAGTAAATCAAACCAAACAATTTTTACAGTTACAAATGTAGGATTTTAAAATGCAGACGTCTCACATTCATTCACACCTCTCTGTCTAAAAGGCTGTAAATGATAGTGATATTAAAACCTAATATGTTTAAATTATTTTCTTTTCCTAAATTAACAATCATCACATTACTCTTCAGTGAAGAATGGCAGGTCTATACATGATGATCTTTGGCCTACATTATATGATTATATCTACATAGCCAAACTTCCATTTTGGACTGTGATTTTATATCAAATGTCCACTTAAAGATCCCTAATATGTCGAGAAATTGGGCATCAGGTTTTGGTATATCACAACGTGGAGGAGATTTATGATATGACCGCTTGTAGAAAATAATTTAAATCTTATTTCTAGATGCAATGCTTTTGTATAATAGGCTGGTAAAATTACAAAAAGTTCCTTTAAATTTAGTCATTAACAAAATCTAATTTACCCAGGTGATGCATTCCGGGGTTACAGAAAAGAAGATAATCAAAATTCAATGCCTTTCAGCACAGCAGATGTTGATAATGACGGATGTCATCCCTCATGTGTGGATAATGGTCAGGCTGTGAAGAGCTGCAGTCAACTCAGTAACAACACTGGCTGGTGGTTCAGCCAATGTGGTTTAGCAAATCTGAATGGCATCCATCACTTCCCTGGAAAATTGCTTGCAAATGGAATTCAGTGGGGCACATGGACCAAAAACAGTTTACCTGTCAAGTTTAAATCTGTTTCAATGAAAATTAGAAGAACTTAAAATCCATATATTAAGTAATTTCATTTTAAATTGTAATGCATATTCCAGTTATTTTTAACAATATATAAATGATTTTACATAGTTCTCTTTTTACTGAGTGTTTCAAACATTTTAGCCAAAATTTAGCTATAGAGATCAACTAGGGATTAAGAGTATAATTAGAAACCTTCAATTTTGGTAGAGTTTTAATAAAAAAAATGACTCAATGTATACTTTTATTACTAATTATATTAATAATATGTGCTAAAATTTGTTTTAAGTGAATTATGATTTGTCTTCTGGAGTAAATTTTTTAAAGAAGTTTTTCCTTTTCTTTAAAGCATTAAACCATTGTACATTGTTATGAAAATTGAAGAGAACATTATACTTATTTGTATATTTATTCTAAATGGTACCTATACAACCTTTAGATAATTTTGATTGAAGATAGTTATAAAGAATAACTCTGTGCTGACTAGCATATAAACTTCCCATGGTTTAAAAGCCTTACTACTCCCAGGTGATTCCACAATATTTTGCAGGTAATAAAATTTTGTTGCAAAAATAAAGTCATTATTTTCACATTTTATGGGAATTAAGGATTTTATTCTTGTTTGTAACAAATTTACTATTTGTCTATATCCTGATCTGTTGCATTCTAAAACACATTTATGTCTTTCTCTTTTTAAGCCAATAGAAATGATATGAACTTTAAGTGAAGGACAGTGGAAAAAGAGTGATGAATGGTGGCTTTGGGAAGCTGGTCTCCTCAACTTTTTGCACTAAGTTGGAAGGAGTTAGAGTGGTAAGAAATCCATGGGAAACCCCAGCCAGGCTATACTGGGCCAAGTGTCAGTTATTGATAAAAATGAGGGGAAAAGGTTAGAATTAGCGTTGAACAGGGAAGTACTTTGTCCAGAGTTAGGATTATACAATGTACCAAGGAGTGTAAAAGTAGCTGAAAAATGAGGTGGGAAGAGGACTGAATGAAAAATATACATGAAGATATAGATATCAGAGTGAGGTCTGAGCCAGCATGAGACTCACCTAGATCAGATACAGAATCGGATCTGAGTGTAGGGATGGGCAAAATGACATGGTCACCATTCAAAATTGCGTTCACTTTGATCTTCTCTCCAAGCAGTGAATAAATCACATACAGGATTTACATGAGATAAGGTTGCAGGAATATGAACATACTTCCATGTGGCCTCCTGTCAACTCATAGAGGCACAGCTGAGGTTCAGGTTGGAGGGGCACAACACTGTGGGTTCACAGCTTTTTATACCTACAGTGATTTGAACACCAGAAGAATCTATCTACAAATTAAGGAAATCATGTTGCTGCTTAGTGAGCCACATTAAAGTGGATTCTGGACCTTGAACTTCTTGCTAAACTTACACAAGGGCAATCTCCTTTATTGCACTGCGAGGTCCAGGGGCTTCACATTTTTAATTCCACTATATAAAGAGTATAGAGATAATAGAAACTTTGAAGGTAAAAGCAGAATGCAAATAAGTGCTGGGGTGTTAAGGCAGAGAGAAAGAGCTAGAAAGCAGCATGAAATTTTAATTTTTTTAGTCTCGGTAGTGGGAAGATATGATTTTGAGTGGTTAAGGAACAATAACTTCCAGGATGCATTGTGAGAAGCTGTAAAAGTATTAAGAGGCCTCAAACCTTATTGCAAAGGAGAAAGTATATCTTGGGTAATAACCCTGAGCTTCAGACTCCCAAAAACGAAGTGACCTGACCCTTAGCAGTTAAGAGATCAGGAAAACTGGTCCTTTTTTTGCTCTCTGTTACCTCAACAGCATGTGCGCATGTCTTAGAAGGAGGCATTAAAGGTCCCCTTAAAGGCCTATGGTTTGAATGACATCATTCTAGATTCTAGGATCTGAGGACTTTCCTGGATAAATGGGTCCATTTAAGAATACAAATACTTTATTCTTTCATCAAGATACACCTTAACTATCAGTAAAATTGAAACTGTATCCAGTTAAAAATCAAAAGAAAAATATACAGATCTGAAAGCTTCTAATTCATCATAGATTAGTTATAAATAGAAAGAAGTTAACATAATAGTTTTGAGAGCTATAGTTCTTAGCAGTCCAAAAGCAAGTAATAATCTATTTAAACATAACTATAAAGCATTACTAAGAAAACATAAACAACTCTATAAATAGCATCACAATCATGGTCTTCAATTAGAAGGCTTAAGGCAAAGGGCCCCAGATGTATGAAGTTGAGTAGTGGGTGTGAGAACTAGGAAGAGTTTGGAGTTGCAGGAACAATGTATGAGGAGGACTTAGGTTGTGTCAAAGGGCTCACTGACACATACTGCCTCTATGATAGGCATAGGTTTTATTGAGAAAAAATATATAGGTTGGTAGATAGGAGAGCCCACTTATCTTAATGAACAGTGTTCTGGGATGTCAGTTTTGAAACAGGATAAGCCTTGGGGTTGAGAAAGTGGCCTTGGTTGAAAGGGGAGTCCATTGAAGCTCAGGGGTTGCTGCCTACTCTTTCCATTGAGTCACTGCATATCACACTGAGCCTGTTCTATGAAAGCTACCCAAAGAGGGAGACAATGAGTCCGTATGCTATTCAGATCTGTCTCAAAAGTAATCCATAAATTTAAAATAAGGACACCATGATTGTGGGGTGGTTGGAGGAAGAAGAGCATATAGGGGGGATAAATGGTAATGGAAAAATACGTATAAAATAAAATAGAAAAAATACAATAAAGGTGATTTTTTAAAAAATCGTTTGTATTTGGTTTTGGAATGTATTGCTATACTTACATTTGTTTAGGGGGTGTGTCTATACTGGTAATTCCCTTTAAAGTATATAAGGAGGTTATTCTGTCACAACCTGGCCCTGTTGTGGCTTTCTCTCTCTCTCTCTCTCTCGCTCTCTCTCTCGCTCTCTCTCTCTCTCTCTGGTGTTACATTAATGACAGGGTTTCAAAAGGTCCTGGTCCTTACATATTGTAAACACAAATTTAGAATATAACAAAGTTACAATAAGCAGATGAGATTCTAGAAGTTAATAGACTTGAAAGCAATTGTAAAGTCTGTCCTCAGATACAATTACTGAAGATGTTAGACACCATATCTCTTTTGATCCCTTTTCTTTGTCAAGAAAGCTTCCAGTTCTATCAACAGCAATTCTCCAGCTTTGGTTTTCATGTGATAGCAAGACTATTCCCTAGCACTCACCTCTCCCCTCTGCCTGCTCATTCCTCCCACAAGGTACCAGAAAGGTTAATTTTTCCTGATATTGTTCTTACAATAAGTTGTAGGAAGTGAAAATAAGGTGTTCTTTAAGAGAATAACTGAGTACACTGTATTAATGCAGTGTTTTATATTTATGCATCCAGTGGAGGAAGGCATACTTTGTCTTTGTACATTCAAAATCCAGCCCCCCAAATTAGTCCTTTATTTCACTTGTATAGACCTGATATGCTTTTATCTGCATATCTGCAAAATAGTTTGAGGACTCAAACTATTAAAAGAGCAAAGCACAGGACTTTTGAATATAGTGATTTTCCCATGCTGAATCACCTGGTACTGTTTGTATGTGAAAGCTTCCATTTCATTGCCACATAAGTGCACATGATTTGCCAGATCATTTGTTCTGCTTTTAGTTTCAAACAGTGTGGTCACCATTCTTACAGGGTGATACAAAATAATTCTAAAAAATTTGCCTTTGCATTGAAGAGAATGGCCTTGGTGTTGGTAAAATAATAAATGTAATGGCAATAATAAAAATACAAAATAAGGATACTATAAAATCACTAAGATTTTCTTTTTCTGAATTTTGAAAAAAAATGAGTGCTTCTGAAAGTGTGATGAGTGAGAATAGGTAATATGTTTGAAAAAAGTCAATTGGGGTCTTGATGCATTGACATGAAAGTGCATTATAAATTTATAATTTTTAGGGGGCTTCAGCCAAGATGAAGTTTTAGGTAGACATGGTTTGCCTCCTTGCACAACCATAAGAAGGATCACAATTAATCTCAAAACAAAAAACAACCAGAACTGCCAGAAAATCAAACTGTATGGAGAGTCCATTTAAAGGGCCCGCATTGTCCTAGAATGTTTGTAAACCCACCCAGTCTGGGAACCACCACCAGGGCAGCAGCTAGAGAGGGGGCGCCAGTTGCATATGGAAAGTGGGTGAAATGACTGGAAATGGGGTGAATGACAAGCAAGCAGTATTGTTCCCTTTCTGATCCCTCTGCCTCATACAGCTCCACAAAATGGTGAAGCCGATTGCCCTGCTGTGGTGAATACCTAAGGCTTTGCCCCTTACAACATAACAGGTGTGTTGAGACAGGGAGTCAAATCAACTCCACCTGATACACATAAACACAAGAGAAGCTGCCAAACTGAGGAGACAAAGAAATATGTCCCAAATGAAGGAAGAACAGATCAAAACTCTAGAAAAAGAACTAAACAAAATGGAGGTAGCCAACCTATCAGATGCAGACTTCAAAACAGTGCTGATAAGGATGCTTAGAGATCTCACTGAGTACAGCAAATGCACAGGGAAGAAATGAAGGCTACACTAAGTGAAATAAAGGAAAATTCACAGAGAACTGAAGAGAAGGGAAGGAAGCCAAGGTTCAAATCAATGATTTGGAACATAAGAAATAAATAAACAGTCAACCAGTACAGGATGAAGAAAAAAGAATAAAAAAAAAAGGAGAGAATAGGAAGACTCTGGGAAATCTCTAAAAGTGCCAATATCCATATCATAAGGGTGCCAGAAGGAGAAGAGGAAGAGCAAGAAAGTGAAAACTTATTTGAAAAAATAATGAAGGAAAACTTCCCTACTTTGGTGAAGGAAATAGACATACAAGTCCAGGAAGCACAGAGTCCCATATCAAGTTGGACCCAAAGAGGAACACACCAAGACACATTATAATTAAAATGCCAAAGATTAAAGATAAAGAGAGAATCTTAAAGGCAGCAAGAGAAAAGGAGACAGTTACCTACAAAGGAGTTCCTGTAAGACTGTCAGCTGACTTCTCAAGAGAAACTTTGCGGGAAGAAGGGACTTGCAAAAAGTATTCAAAGTGATGAAAAGGAAGGACCTACAACAAAGATTACCCTGTCCAGAAAAACTATCATTTAGAATGGAAGGGCAGATAAAGTGCTTCCCAGACAAGGTAATGCTAAAGGAGTTCATCATCACCAAGCCCTTATTATATGAAATGTTAAAGGGACTTATTTAAGAAAAAGAAGAAAATCAAAAGTATGAACAGTAAAATGACAACAAACAACTATCAACAACTGAATCTAAAAAACAAAAACAAAGTAAGCAAACAACTAGATCTGGAACAGAATCATAGGTATGAAGATCATTTGGAGGGTTATCAGCAGGTGGGGGGAGGAGGGATAATGGAGGGAAAGGTACAGGGATTAAGAAGTGTAATTGGTAGATACAAAATAGACAGAGGGCATGTTAAGAATAGTATAGGAAATGGTGAAGTCAAAGAACTTATACAAACAACCTATGGACACGAAGTAAATGGGGGATTGTTGGAGGGAAGGGGGACATTGGTTAGATGGTGCCAAATTGGCAAAAATTGGGACAGCTGTAATTGCATAATCAATAAAATATACTTAAAAATGTATGTTTTAAAAAATTATTACTGTGTGACAAATGACCATAAACTCAGTTGTTTTAAAAGACATTTATTAGCTCACAGTTCTGTAAGTGGTGTTTAGCAAGGTGTGGGTGAGTTTTCTGCTCAGGGTATTATGATGCTTAAACCAGGGCATAAAAAATGTTGAATCACTATTGTATGCCCAAAACTGATATTACTAATATAATATTGTATACCAACTATACTTAAATAATAAAAAAGAGACACCATCCAGGCTGAGCTGTTGTCGGGGTTCAGGGACTTTTTCCAAGCTCATTGGTTGTTGGCAGAATTCATTTTTTTTGTGGTTGTTAGATTGAGGTCCCTGTTGTCCATCTAGCTGTGAGCTGGCACTGCTCTTGGCTCCTCGAGGCTGCCTACTGTTGTTGATGTGTGGTTCCCATAGGCAGATTACAAGATGAACATTGCTCTCTTCCAGGCTAACCTAAACTCATTTCTCTAGCTCCCTCCTCTGTGGCCAGCCAGACAAGCCTGAAAAACTGTGCTGTTTTTAAACAGTCTATGTGATTAGGTCAGGCCTACCTGAATAACCTCCCTAGTTTACTCTGAACTTATTTGGGATCGTAATCACGTCTGCAAATCTTTTCAAAGCAATGTATAGAGTAGTAGTGTTTAATTGAGTTAAAGGGGAAAGGTGTATGTATAAAGAGGGTGGGAACCTTGGGGCTATCTTAGAATTCTGCCTACCACAATAAAATGACAAAATACAATTATAATGAGAAAAACAGAAATGCCAATACAATAGGGATTCTACAGTGATAAAAATATATAATGTAGTATATATAAAAAAGTAGAGTTTTGTATTGGGAACAGAGAGATTGATAAGTGTTGATAGGAGAAAATGGCCAACAATTTAAAAATAAAAAGGAATGTCTTATTGTACAAAAATTAATTTCAGACTGACTAAATTCATGAAAAAGTCCAAACCAGTTAGCATTAGAGAGTAGATCTTTTTATTTCAAAGGAAGGAAAATTTCACTGATTTGAATACTTAAAGCTTCTGTATACCTGAAACACCATAAGCAAAATTATAGACAAGTAAAAAACTAGAAAAGGTATTTTAACAAA
This sequence comes from Phyllostomus discolor, assembly GCF_004126475.2. Classification (NCBI taxonomy): domain Eukaryota; kingdom Metazoa; phylum Chordata; class Mammalia; order Chiroptera; family Phyllostomidae; genus Phyllostomus; species Phyllostomus discolor. Next base: position 101,850,957 of record NC_040908.2, on the reverse strand, counting down.
TGAGAACTTCTATTCCTTATATATAATGCATCTTAATATAAGAGAACATCCTTACAGAATAGGCAAATGACATAGACAGCATATAAATAGTCAATAAACATGAAATTATGTCGTGAATCATCATGAAAATTAAGACCTACTATTGGACCTGTCAAGTCAATGTTTGTACAGAAGTTGGGAAATGGGCTTATTTATACTTTTTGTTTTAACATAAATTTGTATAAGCTTGTTAAAAGGTCCATTTGATACTTGTCTAGAGCTGAGGAGTATTTGGAAGAAAGCAGCTTATCCTAATTTTACATGAATATATACATACACATAAGTATGAATATTCAAGTATAGCTAACATTTAGTATTTACTCATGGATCTGATTTAGTCCTTAGAAAATCCTATAAGCTAGGTATCATCCTTACTTCACTGTGAAGACAATGGAATCCAGTATAAACCCACACTTCTACCACTTACATGTAGGTGAACTGACTTTGAACACAGATCTTCTGAAGCCCTTCAGCCCTTCAGCCCTTCAGCCCTTCCTGCTGAAACAGCCAGGTGTGGTGTGGAATGTAGAGGCGTACTTACGGCCGTGCTTCCAGTCTACTTGTTTCCATTGCATTATTATATAGTTAATGTTCTTCTCATAAAGACAAGTCAATACTTCTGCTAGTTTGACATAGGTTTTCAGTGATGTTATAAAGAATTTGGAAAGCCATATGTTGATGTAATAGGAAATAAAGGTAAGTAGGAGAAAACAAAAACAAAACTTAATAGCCTGTAGAAATTGGCTCAAACTAAGATTGCCTGCAGGCTCTTAGTGGTTACTTACTATCCAAGCAATAACATAAGAGTACCACAGGACCTGTGATTTCAATTCAAATAAACAAGCATAACCTGAAAATCTTCGAGAAATAGAAATGAGAAAAATTAGTAGTATTGAAGCAGGAATAAGGCAATTCTCATTTCATGGTTCCTAGTTTAGACATTTAATATATTCATGCTCTTTGTTTTCTATAAAAGCAGAGTTTAAAAGTCAAATACTTGGTATGTGGCACTTAAGAATTTAATGCATTAAGCAGCTGGAATAAGACTTGAGGTATTTCATTTTCCACTAATGCTTGAAGCATTTTATATTTCAGCAAGGCTAGTCTTCTGAAACTGAAATAAAAGATATGATGAAAACTTTGATTTCCTGTAAGTTATACAATTTAAAAAATGCATTTGAAAACATTTAATTTACATCTTTAACAACAGTGTAAGTTCACACTTGGATGTAAGCTTTGGGTAAAACTCCATAAGTATTTCAAAATGAGATGCCTAAAACCTGCTAGATATACAGGAAGTAAACAGATTTATTATCATATATCAAAAATATCAAAGCAGCTGATAATCTGAAAATTAAATATTTTATTAAGTCTTCTACCAATTGGACAACAGTACTTGAATTAAACTTTAATTCTAAGTGGATATGCATAGAAACAGATATCTGTTACTTTATAATGCAATCGTGGTATATGCACATCATTGTCTTGTCTTAGTTTAAATGTTCTCAACTCAGGCATTTCTTTGCTAAGTATATCTCCTGGGTGTTTACAAATGTTTTGGGCACTGGGGACAGACATCTACAAGAGTAGCCAGGTGACACCTCATGGTTTAGGCTGCATTGTTCTCTCAGTTGCTCAGGTGGAGATGCACTGGCCCAACAGAGCCAACATTGATCTTAAAATGGAAGTTTAGATAGAAAAAAGATTTATGTCTGCCCTAAACAAAGATGTGAGGAATAATGAAGTCACCTGTATTTATTGTGTGTGTGTATGAGTGTTTAACCTGCTTCACTTCAGTTTGCCTTGGTAGGTAGTCATCTTCCTGGGGACTAGGACTAAGACCAGAGCTTTTTGGGGGGTGTGGGGGGAGAGTCTTCGGATAATTGTTCCTCAGCTTTCACTCTCTTCCCTAGGAAACAGGTGGTCCCAAAGGAAAATCAACTGCATTCCCTCCCACCCAAAAATTAACAAAGCCAAAGGCTTAGAGAATCTATTTCTTCCCTTGTGCTGTCAGCTTTCAGAGAAATGTCCAAAGGTATTTTAAAGAGGAGAAGAAAATCCTTAGCTCAGGTGGGATTTGCACTGGCTCTGAGTATTTATTCCCTGGGAGAAATCCCTGCACTAGGGCCCCAGCAGGCTGTGGTAGTCCCTTCTATCACCTAAGCAAGTGGGAAGAACTGGCAGCTTTGGCCAGGCTGCTCTCTAACTCATGGATCTCAGGATCTCAGAGCCACAGGGTTCCAGGTGGTGAGGTCTAGGGTATGACCATAGAGTGAGTGACAAATACAAACCAGTATAACGAGAATCAGAATATTGTTAAAATCCACTAGGGTGGTGGCCAGTCAGGCTGTCTACTAGATACACTGTATGGGTAGAAAGGATGATATTCAAGTGATGAATGACAGTGATTAAATAGCAACCAGAAGGGTGGGTTTAGTAGTTACATTCAGGGAGTTGTGCCTTCTGGGTATCTTCTTGATAATGTGAGCTCAAGAAAAACAGACAAAAGCATTGAAGACCTACTCCAATGCAGTGAGGATATGGATCCATGTACCCCTGGTATTTACCAGAGGAGGAATTTGGAGAAATTTGAACACTTGTGCCAGAGATATAGGATTATACATGAGGACGGCTCTGGTGGCTCTAGAGGACCTGATTATGAGTTATGGGAATAGGGGATTGGGGCGGGGGTCTTGTCCTTTTGATTTGGAAGTTCGGGCTCCAGGATTGCTCTGATAAATTTTACCCCAAACCTTTCTGTATTCAAACATAATCAGATGATGTTTGTGATAAATTTGCTGAAGTGCCATGGAAGTTTATGCAAATCTCTGTGGTCTAGATGCTAGATGATATGGGGTGAGTTGGTACATAAAAGTAGATTTTTAAATTTAGGGGTTGGTTGCCTGCTCCTTACTTTCTGGAGTCACTGAGAAAGTTCTTGGTTAGTTTAAGTTTCTCTTCCGCAGCTGTATTCTTGCACCAGTTTTGGTGATTTGAATTGCGTGACTTTGAGTTTCCAGATCTAGGGTGGGCAGCATTCTCTTTGTCATCTCTTTTCATGAATGACTGCTGGATATGTTGGCAGTGTCCCAGGGACAGGGCTACTCCCTGCTTATATCTGATCACTGGGTTTTGACAGCCTCAGTGGGATAGAATTTCGGAGATTGCTCCTCCTTTACCTTTTATTTAAAAAAATATGTTTTGCAGCATGGAATGTATTACCAGGACAAAGAGCACACTAGGTTGGAAAAAACTTATGGGGCATCACAGAGCACAATCAATGAAGGCAAAGGATATAACACAGCAGGAAAAAGAGAGTGCAAGCAAGCATCTGGAGCCCAAGAAACTTTGCAATGTAGCTCCCCAGTGTTTTTCTTATTTATATAAGGATGTACTTTGTCTCCAGATTGAATTGCCAAGAATTGTTTGATGATAGATCTTTATCTTGGGAGAGGTTCTTACAAGTTCCCATCAGGGTCTTTTATGTCTGTCTTGGTCACGTAGCCCAGCCAAGCTGTCCAACTGCTTGCACTGGGTATAAGCCATCAATAAACAATCTAGTCCTGGCTGACACCAGGGGAGCTTGAACTTTAAACACGATGTCATAACTCATTAGTCCATTGCCCTTATCTTGGCTAAGAGCCAGTGCCAGAATCCCAGGCATTCCTAGAGATAAGCATAAAGTTGTCCTGGTCCAGCTGCAAGATAACTATCCTCTACAATGCTCCTCTGACATTTGGTTGTGTCTTTTAAATTGTATATTACATATTATGCATGACCCCCAAATTTTGGCTATTTATTAAACAGAAAAAGAACAATTTTTTCAGAGTAATAACTATCTTCTAATGAATATTGTTTTAAATAGGTATTGTTTTAAGCATTTCAATTTACTAAATTTCCAGCACAATAATGCTCTTTATAGTGTATATGATTAAAAATAGCTTATCTCCTTCCACCACTGAAAATTTGGGGGGTGTGATTTTTAAGAAAATGGCTTTGGGGCTGTGTGTTTTTTTAAATGGCTTTTTAAATAAAGAATTGAGATATAACTTACAAACTATGAAAGTCACACTTAAAAATATACAGTTCAGTATTTTTAGTATATTCACAAATTGTATAACCATTATCACTATGTAATTGCATAAACCTTTCATTATCCCCCAAAGAAATCTCATACCCATTAGCACTCATTCCTCGTTTGCCTTCCTCTCCAGCTCCTGCAGCCACAAATCTTTCTGCTCTACAGAACTGCTTATTATGAACACTTTATATGAATAGACTCATACAATGTGTTCCTTTTTTTCTTTTCTACCTCCCAGCACTTCTGATCTTATCACCTGGGAGAGAATTATAAATCTTCCCCCTTAAGGGGCTGAGTGTGGACCAGAATGCCAGGGTGGGCAGCAGTGCTCTGTGGTTGTGAGGGCACAGAGCTGCAGTAATTAGGTATTTATTAATTATTGTATGATTTATTATTGACCTACTTTTGCCTGCCCCATACATGAAAAGTTAGTCTGAGTATATGTGTTTATTTTTATTTTGTTCTTCTTTTTAATTTTTTTAATTGTTGTTCAAATACAATTTTCTGTCTTTCACTCCCATCCTAGCCCACCTCCCAGCCCTCCCCACCTCCCTCCCATTTCCACCTGCTCCTAGTTTTTGTCCATATGTCCTTTATACTTGTTCCTGTAAACCCTTCCCCCTTTTCCCTGAAATTCCCCTGAAATTCTCTCCCCTCTCCCCTCTGAACAGGTGCTCCTTTTTTGACTGACTTCTTGCACTTAGCTTAATGTCTTCAAGTTCCATCCATGTTGGAGCATGTATCAGTATCTCCTTTCCTTCTTTTTAAAAAACAGCTTTACAATTCACTTACTATAAAATTCAGATTTAAAGAGTACCATTCGATGGTATTTAGTATATTCAGAGTTCTGCAACCATCAGCAAAATAGATTTTAGAATATTTTAATTCCATCTTTGAATGTGTTCTAATTGAAGTTTTTTGAGTTTCTTGGATGTGTAGATTAATAATTTTCATCAAATTTGAGAAGTTTTGATCATTATTTCTTCAGATTTTTAATGCTCCTTTCTGTCCTTTCCTTCTTGGATTCCCATCATACAGTTGATGGTGTCCCACAGGACTCTGAGGCTCTATTCATTTTTCTTTATTTTATTTTCTTTCCATTCTTCAGCTGGTTAATTTCAAGTGACCTGTATTCAAGTTTGCTGATTTCTTTCTTCTGCCTTCTCAAATCTGCTGTGGGACTTTTTACTTAAAAATTTCAGTGGCTTGAATCTGAGTCTTGGCCTCTTGCCTTCCTCCCTGAGCAACAAGAGCTTCGGTACCCACTCTAGCTTCCCCATCAACTACTGGACCCTGGGCTCTGTGCGGTTGTCCACCCACTGGGCTGGGTCAGACAGCAGCATGGCCAGGATCTATGCAAGAACCTGGGGCTCTGGCCCCTGGATCTCTGTGTCCCATTCCACCCATGTGTGGGGCAGCTGTAGGTCAGGAGGCCTGGCTGGGGGCATGGGTGGGTGTCTGGTAGGCATAGGGGGCATTTGAGGCAAGAAGGAAACTATGAAATGCTTGAGGGACTGCGTGGCTTCCTACCTGGAGAGGGTGAGAAGCCTGAATGCTGATGATCAGAGACTGAAGAGCAAATTCTAGGAACACCTGGAGAAGAAAGGACCCCAGATTAGAGACTAGGAGCATTATCTCAAGACCACTGAGGACCTGAGGGCTCATATCTTTGTAGATTCTGTGGACAATGCCTACATTGTTCTGCACATGGACAATATCCATCTTGCTGCTGATTACTTCAGAGTTAAGTATGAGATGTAACTGTCCATGCTTTAGTCTGTGGACAGTGACATCAATTGGTCCTGAAAAGTGATTGATGACACCAATATCACTCAGCTGCAGCTGTACAGAGATGGAGTTCTGTCAAGGAGCTGCTCTTCATAAAGAACAATGAGGAGGAAGTAAATGTTCTACAAAACCAGATTGCCAACCACAGTGATTGACTGTGGAGTTGGGTGCCCTCAAATCTCAGCACCTCACCAAGATCATGATGGGTATCTGGGCCCATTCTACCCTGTCCTGAGTGTGCCAGGATGCTGATTTTCACTGTGATTGTAGGTTATTGGTTTTCAAAGCTATTGCTGACCTGGGAAGGAGAGGCAGGAATGGATCAAATTATATAAAACCACAAGTTCCATGTTCTTATAAAGATTTAGCAGTTTTTTTCTGAGTGAATCATTCCCAGATTATTATAAGCCTTTGATTAATTTCTAGAGATCTGCAACAGTTGATTCTGACAATGTTTTAAACCAGTGTTCTCATTGCTTTTATGGATTTTAGAAGATTATAGAGAGGAATCTGATTTGGAAAAATCAGATTCAAATGGAAGAACACATTGTAGATGTCTTTAATTAAGTCTCTCAGCATATTTATTGTTGATATTAGTAGTATCATAGACTTTGCTAAAAATTGAATTGATTTTGTTAACTATAAGCAAATAATGGTTACATTATGAGTTAGAATAAAATCATTGCAGAATTAATTTACTGTAATTACACTAGTATTTTCTTATAAAATTGGCTGTTGCCCATAGACTAAATATTGTCATAGACTGGAGAATAAATCAAGAGCAAAGTCTTATTATAATTGTGGATTATACATTTTGTGGCTATAGACATATGCTGTTCTCCATACTGAAGGTTATACTGATATGAAATCTCAGTAGGCTTTATCTTTACGTAATGGTCATCTCTTTTTTCTTTTTAAGATTTTATTTATTTATTTTTAGAGAGAGGGGAATGGAAGGAGAAAGAGAGGGTGAGAAATATCAGTGTGTGGTTGCCTCTCACACACCCACTACTGAGGAGCTGGCCCGCAACCCAGGAATGTGCCCTGACTGGGAATTGAACCAGCGACCTTTTGTTTCACAGCCCGTGCTCAATCCACTGAGCTATACCAGCCAGGGCTCATCTCTTTCTAAATGTTAAAATCCTAGTTAAGTTTAATAGGCTTCCTATTCTGACAAACTGCAAAGTTGGGCATATCTAGTTTTTGTTTCTGCACAGTGCCTTTGCAATTAGAAAGGATCTATGAAAACTATTCTCTCATGAATTCTCATAGGCTAGGAGAACCACAAATTTATAAGCCATTTCATTCACTACCAAGATCCCAGGCCATTTACCTTAAACACGTTCTGGAGGAACATGTTCACTGGTCCATATTAGGGCAGCAGTCTGTCTAGCTATCTTAATTCTCTTTTATTCACTTCTCCAAGGCTGCACTTTGTCCAGGCTGCTTGTCACTCTTTCTCTTTCTCATGAACTAAATCTCTGCCATGCATCCGACATGGGCCAATACTTTTTTTTTTTCTCATTATGCTTCTCTTCTTTAAAGACAATTTTGGCTTATTCTAGAACTCCTGGACCTTGGCCGTTTCTTTATCTTAAAAAATTTTTTTTATCCTTAGCTGAGGACATATTTTCATTGCTTTTTAGAGAGAGGAAGGGAGAGAGAGAGAGAAACATTCATTGGTTGCTTCTTGTATGCACCCTGACCAGGGGTTGCATGCACCTACACTAGGGACCAAACCAGCAACCTAGGTATGTGGACTGACTGGGAATCAAACCCACAACCTTTTGGTTATGGGATGATGCTCTAACCAACTGAGCCACACTGGCCAGGGCCAGGCCTTGGGTTATTTTCACCCAGAGTTCTTGTAAGGTGTTTTGACCAATGTTAATTTATTCACCCAATGTATTGTTTCTATAGAATACTTATTGCCTGGATAGTTTTGAATATATATTTGGACCCCAAGCTGCTGAGTTCTGCAGAATAATGCTATATGGATAGCAGTGACCCAAAATGTAGTTTGAGTGTTCCAAGAGCTTCTCTGGATCCTCTTGGCAAATGTGGTATGAATAGTAGGCATTTAAACCCACCAAGTTACCTCAACTGGCATTGGTTTGTTTGCCTAGTATTCTTTGCCTTGATTATTGCCCTCCATGTACAAAAACATTGCCTGTAGGCATAAGGGCACAAACAATGACTTATTGAACATGCAGTTTTCTAGCATATCTGGATACATTTCTTTGTAAATGATCACATAAGTTAACAGTTACACAGTGATCTGTGGCTCTGTTATTGAATAGTCTTTTTTTTTTGTTTTGTTTTTTGCCATTTGGCAAGCAACATTTCCCATTTGTCACCTCCAAAAGGTATCTGTAATAGATTCGTTGGAGCAATCCTTGTGAAAGGCACAGGGAGTGGGAGCAGAGTAGGAATAGAAATGGAATAGGAATGTGATAGAGGTCTGATATTTATGAAAAAAAAAAGGAGAAAGCTTAGATAAGAAGATTGTGGTACAAATTTGAGGAAGGCTTGGCTACCCCATTAGGGAGCTCCAGAACAAAGGTTCTCCATTAGTGGTGACTGATATTGAGCAGAAATGGCCAGGTCTCATTATCTCCCCAGTGATCAGTCATTGGCTGGAGCTGCTCAAGAAGAGTGTGGCCTTAAACCAAACACCGAGGTGTCCAGCCATTGGCAGTGGAGGATGTGGGTTTACTGACTGTGCTCCTTGAAGTAGTCTTTCTCCCTGTTTTTCTCTTCTTTCAACAACTGGTCTACCCTTTATATAAATTAAATCATATGTATTCTTCTGAGGTTGGCTTTTTACTTTTGCTGAGTGGTATTCCATGGTTGGATCTACCATGGAAAAATTTATTTTTGTATGACAACTTTATGTTCTATAGCTTTGATAAACTCACTTATTAATTCTATTAGCTTTTAAACTAGATTTGATTAGAACTCCTATATAGATGACTTCATTGTTTATGAATAAAGACAGTTTATTCCTTCCATTTCAGAGTCTTTGATTTCTTTTTGCCTTATGGTACTGGCAAGACCCTCTACTATGATACTGAGTAGAAGTGGGGAGAGCAGACACCTTTGCCTTGTTCCTGACTGCAGGAACATTCAGTCTTAGGGAGTGTGTTTCAGGGTTTCACCATTAAGTATGATGTTTGCTATAGGTTTTTGTGGATGCCCTTTATAAAGTAGAAGAAATTTCAGTCTGTTCCTGTTTTGCTGAGATAGGTTGTGGCTAGAATATTAAATGATAAATTAACCACTTTATTATAAGAAAATTACCATTATTTCTGAAAATACTTTTTTTCTGAAGGGTACTTTGTCAGATATGATGGTAGCCACTTCAGCTTTTTTTACTAGTGCTGCAAAGGAACCTCAAAAACCTGAAATTTATTTAATAAAATTGGGTATTTATTCTTACATGTTTAAACTTCAGTTGTCGATTTTGATGCTTGTTGGTGCTGCTGCCATTTTTTGTTTCGCCTCTTCCATATCAGCAAAACGTTTTCCTTTGAGGACTTTTTGCATCTGGAGGGGAAGTCACTTGGGATAAGATCAGGTGAATAGGGATGGTGGGGCATGGGGGTCATGCCATTTTTGGCTAAAAACTGCTGAACACTCAGCATGGTATGGGCAGGTGTGCTTGTATATCACCCATCATGAATGGGCAGACAAGTTGAGTCTTCAAAAAAAAATTCATTGAAGCCAAATGCAGGCTTTCACAACAAAGCCAGCTGGTACAGATACAGATGGGTTCCTAGAACACTCACCTAGTGAGGGAATCCTGTACTATGAGGGGCCAATGCTCCAGAAGATAATTCTGGTTTTGGGGGGTACAACACTGTGTAAATTAAAGGTGTACAATGTGATAATTTGATACACATATATATTGTGAGTTGATTTCCAACATAAGATTAGTTCATGCATCTTTCACCTCACATAATACTTTTTTATGTTGTTGTGGTGGTGAGAACATACAAGACCTACTCCCTTAGAAACTTTCAAGTATGTAGGACAGTATTGTTAAGTGTAGTCATCACGCTGTACACTAGATCCCCAGAACTTACTCCTTGTATAACTAGAAGTTTGTACCCTTTAACCAGCATCTCCTCATTTTCTCTACTCCCCAGTGTCTGGTAACCACCGAGCTATAATCTGTTCTATGAGTTTGATCTTTTTTTAGGTTCCACATATAACTGAGGAAATGCAGTGTTCATCTTTCTCTTTGTCATTTCACTTGGCATAATGCCTTTAAGATTCATCCTGAAAATGGCAAGATTTTCTTCTTTTTCATGGCTGAATAACATCCCACTATACATAATTTCTTTATCTACTCATCTGTCTATGAATACTGAGGTTGCTGCAATGAACATGGGAGTACAGATATCTGAGACAGTGATTTCATTTCCTTCAGATATATGCCCAGAACTAGGATCGCTGGATCATATGGTAGTTCTATTTTAATTTTTAAAGAAACATCCATACTGTTTTCCATAGCAACTGTACCAATTTACATTCCCACTAACAAAAAAATTCCCCTTTGTCCATGTCCTCTCAAGCATTTGTTATCTTTTTGATAATAGCTATTCTCAAGCATTGATTCCTGATTTCAAAAGCTTCCCTGGGATTGCAGGAGGAAGGGGGTGGAGGTGGGAGGGGATATAGGGGGGATAAATGGTAATGGAAAAAATACAATAAAAATATAATGTAAAAGAAGCTTCCCTGGGACTTCTAAGCCTTGTTTAATTTAAGTCAGAATCCCTGTTCCTCCCTGATGGGTGGCACACGTCTCATTCCCTCAATCCAATTTTTTTAAAGAACAAAGCCCTAAACGTGTGTGAGCTCTGGAGCCTGTATCTTGTTGTACTGAAGTAATATTCTGCTGCTGTAGTGGGGATGGGATGTGGGAAGGAATTCTGATCCCCAGTTATTCTTAGGCTTCCTCAGGTTCCTTTTCTTTTCTGTCCTTATTATTCTTCATGGGTTTTCGTTACAGTGGTTCTACATAAGCCCTTTCCTCCTGAATGTTCAGGATACCTTGGCCTCAGCTTCCTCTAGGCTGAAAGAAGGATTCCTTTATGACCCTCTGCCATATCTGCCTCTTGTTCCAAGGAAATGGCGTATCCTGGGTGGGCAGATCAGTGGTCAATTACAGTTTTTGTGAGCTGCCAGATGTCCTGTTGCTCCTGTTCTCTCCAGGCCAGAAGTGCTATAGAAAGGCAGTTTCTCGAGCTGTGGGCAGGGATAGAGAGGCCTTTGTAGGAAACTCCTATTCAAACATGGGATCTGCAGGCCATTTAGTTTTAAGCATCTTCTGACTTGGACACCGGCGCACAGTGTCCTCGGTGTTATAAATGAAATATGAGATAAATTCACAGGACTACTGAGTCCTGTGGAGGAAAAGGGATGGCACAGCAACTCTCTCAAGGGAAGAGTGCCTTGGAGCTGCCTGGCAACTCTCTCAAGAGGAGAATGCCACGTGCCCTTGCCCTGACAGGCTTTTATTGGGTTCATTTGCACAGGAATACAGGTAAAGCTCATTAATCATTGTCAGGCAATAAGGATCAAACAATAGATAGCATACAAAGAACTACTAAGGCTTATTCTGAGTCAGGGTCTGTTAGCTAAAAGGCTACAAAACTTTGGGAAACAAACTCATTTCCTGCTCATTTCTTATCATTTAATTAAGAGTATTTTGAGTGAAGCAGGTTTCATAGGAGTTTATGTATTCTTTCTTAGGCCTGATCACCCAGGGAACCTGCCCTTTCCAGCACAGGGCTACACCACCCTCTGTCATTGTTTCAGGTTTAAGTCAGGCAGCCAAGAGATTAAGAGACTTCTTGCAGACAGAATGAGGACTCAGGCTATGTCAAAGCTGAGGATCCATCACCCCCTTTTGCTATAACCCCCCAGGGCCTTCCCTGGGGCCTCCATGTGATCGTACCTGTCTTAGGTTGTTTCCCCCTTGGGGAATCTTACCTGTCATTGGCTAACCAATCAAGCATTGGGGGCCGGGCAGGTTGAAGAAAAAGGAGCAGAAGCGGTGCTCCTGCCAGGGAGATAAGCTTTGTCTCCTTAGTGGCTTATGGTCCAAAGGCTACTCCCTCAGCCTTAGCCATGAGTGGGTTATAACTCCTGAAACCAGGCAGGGTGGTTCCCAACAATCTTCCACCAGCATATCTGATCTAAAGAGAATCACTACACTGGTGCTTTAAAACTGTTGGCATGTTTATCCTCTGTGTTCTGATGGAGAGAGTATGCTTTCTGCATCCTTTAATAGAATGTAATTGAGGATATGTAGTGATCATCTAATTCCTATGTTATATATCCACATAGAATTTCTATCTTCTAAAGTCCTTAATTGAAAGAAATTTTTGTTTATAATGTAGAAGGCAGAACTTAGAAGGGGCCATCTTGGAGTTCACATTTGTATCAATTAGCTGAGAAACAAGAAAGCAATGCCTAGCTGCTTTGGCTTTTATAGTTGAACCCATAATCTGGTAATTATACCCATATCACCTGATATTGGTATCACATAAAACCTGAAATAAATATTAGTACTTGCTTGGTCTGGTAGCTTCACATTTTTCAATCCAATCTTATAGATGTTTCCCATACTTTGCAAATTTCACATAGAAATATTTTTCAATTGTTTTGGTAGATGAGTTTTCCTGTTATAATCCCAGTCCAGCTCTTCCTCTACTGCCACCCTGTGATGAACGTGGAGATGTGCTCCCCACCCACCACTCCCCATACAAGTACCCATGGGCAGTGCCATTCACAGAAAGCTTCTAGCTGCCAGCTCCTTCAGGGTCAGCCTCAGTGGTCCCCCAAGTCGCTCCTTGGGTCAGTCTTCACCCAAGGTCACCCCCTTGTTGGGGAAATTCACACCCATTAACTGAATGGGAAAAGGTGTAAAGGCTTGGCCCTTGCAGTCTGATCCCATGTATTAGTAGGTTCCCTTGAACCTCCTAATGGTTATCGTGAAAAATGGTTATCATGGGCATAAAAATAAAACCTAATCCAGAATTTATGAAATAACAGTATCGTCAGCTCAAAGTTTATCTAGACTTTGTTTTTATCTAACTGACCTTAATACTTATAAATATTAAGTACTCTTATTTGTAGCAATCAATATTTATGAACTTTATAATTGAACATATACCTAAAACCTGGCCATAAAACCCTAGCAGCTGTCCATGCTTTATTTTTAAGGATGAAAAATGATTCATAAAGTTATACTGGAGGCTGTTAATATGTGGGACAGTCTGCATAAGTGTCTGTGTCGGTAGCAATGCTCTAAGTGCCTTGGCAAAATTCTAAGAGAGTGGTCTCACTTTTTGAAAGATGGCACACATGTAAGCCCCTTCTATGGATTCCACATAATTATTTCCTTGAGAACAGGAGTCCAAGCACACTCAGAGGGGTGTAATGATCTACCTTTTTCTGTACAAGTCCTAACCTTCATGTATGTATGCATACATACATTTACATTTTATATGAACAGAAAGAAACAGAAATCATATATATGTATAAAGTCATATATGCATGTATGTGTGTATATATATATATATATATATATATGCACATGCACTTTCTGTTTCTCTGTCTTTCTGTTCTGTTGCAAGTTGTTTTTATGTGAGCATTATACTTGCATGATTGCCAAGAAACCCTGACTTGTCTGCTTTCTCTCCTTCAATACCTTTGCCAAAGAACATATCTACATGTGGCTGCTGACAGCCTTAGCTTTAGAGACATGGCTAAGTATCCCATCGTCTTAGAACTGAGGAGAACAACAGGTCGAAAGCTACATTTAAATGAATAGGTCACACAAATCCTTAGCTTGTGTATTTTCCCAAAGGATATTTTGTAATATGGCTTAACTCTGTTCCAGATTTATATAATGGTGCAATGTTTTTCTTTTATTTGTTTTAAAATTTTAATATGAATAAAATTATAATATGAAACATACATTCATTGAAAACAATAATGAAAAGTAGTTTAATTTAAAACAAAATAAGTATATTAAAACAAAATAAGTATATTACATCATTTTATCATTATCTTAAAATACCCACCAGCAGGTGGCAATATAATATTAAATATTACTGGTAATAGAAGGCCAATTTACAGAAGATGGAAATAGTATATTAAATTGATTGATTCAACTCAATTTCACCCTTATAATTTTTCTGCACCAAGGCTTTTTAGGTCTTTCCTTTTAATGCCTATTTAAAAGCTATAAAAGTTATTAATTTGAAGACTTTTTTAAAAAATGAAATACTTGATCATATTTGGAGTTCATAAAATGTACAGTTGGGAATGTAGACTCACATATTTAAGTTGTTCCAGACACAACTCTTAATGGGGAACATTAGTTTTCTAATAACTAAACTGATCTCAGTTGGTAAGCTTATATTTAAATTCATTAAAATTAAATAAAATAAAAAATTCAGTTGCTCAGTGGCACTGCCCACATGTGGCAAATGGCTACCCTATTGGACAGCACAGCTGTTACTTCTCCTAGACTGTAAACTCCTTCAAGGGCTCATGAAGCTGTATTCACTGCTGTATGCCCATCATCCAGGTCATCACACACAGTAGTTACTCAATAAATCTTTGTGGAATAAGTGAAAAATAAAATATATAGTGTCATTGGAATACATCATTAGAGTGCAAAATAAAACTAAATTATATACACTATCTCTGAATTTATGGCAATACAGACATGGTCTGTATGCAAGTATTGATTTACAAGGTTCACATATCCTGTTTTAAAGGTTAAGACCTTATTGGTTAGGGGAATCCTTCTAAAACTGGGTGCTTTCCCCAAACAATCAACAGAAACTTCTGTAAGCAGCTGCTAAATTTTTATCTGGACACTTCTATAACTTGAAGAGCTTGCATATATGATACATTGTTAAATCCTATTGCTTCTTCTATAATCTTATATTATAAACCAACAATGTGCACACATATGTATAATGAAGTAAATTATCGGAAAGGTTACTTTACTGTAATATTCTTTTTTATAAAAGATTTTATTTATTTATTTTTAGAGAGGGGAAGGGAGGAAGAAAGAGGAAGAGAAACATCAGTGTGTGGTTGCCTCTCATGCGTCTCCTACTGGGGACCTGGCCCACAACCCAGGTATGTGCCCTGGACTGGGAATCTAACCGGCGACCTTTGGTTTGCAGGCTGGCACTCAATCCATTGAACCACACCAGTCGGGGCTGTAATACTCTTTAATTTAACTCAAATTTCTTGAGTTGAATTAAAAAAATTTGGTTATGACTAAAAATTATCGAGGAGTCAATATTACTTTGATGTATTGGGAACACCTGAAATTTGCTTAGAACAGTGATTTGCAAACTTTACTGCCTATTATAATCACCTAGGACACAGGCAGCAAACACAAGGCCTGTGGGCCGAATCCAGCCCTTACCTTGTTTTATCTGGCCAGGAACCTTGTTTTTACCTGGCAGCAGCACTGAGCTCCTTACTCCTAGTTAAGGAGTAGTTTTATTTATACAGTCCTAAAATTTCATTCGGTCCTTTGAAGGCAACCGAGAGGCTTATGTGACCCCCAGTGAAAATGAGTTTGACACCCCTGACTAGGAAGAATTTAAAACTCCCACATCCAGGATACAGCATAAAGATTAAATAGGAATCTGAGGTTGAGATCCAGGTATCAGTAATATTTAAAGTTCCTGGTGTGATTTCACTGTGTTAGTAGGGTTAAGAATTCCTAGTTCAGATTAGTTTTTCTTAAAATGAAATGTCCATATGAATCACATGGGGGTGTTATTAATATACAGATTTTCATTCAGTAGACCTGGTCCGGGTTCTGATTTCCTTCATTTAGACCCAGTTCCAAGGTGATGATGCTAGTGGTTATGGACCACACTTTGAAAACAATTGGCTTAGCTCTTTTAAGGCGGTGGTTCTGGATATTTTGTGTGTATCAGAATTACCTGGAAAATTTGGTAGAATAGAATGGTTATTTTAAGACAACCAGAATTCCTATAGCTGAGAAATCCTAAAGATTACTGTTTGAACTAGTTGTTTCTCTGACAGTAACTTTAAACTTGGCTGGCAAGGTGATTGGCCTGGTCTGACTCTCTTCTCACTGGTAGGAATGTCCTTCTGCTCCTCTAGTTGTAGAAATTCTATCCACCCTTAAGGTCCTGACTAATGACAACTTGTCTTGGACGTGCCTCTGATGATCACCTCAAAGTATTTGGGCTCCTCTCTAGTACACGTCTCTGGTGGCTCCTGTAGCGCTTTCCCTCTTCTGCTAGTGTTAAAACTACAATCAGAGGCTGAGTTTACCAATTTAACACTGTCTTCCTTTCCTCTGAAAGCTCCCTGAATATGATTTGATCCCTATCTTCATTTTTTGTCTCTGTTATAGCCCCTACTCGAAGGTATGACTATTTATGCTCCCGTAAGTGGGATAAAGAGATGGAGTAAATAATCTGCACAGGAAAGACTTGATGCTTGATAGTGACTGTAGCTTGTTACGTATGCTGCACGAATATGCATGATGTAGTCTTGCTTACTACCACATCTATTGTACCTGGCACATAATGGATATTCAAATGTTGCCTTTGGCTCAAGGAATGAGAGGAGTGGAAAGAAATGAGAGTCAAGTCATATAGGCATTTTATGGTGAGACAAAGATTTTAGAGTTGATCTTGTAAGCATTGTGATATAATGTTTTAATAGGGAATTGATGTGATTAATTGTTTTTAAATACAGGAGCTTTGGCAAAAACAGGGAGGATGAACTAAAGAGGGAAGTGACAGAAGGCAGAGAGTCCCATTCTGAGGATGTCATATAATAAAGTTTAGATTAGACTTTAAATATGACATACACTTAATCACCATTGTATTGAGAAACTACTTTGTACTACTTGTAATGTTAAGTATTAACTATACATTATCTTTTATCTTTATAAATATGCCAATACTGGATGTTGTCATTGTAGAGATGATGAAATCTAAGCTCAAAACGGTAACTTGTCAAAAGTCATACATGAGAACTAGAGCCTGAATGCAAAACTAGCTCCAAAATCTTACACAGCAGTAATATTAATGACAGAGATGGGACAAAGAGGGCAGGTTCTGAGGACACTTATTTTGGGGAGCATTGGCTCCCTGGGATTACTGATTTAGGCTTCTAAAGACAGGATGAAGCTGGAAGAAATAATTGTTTGTTCCTTGGTGTCAGCTGTGATGACAAATGCCATTATGCGGTAAAGGCTGATGTGATACGATTTGGTTGCTCGAGATCTTGGTTACAAACTGCTAGAAGGAATGACCCAGGAGAAACAAAGAGAAGTTACTGATTATACACGATTCCACCTCAGGTCCTTTCATTCTTTTACTAGTTTTCTTCATGCAATTTTTTTTTGCTAGTTTGGACATATAAAATAAAGGTGAGTGGCTGGAAAAAAGAGCTTCTGCTGATATTTGGTGTGGGAGGTGGGTGCAGAAGTCATCTCTTATGACACCTCCAGTTTTTCTGAACCTATTAAATGCAGTGTTTTAAGAAAAACCTAGTCAATACTTGTACCTGCCAGTACATTTTCAAATCATGAAATTAGATCTACAGCGTAGATCTAATTGATTTGAAAGATCAGTCAATACTAGGGAATTTGTTCACACAGCGTAAAATTGGTAAAGCTCTGCATACTTTCTACTTGCATAGTCCAAATCAAGCTAGTCCTATTAACAGAAGGGAAGCCATGGTATAATTCCAGATAACAATGAAAATAGATAGAATTTTCTGAGAATTACAGTCTGGCTCTAATTTAAGAAATACTACTTCAATTGTGTGGACTTTTTTTTTTAAGCTTCTATACAACAGGGCTACAAATGGTGTCCTAGTTTTTTTTTTTATGTGTATTGTACTATGCCCATCAAACTGCTTCAGCTTGTATAGTGCCTGAAGCTTTAGATAACCATAGAAACTAACAAGGAAGAAAAGCTTCGTGATGCCCAAAGTTAGAGTATCCTTTCCAATGTGCTTATTTGTTATCACTTTCATTTTTAAAAATTACTCTATTATTATGAAAAAAATTCCAGAAAATATCTAAAACCATACAGAAAAAAGTGTTTTAGCAATGGGGAAAATTGGGACAACTGTAATAGAACAACAATAGAAAAAAAGGAAAAGGAAAAAGAGTCCTAAATATCATTGATCAGTGCCAACCACTGGTAACAGACTCTAAATAGCTTGGGAGTGCAAATATATGAGGTCTGTCTGGAGAAAGTCCAACCATTGTTAACATAATGAGAACAGTTTGCACAATATCAGTATAACCTGGTAGCCAAGGAGAAGAGACTTGAATGCAGGTACATGAACAATGACAATTTCACTGTACTAGTCAGTGGGGTGGTAGGCACAGTTGAGTGAGCATGTGTACTGTGTGGCCACCACATTAGAAATAACTGAGTGAGTAGAACAATGAATTTGCATCAAATTTTGCATTAAGCTTGAACATTCCTTCAAGGAAACTATTTGGATGATTCAGAAACCCACATGTACGAGCAACTGGTGATTGGCAGCTTCGTCACAACAACATGCCCACACATGCACCATGTCTTGTGCAGAGGTTTTTTTGTGAAACATCAAATCACCCAGGTGACTTAACTCCCTACGGCCTAGATTTGGCACCCTGTGACTTCTGGCTTTTCCCAAACTGAATCACCTTTGAAAGAGAAGAGATTTCAGGCCATTGATGAGATTCAGGAAATTCAGTGGGGCAGCTGATGGTGACTGGGAGAACTGAGTGAGGTCCCAAGGTGCCTACTTCTTTGAAGGGGACTGAGGTGTCACTGTCCTATGCACACTGTCCTATGTTTTTTGTATCTTCTTTAATAAATGTCTCTATTTTTCATATTACATGGATGGATATTTCCTGAACAGATATTGTATACACCGTATACACCTGCTCACCCAGTTTTGTAATAGAGTACACAATATTAAATTTTGTATTTGCCAATCTGTAGGAAAGGAGGCATACTGAAATGTATACATTTTGTGAGGCTAAAAGACCCAACAGAAATTATATTACTTCACTGAAGGGCCCAAGGGGTGTGTTCACCATGAACAAGGCACTGGTGAGTGGGAAACAAGCATCACTTACAGGTGTTGTGATGACTCTGCAGGCCAGGGTTGAGACTAGAAAAGTGGTTATGGAGCTGGCTTGTTAATTGCAATGAGATGATGGAGCCACAAAGCAATAGAAGTTGGTGATATATAACTTCCAGAAGCCAGGTGGCCACAATTACTGTGAGGCTCAGATAGGTTGGAAAGGAAATCATCAAAGTGGCTTGACCTTGAGGGAATTATGGGGATGGTTAAAGAACAAGATACACATTAAAAGTAGTCCTGGCTGGTGTGGCTTAGTGGATTGGGTGCTGGCCTGTGAATCAAAAGGTCACCAGTTTGATTTCCAGTCAGGGTGCATACCTGGGTTGCTGGGCCAGGTCCCCCAGTTGGGGGTGTGTGAGAGGCAACCAATAGATGTTTCTCCCTCCCTTCACCCTTCTCTAAAAGTAAATAACTAAAATCTTTCTAAAAAGTGGAGGTGGCAAGAATACATGGGCAGAAGACTGAGGTCAGTCACCCCCAACCACAATCACATACCTTACTCAGCACCTGGACCTAATTCATTTCTCAGACCCAGAACCTGTTGATTGCAGAGGTGGCTAAGGTAAGATTGCCAGTTAAAATACTGGACATTCAGTTAAATATGAACTTCAAATAAATAAATAATGAATGATGTTTTAGTATAAGTATGTCCCATGTAGACTAGGAAAACACTTACGCTAAGAAAATTGTTTGTTGTTGGTCTGAATTTTGAATTTAACTGAGGGTCCTATGTTTTTAAAAGATTTTATTTATTTATTCTTAGAGGGAGGGGATGAGGGGAGAAAGAGAGGGAGAGAACATTGCCTCCTCATCAACTGGTTGCTTCTCGTATGTGCCCCAACTGGGGACTAAACCCACAACCCAGACATGTGCTCTGACTGAGACTTGAACGAGTGACCTTTTACTTTGAGGGATGTTGGCCAACCAACTGAGCTACACCAGTCAGGGTGAGTGTCTTGTATTTTTATTTGCTAAATTTGCCAGCTCTACCCCTGGAGAAGGAACCTGCAATACCACCATATGTATATATATTTTTTTTCCAAAGAATCACTATATATATGTATGTATGTATGTATATACATATTCAAAGGATCGTCTATAGATGTCACATCTGTAGATATCATCTATAGTGTATATAGTGATAATTCTTTGAATCTCTTTTCCCAAAGGAACTTATGGCTATTTACTTGGGTGATGGTACACTAGGTGTTCTCAGGAATATTGGGCTCAGGATTTGAGTTGACATTGTAAAATACCTGGAGACCAGAAGCATTACTATGGCTCCCCTTGGGTAATACATTGAGTAGTGGCCAATATCAGCTTATGGTGGGTCTACTGAGTCCTAGACTGAGGAGTATGATGACCATTTCCTTGGTTCAGGAATGTATAAATGGGATTGCTATACATAGCAGTGGGAGTAACTACCATCTTGGGTCTTGGCCTATAGTGGACAGTTTGAGATATCCATGGAGGGAAAGTAGTGATTTACTGTGATGAAGGATTGGTGGGGCCTTCCTGGTTGCAAGCACACCTGCAGGCTGTGCAGCGGTGCCCTCTGTGGCAATATGAAGTTCATTCATTCTCTGAGTCCCAAAATGAGTGCCCCAAAGCCAGAAAGGATGAAACTATTTATTTTAGCATTATCATACAAATAAAAGTTAATCTCATTATTTTTTTGAAGTTTAAAATAACATGTATTACACTTCAATCCATGCTAGTTATGAAATATTTGACCACAAATATCTAGCTATTTATAATTAGTAGATTTAATGATAGAGTCTTAGAATTTTAGAATAAAAGGAGCTCAGTAGATCATTTATATCAATAGTTCTTACTCTCTTTAGGAATTTGGGTTGTTGTGTGTATCTTAAAGTTTTGAATCCTGTTCTCCAGGACAAATGTATATGTTCACATTTTTGCTGTGTTTGTGCATATATGTGTGTTTATTTATTTTAGCCACCTTAAAGGTACTTAAACTTTTTTTATAGATCTCTCTTTTTGACTTCTAAGAATATCTGATATATTTTTGATTTTGGAAAATAGCACTTGAAAGGCTTTTAAGACACAATTAATTAACATACAGGTAGGCCTGTCCTTGAACTGTTAAAAAAAACTTTTAACTTTCTTTACCAATGTGGTATAGGAGAAAGAATACAAGAAAAAAATCAATTGATTGTGCAAATAACTATTTATTTTTGAACTTATTACCCCTTCTGAACCTTGGTTTCTTGTCAGTAAACTGAAAGGTTGGTGGAGCTAGGAGACACGTTGGAAATCAAATTCAAGTACTCAGAACTGGAGACTTCATGTTGTTACATAAGAATATTTTTGAAATCTCAAATATTAATTTACATATGAATTTTTCAATAAAATATAACAATATCATCATTTATTCCAGCACTTTGTCAGATGCAAAAATCTATCATTAACTAAGTAAACAAAATTAACACATGAAATAATGTGGAAAGTACCGATTTGTTAAATTGTGTGAGCATATGAATTCCCGAATTCCCTCGTAAGGGCAGATCAAGTCTTGTTCTAAATTCATGCAACCCATAAACAATAGAACTGGGTGTGAATTCAGGTAGCCGGGCTTCAGTAGCTGGGCTTCAGTGTCTGTGCTCTTCGCCATAAGACAACTTTGACTCTTTTTAAAAAATATTTTATTTATTTATTTTTAGACAGAGGGGAGGGAGGAGAAAGAGAGGGAGAGAAATATCAATATGTGGTTGCCTCTCACTTATCCCCTATTGGGGACCTGGACCACAACCCAGGCATGTGCCCTGAATGGGGTTGAACCAGTGACCCTTTGGTTTGCAGGCCCATGCTCAGTCCATGGAACAACACCAGCCAGGGCACAACTTTGACTCTTAAAGCCAAGATCAGTGTGAGTAGAGGTGGCTGTCAAAGCTTTTGCTGGTGTTGACAATTGAGCTGCCTTTCAAAGGAGAAGAGATAGTGGGGAAAAATGGACTTTTCAGGTAACTCAAGATAATGGGCAGATTTCACAAGGAACTTACACTGATTACATTAATGTAGGCAGTATAACAGTGGTTACTTAGAGTCTTCTTTCTGCCATTCAGTTTTCTCTCATAGGAGTTGCGTTAAAATTCAAGCCATCAAACATTGTCTGGATCTGAGCTCTCTCTACTATCCAGTGATACATCCCCTGTTCTCCCTCTAGCATTGCAACTCCCAAGTTGAGTCTCTAACAAAACTCTTTGCCCTTTGGCTCCACCAGGTCCCCAGCTTTCATGGAGAACTAGTGGAGGAGGGTGGTGTCATTAAGGCTCCTTCTTTCTGGCTCTAAAACTCTATCCAAGCATGTACAGTTGGAAAGTGCAATGGCCACATGTTTTTTTTCTTAAAATGATGTTCCTTATTTAAGTCATAAAATGCAATCATATCATGCAGTTTTTGACTTTTTGTGGCAAACATTCCATTCTTATGTCTGGCCTTATCATTGCTTGTAAAAAATTGCATCACCTTGGGTTTCTGATTTGGGTGAATTTTGTGTGACTGTGTTATTTCTAATAACAATTCTGTCCTTTTTATGGCTTCATATTAAACATTTTAATAATATTACATAAAATATACTTATGGAAAACACTAAAAACAGCTGCATTGTCTATTTGAAATATTAGATGAAAATATTGGTGCTTTATCCAGAATTTTAAACATTACTTCAAATGTTTAAAAATGACAAAAGACCAGGAAAAGTACATTAAAAATATAAATTAATGTTTATAGTCTCTTCTTTCTCCAATTTTCCCCAGTTATGATACTTTTCTCAGAGTCTCCTCCATCTGTGTGTGGGCCCCTGGGGGCAGGGAGTATCTGAGTCATCTCAGCCCCTGGTTTGGTCACAGCCCATAGTTTGAAGGCAGGGATGGATTGATGAGAAACTAAATAGAAAATATAAAAAGTGAGTTGGAAAAGTGAATGTACTTAGCAAAATTAACTTTTGGAAAACCCTGTTTTAATAATGCATATACAAATATGTGATGTTTTGCTTTCTGCAGCTTTTCATGTTGACTAAATGAGTATTGAAAAACTTATGTAAGACTCCTTAGTTTGCAAGGTACAAAGGTATACATGAATTACCTTAAGGAGAAGGATGTTTATTTTCAGACTATTAGGTGGAAAACATATCTTAAAAAAGAGTAATAATACCTTTTACCTTGAAATTTGAAAACACCCAAATAAATGGAGTCATAAATTATAGACATTTTTATATATTTAACTAATTATTACAATAGACCCACTATTGTTTTTCAGTCTTGAACAAGTTTTAAAAATTCTTGAGCTTCTGCTTCCTTATCTAGGGAATATTATATATTCCATTCATTACAAGGCTTAAATAAGAACTTTTATTTTTATCTTTTAATAAAAACTCAAGGGACTGCCTAATAGGTGCTCAACTATAATATTAATTTCTTTCTCAATTCTTCTACTTCAAAAATGAGAATAATTATGTTTCATCTGTGCAACATTATCTGTTTTGTTTTGCTCACAATAATAAATTATGTGAATGGATCAGAAAAGATCTTCATAAATACTGGGTTAGTACTGATATCAATCATGCAAGGAAATAGCTAAAAAAGTAGTACCCAGAAACTTTTAGAAGCAGTGTTCTGTTCCTTAAAAAAAAAATCAAGTCAAAGATGTAAGGTAATTTTAGTGCTCAAAATTGATGATAAAATTCAATTACATACAAACATAAAACAAATACAATTTATAATCAAATATTTAAAACAAGTCATTACTGAACTTTAATTTAAAAATAGATGAAAAGTTGTGATTTGTGTCTGTGGGCATTTCTGTAACAGTTCACTTAGTTTTTGATTTCTCAATAGGAAGTTGTCTTTCATTGCTTACTTCAGAGCAAATAGAAAATTCCATTTCTAATGCTAAGTCTTTATAAATAGATTTATAATTGTTTCCAGTTTGGATTTTTAAAAAGGGTCAACTAGAATAATGTGAATTATTTGTATAATTATTTCATGTCTTTGGAGTTTGTGCAAAGCATATGTAATGATTAAGGAGTGCCTAGAATAAAAATGGTAGAGCCAGAAATACTCTTATGCTTTTGAGATCATCCCTTCTGAACTTTTGAATCATCTTTTCAAACAATAGCTGAGATATCTGATAATCTAGGATTGTTTGAATGATAGTACCACAATTACATATCTGCAGTTAGTAAAAAATTCAGAACTAGAGCTCTCCTAGTTGCATCTACTTCTGAGGCAGTCTTAAATCAAAAAGAATCTATGCTTAGTATTTTGAGTACTGTCAGAATTTGGAGTGTAGCAGGCTAACCACGGATTTTTAGAAGAAAGAAAGAAAAAGCCACCATCTGGAAATATCTCTATGTTCCTGGCCAGGTTGTGGTTTCCATGCTTAAATAATTGCACTAGCCATACTTTGATGCAGAACTTTTTAGGACACAACAATGAAAGGAAATTAAATTTACAATCTTTAATGAATAGGTATTGGAATATTGGCCTTTTCATGAACAAAAGCATTGCCTACTAGACACCAAATAAAAGCAAACAAAATCCCACACATATTTCATTGATTTATTTTTGGTAAGCTAGTATTGTATTCAGTAGCACCGTAACAGCCAAAGGGTTTCATTTAATAAAATAATGTGACTCTATTTACAAATTGGTTTTTTCCTGTCCACCATAGGTTATTTTCATGGAAAAATGTTTTTGTGAAGTGCAGTTAAATTATTTTGTTGAATATTTCCACTGATCAGTTCAGATAATTTTTTTATTGTTCATGGACTGAGTGAGATCTTATCATCCTGAGATTACCTGGCCTAAAACATTTATTTATATATGAAAATAAAATGAACTTCTAATCAATTATCGAATGTCTTCATTATCTTTTATAGAGTAAAATTATAACAATTTAAATTTTTGAAATTATTTAAATTTTTATTTATAAAATTTATAGAAGTTATTATAGAAAAATATGGACAAGTTAAGAAATAAATAATTATTAGTTCCTAGACAGTGAAATTACAGTTTAATATTTTGGTGTTTACTTCTGGCCTTTCACATGTTTTTATACTCATTTTTCCAAAATAATAATTTGGAAAATTCTGTTTGGACTTGTTATTTATTTTAATGTAATGTTATATCTTAATATCTTTCTATGCCAATTAAATATTTTTCTATAATATTTTCTACATTATTAGGCATTTAGGTTTATTCAGTGTTTTAAAAATAAATACTGCTCTGATGCATATCCATGTTGCTAAATGTTTGAAGGTACATTCGTGGTGATTTCCTTCAGGGTAAATTCTAAGACATGGATCTGCTGGGTCAAAAATAATATACTTTTTAGAAAGCTTTTGGTTTATACAACCAAATTGTGGTCCAGAAATGTTGTAACATGAATTCTCTTTAAATAAAACCATATGAAAGATACCACTTTTATGTGGCCTGGATGGTGATCTTGTTTAATTAAAAATTACATCGTGAACTGTCTGTCCACTAACAGGAAGTGGAAAGAACAAGACAATGGTCACTGAGCAAAGACTGGATATTTTCAATATCAAGCCATGATCCGCTCTTAGAGTTTAGAATAGATTTTCCTTAGCAGACTAGGCAAACTTGTGATAATAACAGACTTTGCTTTGCCTTTTCAAA
Source organism: Phyllostomus discolor (assembly GCF_004126475.2). Taxonomy (NCBI): domain Eukaryota; kingdom Metazoa; phylum Chordata; class Mammalia; order Chiroptera; family Phyllostomidae; genus Phyllostomus; species Phyllostomus discolor. Next base: position 101,825,211 of record NC_040908.2, on the reverse strand, counting down.
GCTTCATTCTCTCACAGCCCTCCTTTCCCCCTACTTTTCTTTAATATGTATTCTCAGTCACTCTTATTCAGACTTTTTCCTGTCAGAATGCCACTGGTGATATTTGGCTGGTTACCCCCTGAACCTCATGCCCTAGTTCAGGCGATAGGCGAGGGGCACTAACACTAACCTGGTATGATGCATTTCATCACACTATCCCATTAGCTGACTAGACATAGGAATTCTGACATCATCTTGTATTTTGAAAGAGCTAATTTTTAAATCACCTAATATAATTTTTCTTACCATATCGGGATACAATAAGAGCTCTTTCTCTTTTCTACTTAACTACCAACTTCTTATGACAAAATTATTAATTTTAGAGAGTTATGTCATAAATATAGTAGTCCATTATTTAAGCCTCCTATAATCTCAGAGTATAATGCCTGAATCAGCAGTATCTACATTACTTGGGCACTTGTTAGGATGTAAATTCTCAGGCCCCATTGCCCCCTGACTGAATCAGAAACTCCGGGTGTAGGGTCTAGCATCATGTTTTAACAAGCCCTCCAGGTGATTCTGATGCATGCTAAAGATGGTGAACCACTGATCTAAGACAGCATTCTGAAGTTTACAAGGGCCCTGATTAAGTCAAGATGATTTTGGAATGATGTAATTTAATAGTAGGGAAGTCTTCTTCCTCATTTCTCCATGTATTTGAATTATAGTTGTGGTATGCAAAACCTAAAAAAGATAACTTTAAGCTATATGTAGTATCAACCACTTCTTCCTGGAAGATGTTAGGAAAATTGTTAATTCTAAAATTACTGGGTCTGGAAAGTCATGTTTCTTAGCAACACTTTGATGTGATATTCCTCATTTTGCTGAGTATAGCTGGTTCTTGTTAGTTGTCCCTATTTCCCCAGGGGCTAGATGTATCCTCACATTTCTTGTTGCTATGAGTGAAAACATCCTCATTAATTCAAGTGATTTCACTTGCAAAAACATACAATATTGTGAGTGTTATCCAATTTAGACAATGCAACATATTTATAGCAATACATATAAAGCAATATATATTGTTATGTAAATATAAATATGTATATTTGCATTATATATATAAATACATATATATATTTGATTTCAGGGAGAATCTTTGCTTGGGTTAAGAAACCCAAGAGTTGTTAAAAATTTTAAATCTTTTAAAAAATCTCTTGGAAAACTACAATTACTGCTATGTAGCTTATAGTTTGTAAAGATAAAAAAGTTAATGTATGTCTAACATAAAATGTATGTGGCTGCTCCTCCTTCCTCTTGAACCAGGTGAAAGGGTCCCAGGAAAAATCATGATGCAATGAGAACAAGAACCTCCTTCATTGTTCCATTTCCCTAACCAGGACTTTTCTAAGGATGGTTGATGCAGACTCTGACCCATGGGGTCTGTGTATTGTGGCTGCAACTAACAAATTCACATGGACTGCAGAAGTCTTGTGGAGAAAAAGGGACAGCATAGCTACTCTCTGAGTGAGAGAGAGGGCCCCGGCCCCTGTCTGGACAGGCTTTTATTGCTTCTCTGGGTACGTTACATCGAGGATGGCCCTCATTTACTATGCACAAGTTCACTGTAGGTGATTACCTTTTACAGATAACAGAGGAAAGAATGTTGCTAATTACTTCAAAGAGAAGGATGTTGTAGATCAAGGGGAAAAGTGGTTGAACTGGTTACACTCCATACTTGGGAGGTTTAGCACAGATTTTAGGAAGTTACTCCAGACATATGCAGTAAACATTTGCTGCCTCAATTCAGGGTGAGGGAGTTTTAGCGAAAAGCAAGCCCCAAAGCAGCCTAGGTACAATGCAGGCTTGACTCCCCACAGGAAAACCCAGCCTATCTGTGGGCTTGGGTCCTATGTGCCGACTCACTCCCCACTGGTTTTCTGAGACAGGGGCTGGGTTACATTCACCATACCACATGGATAGGCTCCCTATAGATGACCACAGAGGAAAACATGGGAGGGTGTAGACTTCAGGCAGCAGAGGCATAAAGGCACTTTAAATGAGGCAGGTCAGAGAGATAGCTTGTTGCTGGAATGTCACTGGTTTCCAGGACTGTTCTGACAAGCTGCCCTGGTACTTTTCAGTTCTTCTGGCTGCAGTCAGAACTACTCCTTTCTAAACTGTTAGGACAGGAAGGGTCATGGTTGCTAGAGGAAGGTAGGGTAGGACAAAGGGAAGAAAAGTTGGGAGATGTAGAAAATGTATTTTACTGCTTGTCTTATTTCTCTGTTGCTAATAAATGAGATTAATAACCCTAAGTGAATGAAGTAAAGAGAAATATAAAATGACTCCATTTAATTTATTACATCATCATTTCACAAGTAATTGTCTCTTCATAAATGTGCATAACATTCTCAAGCAAAATTCACCCATGATCTATGCACAAATATCCAAAGGTAAGGATTGGTCTAAAGCAAATAAAGAATAATTTAAACTATATAAAAATATTAGTAAGACCCATACTATTATAGTGAGTATGTTAGATTTAAATAAGGAAAACAAATTTCTAAGAAATGTGTATGAAAGAAAGCACAGAAATAGTGGAGTTGTATACAGGACCCATTGCATGTTAGACTGTAGTTGGAAACAACTAGATGAGGAATTGGTATCTATT